>NC_138578.1:20357769-20727343 GCF_964289735.1 Phaethon aethereus
CTAATAAACATATTAAGCCCTTATATTTTTCAGTATTTGCCTAGTTCTCAAATACACTTGAGTATAGAAATAGAATTTTTGTCCCTAGTCTCTGTTCCTTCATCCATGACATGTTGTGAAGCAGATAGTTTTGCCCAGTTTCCCTTCCATGCTAGGTATGTCCAGCACATGGTAAGTAGAATTAATGGTAGGTGGATGTAAACGCTGTGTTGTGAAAGCAACTCCTGTTCTTGATTACCTACTGTGTACCTGAACACCCAGGGCTGTGCATGAACTTAGGTAAAGAGGCTCATCTCTGCTGCATAGACCTGTTGAAAGAATTTCCCCAGGTAACTTTTTCTTTCTCAAACTGCAGCTGGATAACACCCTCAATACTGTCTTCGGCTTGGTTTTGGGGGTAGGGATAGGTTGCACAACGGCAGCTACTGCTCAGATGTTTGGTAAGGCTACACCCAGCTTAGCAAGGAGAGTGAGTAACATGCAAGTGTTGAATTTGGTTAGCTTCTGGTCTTAGAAAAATTAAGCTGTGTTTTGAAGTCTCACAAAAGCAGGCATTTGAATGCTTCCCTGACAAGTGTGATAGAAAGGACTATCAATCAGCTTTATCTTGCCCAGAAACGGTGGTAGTAGCTTTTTTTTTTTCCTTTTTTTTTTTTTTTTTTAATGAGTTTTAGCTGTAACTAGCAGAGGTTTTGTTCGGTTACTTGGGGACCTAAGTCTACAATGCACTCCTTAGTGGGAGAAAATAATGCAGTCAAATGGCAACTTAATAGAGGGAGAAGCAGCTGGTTTCAACAAGTCAGACTCTATTTTGAGATTTGAATTATTATAATGATTATGTCACCAAGAAGGCATATTTGGTGGAAACATCTCAGCATTCCTTATGGAGCAAAGCGCAGGGTATTCCTCTCACTGCTGATGTTTAGACCTCCTGTGAAATAATGGGATCACGATGGGTGCAAGGAAGCTGCGCTGGCTGTTACCTTCTGCTTGCTGAGGTCTTCCAGGAAGGCACCTCCTATAGCCAGGTAATTGCAAGTAATTACAAAATAGCACTCTGTGTGTGCATGTCTCCAGAGTGTTCACTTTTTAACTGGAAGCAATGTGGCTGTCATTATCTGCTGGAGATAATTATCTTGCAGGCATAGCAAAACTCTGCCCTGGTTGCTGCAAATCACTGGAGAAAAGCAAAGAGGCAGGGAAACAACTAGCAGCTCAAGCACTTGTAGCTGTGAAAGAGCTGGATTGTACTGATCAGGTGGTTTCTCACAAATGTCTTTTTTTTTTTGAGGAGATACGCTAATAAACAATAATTTTCTTGTGTGTCCACTCCAATAGTGTGATACTAAAATGGAAAATGAAGTTATAAGAAGCAGAAGTGTCTAAAAAAAGAGGACTTCTCTAAGGACATTTGAGGATGAATGTATGTGATTTATGAGTTCCTCTATGACCTAGTTGTTTTCGAATCAGGTCAGCATCACCAGCTGGCCCAAAATTTCTCTTTTGACAGAGAAGTACAGCACCTGGAAGATGATGACATTTGCTGTCATCTGGCTGAAGTGACGAGCTGTCCCTACCTGGGGTTTGCGCAGGTACAGGGTAAAGATGTGTGAAATGTGACCGTTTCATTTCTGCAGTTGTGCCATTGATGCTTGTCCTTGGGAGAAATATCGCCGGGCTTGCTGAGCCATTCTCGGGGCTTGTTCTGCAAAAGGGACGGAAGCAATGAGGTCCTAAAAGTTCTTATTGGGATTACCGCCATAACTAGGAGAAGGATGAATATTAAAAAAAGTAGAACTATTACAGCAGTCATGAATCATTTTGGTGTATTACCTCCACATCTTCCTGGAAATCCTTCTTGATTTACGGAAAGTGTGAGCATAGAAAAAATACTTAAAATATGGTATTTCCTTTACAAGGACCAGCCTGTGAACCACTTTTGCATGTAAACCCATGTGTTAACTGCTTCATAAGAAAACTTTAATTTCCTCAGCAGCTTTCTGCTACTTATAACTTTTCATGGATATGTACTACTGAAATAGATGGGCAAAACCATAATAAGCATGCTGATTTTTTTTTTCTTCCCACTGTGTAACTGGAACAACATAGGTGACAGGTTTTTTGTTTTTCAGGACTAAGTTTCATCTATGTTCTGCAGTGGTTTCAGAAAACTGTCAGACCCTAGGTGCAAAACAATGGCATTTTAACATTTTAAACATACTCAATAGAAGACATGAAAGGATTCCTAATCATAGAATCGTAGAATGGTTTGGGTTGGAAGGAGTCTTTAAAGATCATCTAGTCCAACCCCCCTGCAGTGAGCAGGGACATCTTCAACTGGGTCAGGCTGCTCAGAGCCCCGTTCAAACTGACCTCGAATGTTTCCGGGGATGGAGCATCTACCACCTCTCTGGACAACCTGTGCCCATGTTCCAATCTCTTCTGTCAGCTGAGAGTGTTGTCCCAAATATGGGTTCTTCCACCCAGTGTGCAGAGAGCCGAAAAACACACAGAGCTGAGATATTTGCTTTTATTCCAAATCAGCGCAGAGCTGGGTGCTAGGTAGTAGGTCAGAGTAGCACCTTCCCCAACCTGCTCCTTGCTCCTGCGCACTGTGAGGTTTCAAAAGAAAAAAAAAAAAAAAAGGGGTGGGGAAGGGAAAAAGAAAAAAGGGCAAAAGAAAACTTAAAAAAATTTAAAAAGTAAAAAGAATAAAAGGCGAAAAGAGAAAAAAAGTCAAAGAAAAAAGAAACCTTTAATAATTCCTCCTGAAAGTGCCACTAATTAACCAAGCAAAGCTCTTTTCCCCTTGAACCACTCCAGTAAAGAGTTGCTGCGTTTGCAAAACAACACAACACGATCAATATGATGATGATGATAATAATAAATAATAATAATAATAATAATAATTTTATTCCGTCTTGGGAGCCACTTTCTAGGCTGCCGAGGGCAGCCGGCCACCCTGTCCCGCTTGTCGCCTCACCCGCGCGGCTTGGCGCGGCTCGGCGCGGCTCTGCACGGCTCGGCACGGCTCGGCACGGCGCGGCGCGGTGCGGCGGGAGCGCGGCGCACACACTGAGGCGGGGGGGGGTGTCAGTAGCGTCAGGCTCCCCTGACGTCACTATTGACGTTTCGCATTCCAGCCGCTCTATGGAGAGGCCGCTAGGGCTCCTCTCACATAAATGACGTTCAGAGCGAGGGAGCGGGAGAGCAGCGCAGAGAGGCGCCTCCGTCCCCTCTCTCCGCGCAGGCACACGCGCACCCCGGGGCACTCGCACTCGCAGCGGGGACGCGGGCGCAGCTCCCGGCCCGGCTCCCGCCGCGCACGCACAAAGGCGCATCGCGGCAGCGGCTCCTCGGCATCCCTCGCCCGCCTGGCCGCTCCCTCCCTCCGCCCGGGGACGGGCTCCTGGCTCCTCCGGCTCTCGCTACCCTTTTCCATGCCTCGGGATAACGCACTCTCCGGACCTGCCGCCGCCGGGAGTCCCCGGGGTTTTGTGTCTCTGCCGCTGGACAGCGCCTACATGCGCCTTTAAAGCAAGAGGGCACCTACAAACTAGATGTAAAAACGGAACCTCCACAGCAACCTGGAACCAGGTTGTCACGGGGAGCCAGGAATATACGGATGGACGAGACAACCAGGGTCCCAGTGAGGGTGCATGGAAAAATTGGGGTTTTTTTATTGGTGACAGATCTGTGTCAGGAAGTTCCCATGCACTCCCAGCTGTTCTTTGTGCTCCCACACAGCAGATTTTTTTCACTCCCATAATTGTACTGAATGCCAAAGCAATTGCTTGTGGGGCTAAGCTATAAATTCAGATGTAGGTGAATAAATTGCTAGCTTTTCTACTTCTGTTTTCTGTTTTGCTCGGGCAACCTGAGCAGCTAAAATTTTTTTACTTACAGAGTTGTTCTGCTAGTGCCAGAAGAACGTACGTGACTTGGCATTTTTGGTAAAACTTGGGGAAAATAGTAGCTGTTTAATCCTTCAGTTTCTTAGGGGATAGAATTGTTTAATAACTTTCTGATTTGCAACACTGCCAAGCAAAACACCTGCAATGAAAAAAATTATACACAGGCTGAAAATGGTAGTTAAACAACAGCACTGATACCAGCATAGCAATGCCCAAAGATATAATCTTTGTGTTTATTTTAAATCTTACTACTTTTCTGTGTATCTGCAAAGCAGTGAATTCTGCACAGCAGCTGCTTAGCCAGGAAATCTGCCCCAACATCTTTGCTTGAATTAAGTTCAAAAGAGCTAGCCATACTATGGAGAAGAGCTATATCTTCACCCTTTTTGGCCTATAAATGGTAAAAATTTAGTGTGTTTCGACCTAAAGGTGTGTTCTGCCCAGCGTGGTAAGGGTACTGGCTCAGGCTGACCACCCTTATTCCCAGAGTCCTCCCTCCAGACTCAGGCGGGGAGGGACTGAGGCAGGCTCAGGGTAGGACCGGCTGTCTTGGCAGAGGGATGTGCTGTGGTCATGCGGTCTGGCAAACACCTCCAGCCTTGGTGCATTTTAAAACATGTGTGTCCTTTTCGTTGTTGGAGGTGGTGTACATTTCCCATGCTGCTTGCTGCAGTTGTGACTTAGCTGAAATCAATAACATGGGGGGATGTTGCTGTTGGCTTTAGCCCTTGACAACCCTTAAACCGAGAGATTGCTTCAGTTTATTGTATCTGCGTGAGACTAACAAGGGACTGTAATTGCTGAGTTGATGTGGCTGTGAAAGGACCTCTTTTTTTTGCTAGCCTTCACACAGGCAGGAACTTGTTCTCAGTACAGATGTACAGAGATCATTTTTAATAATTACATTTTGCATGCGTAAATATTCTCTTAGCTAATTTTTTCACCTGCATTAGTAGTGTCATTACAACCTGATCCATGGCAAAGGGTTTGTAAGCTCTAGGCATGCAAGCCTGTCACCTTGTAGAAATGCCTGCTGCCACCTGGCCGAGCTCATTTAATTGGCAGAGATATTGCTTTGCTGCTTTCTTTTGGAAGAGAATTGTGTTTTGCAAGTGCCTTAAGCTTGGAGTGAACTTCCAAATCTCTGACAATATGCCCCATTGGTGTATGTTAATTTATGTATGTATGTATTTTCATATTTATTTATTCTTTTTAAGTCAGTATATGCACATAAAAGGCTGTTTTGTTTGATTCAGTACCTTGTATTAAAACAATGGGAATGAGGACACTGGAGAGGAGGAGATTTTCCTAGTAACTGAATCGAAGCGTGTTTGCTGCAAAAGACCTGTAATCTGATATTTTAAGGATCTTATTCTGTCGCCAGTGGTCTCATAGATGAACCTTGAAGTTCGTTGCCTTGCTAAGGATTACAGTCAGTTCTGTCTTAAAGCTATGGTTTTGTAACTGGGTTGCAGAGCACTTTGTGAAAGTTGCTTCACTTTCTTAAAAAGCAGTACAGGCTTGTGGATAGAGATTCACAGCCAAATAACCTGCGAAAAGTGACTTGCCTCTGTAGCTTAGTCCAACCTTTCTAAGTAAGGAAAAATTAGCCCTCTTTTACTTGATAGTGAGAAATCATGCAGGACTGGTACACTTGTTTCATGCTATTTTTTGAGGAGACTTGTGTATTTTTTTTTTCCCTTGACTTTATGTTCAGGAATTTAGCAGTGACCTGAAACTAATCCTATATAAGCCAGTGAGGGAGATGTCTTAACTTCACCAGTAATCAAGTGAAGTGAGCACTGGAAAGCCCTCAGAGGCAATCAGTATGATTGATATTCAACTATTTGATGCATCTAGCAATTGTCAGGTGTCAGTGTTGGGGGTATCCCACCCAGGCCTTGACTGCTGCCCAAGAAGAGCTTGGGTTTCCTGCATGCCCCATGTCATTTCTGCCCCTGCCGTGCAGGTATTATGGATTCTCGGGATGCTGCAGATGTGGCTAGGTGGGCAGCTGGGTGGAGCGCTGCCTCCTTGTCTTTGCTCAAAGAGTGTTTGTCGAAGTGAGGACCAGATCCCCTTGGAAGCACTGCCTGCCTGTGTGTTCTTGACTCCTGGTAAACACCAAGAGAGTCAAGGCAGTTTTTTTCGCTCTCTGAAAGAGGGAATAGTCTGTTTTGCATTTAGTTAAAGCCAGAGCATTTCTTGGGATGTTTTTTATGGAGTAGCTGACCTGATGTAAATACATACCTGTATTTTTATATATATCTATATCCTCCACAATGCTCTGCAGTGCATATCCCCTCCCTAAGTGTAAGCTGCGAGGCATAAATATGGTGGGAAGGCACATGTCAACAGTGAGGCAATTGCGCACAGTGAAGTCAGAGCTTACGTTTTTCATGTCAGTAGTCATGTAATATGCAGTTTGTATCAATTCATTCACCTGGAAGTTTTGGCTTGCAACCACAGTTTAACAACACTTGCATAGTATACCATCACTTGAGAGGTAAGAAATACCCAGGGCATAGTCAGTCAAGCAGAAGAGAGTGAGCACTTTAATTGTTTGGATCAGCTGAGGCAAAGGGTTTGTAAGCTCTAGGCATGACAGCCTGTCATGTCGTAGAAATGCCTGCTGCCACCTGGCCCAGCCCCACACTGCAAGAACAACTGCATACGCTGGAGACCTCCCCAGCTCCTGCATGAATGAATAAAGAAAATGGCTTCTGATGCAACCCTTGAAAAAAGCAATGGCAAGAAAAGGGGTCAGTGCTGAACTCTGACAGGCGAAGTCAGGTAGTGGGCACATGGGCAAGGAAAGGCGATTCTGTCTCTTCCCAAGGGCTGAGCAGATGCCGTAACCCTGTGAAGGACTGTGCTCCTCAGCCCCTTGGGGAGCTGGGGAGCCAAAAGGGGTGTCTGTGGACTGCTTTGTTAGAATAAAGACCTTGGAAATAGTTTTGATGCTCCTGAAAAGAAACAATTTTCAGCAGAGCAGCACCTGAGAGGACCCTACACCAAGAAGTAGCAGAGAGTGAGAATGTGGCATCAGAGCTGCATCTCACTTGCTGGCACTCAGTCTTCAGGCTGCAGGAAATAAGGGGTTGGTTTTCCTTCCCCCCCTCCCGCCCATCTTTTAGTCCTCCAGTCAGTTGGGACAGGAGTGTTACTGTGGCACAGAGGCACTGCTGCCATCTCCCCACTGCTACCAGGCTTGGTCCCCCCAGGGCAGCAAAGAGGCATTTAGTCCTTATGGCTCTGGGGAAGACGAGGCTGGGAGAAGTGATATGATGTTCAGGCTCAGCAGAAGAAACATGAACAGCAAGGTGTTGTCAGCACAAGGGTCTCAACTTGCTGAATTTTTACTTAACATGATACTTAATTGCCAGTTAACACAGACTGTTATCACAGTCACTGAATCAGGCGATACAAAAGAAAACATAAGCAATTAAACATTTCAGTAAAGACTTTTCTTTTCCCCTTCCTCGGTTCAACTTGAGCCACACACCTCTCCTTCCCTCCTCCTTAGTGTCCATTTCCTACAGCAAAAATGCTGTTAGGTTGCCCTCAGTGCATCCCCATCTTCAGGGACATGTCAGCAGCACGGGAGGTTAGGGTTGTGTGCTGCCATCACTGCTGCAGTGTGGGTCCTCCACCACCTGCCAACACCCCAGAGGTGAACCCCTCCAGCATGTGGAGCACCTCTGTCCAGCTGCACATCTCCCCAGAGGTCTCTCCTTCCCCATGCCTCCTTAGGTATCTCATGGCACAGTTCCTCACGTGGGACCTCATCCCACAGCTCCCGCTCTTCCTTAACTCTGTCCAAGCAGCGGTCTGTGGGTTTCTCTTGCCAGCTGGCATTTTGGCACATGGTGCCCCCAGTGACTTAAACCCTGCAATTTCTGTCCACCACAGCACTCGTGCACATACTAAATGGGTGCTCACGCATGAGCTGATGGGGCACACATGAGAAATGGTTGCTCATATATGAGCTGATTGAGCCCTCAGGCATGAATGAATTGGATACTCGTGTGAGCTATCTCAATGATCATGTGTAAATAAATTGGGTACTTGGGCATGAAATAATTGGATGCTTAGGTATAAATTAATTTTGCACTCATGTGTGAACTGATCGGACACTAATACATAAACTTTTAAGGCACTCACATGTGAAATAATTGGATGCTCATGCATAATTTCATGAGGTGTTCATGCATAAAAGTATTGGGTGCTCATGCACAAATCGATTAGGCGCTCATGCATGCATACCATTAATCCTTCAATTTCTGTCCAGCAGAGGAGGTCACGCTCTGGTAACGCATGCTGGTTAGGCAGGTAACAGCTTTCTGCTTGCCACCAGCTGGGCACACATGAGCATCCATTCACACACCTCCCTCTACCTCCAGCCCTGGCTTGCCAGCCAGCACAGAGCAGTATTTTCTGCAAGAACTGCCTAGAACAAATCCAAACCCAAACAAACCTACAAGCAGGAGATGATGATTGTGTTACATGCTATCCAACATGAGCTTTTATCCTGCTGAGTGCACATGAATCGATAGTGCTATGTTGGAAAAGATGTTGATGTTCTTGACTGCCCATGTTAACAGAGCACATATTTGCAGCCAGGTTTAACAAAAAGCTCGTGATGGGATCTGTGGGGTCGATGGTGTGCCAGCCTGGCTTTTATACCAGGTTAAATGAATCAAGCATTTGCACAAGTCACTACAACTCCAGACCCTGAGTTCCACAAAGTCTGCAGCAGCCTCCGTTTGGGAGGGCAGTGGGCGTATGGATTTGAGGGCCTCTGGTTTCCCATTTTCTATGCACTCCTTGTCCTACCAGTGCTGTGGCCAAGCTGAGTTAATGCAACTGCATGCTTGACTTTTCCCCCTGATGGCAGCAGTGCCTGGCAGGCCTGGCCAAAGCACCTGGCAACAAATCCCAGTGCCCCCTTCAGTCCCGTTCTGCTGGTGCCCAAAGCAGGGACAGCTTCAGTTTGGGAAGTCCCACGGTCCTTGGGCTCAGTGCTGTGCCAGAAGCAAGGAGGCACCCTGGGGCAGCGGGAGCTTCTGGCAGACCCTGGATGTGAGTCCAGCCCCAGACCCTTACTCCAGAGGCAGCTCCCTACTCATCTGGATTGCTCCAAGCCTTTTAGTACAGTGTCATTGCTGGGGCCTCATTTATAAACCTCTGCACTCCTCTTTGTAAAGAAAGAAAATTATCCAAATTACTGCAGGAAATAGCCTGGACCTGCATGACCCTTGGAGATTTCTAGGTAGTTTATGTTATTTTTGCATGACTAAAACTCCCAACCTCCCTCTGCTTGGCACCCACAGCTGGCACTCCCTACAGGGCCAACAGCCAGCTCTGCCCCCAGGCTTTTTCTGCTCTCTGGACATGTGTGAGGTCAGCACCCCAGGAGCTGGAGTCCACAGGCAGCCTGTGCTCTTAGTCCCTGAACCTGGCTGCAGGACCTGGCACATGCCAGCTCGTGAAAGATTCCCCCCGCCACTAGCTACGAAGAAGAGGATCAGCCTGGGTGTGGGAGCTCAGCCCATCAGCAGCCCATCACCCCTCAGGGAGGCAGATGATCTTGAACCGACTGTGCCCCATGCTCTAGAGCCTGTATTACCTCGGAGACACTTCTGCCTCTCTGAGATGTCTTCTTCCCACCAGGGGCTGGCCCTGCGCCAGCTGCAACCTATCAAACTTCAGCAAGCAAACCCACTCCTTCAAGCCCATCATTTTTTCTCACACCTTCCTCCTTCTTCCCCGTCTGTGCAGTACCCCTGTCCCCTGCTTGCCCCCATCATCTGGAAGGATTCCCTCTGGCCTCCTGCACAGCCTCTGCCCCAGTGGACTCACTCTGCCCAGTCTGTTTGCTGACAGGAACATGCTGGCTGGCTGCTGCCCCAGGACCCATCCTGGTCTCGGCTCTGTGGTCCCTGGGGGCACCCTGGATGTGCTCAGAGCAAGGTTTGTGAAGGGGTAGCACTGCAGTGGCTGGTGGAGAAGCCTTTCCCTCAGAGCAGAGCCTGGCCAGCTGATGGCAAGGCTGCTATTTGAGGTCTGACTGAGAGAGACCTATGTCCCCCTACATCTAAGTGAGAAAATGGCAGGAGGTGACCTGGCTGTGTTAACACATTTACACTTTGCAACCTGCTCTATGAGAACGTGGGCAATGACCCAGTACAACTGGAAAATGGGCATGTGAAGGCTGGCAGGCTTCCCTTGAAATCATCGAAGAAATAATCTCCCACACCCCTCCGCTCCCTGAATAAATAGAAAATCCTCCATAAGAAATAGGGAACAGAAAAGAGGATGGGATTTCATGGCTGTCTCTTTCCCTGTCTATAGGATACACTGAACTCAAAGCGAAGGCTGCAGGACACCTGCATTGGACAGGGCTGGTCCCTCGGGGCTCCCTGTATGGGAGAGACAGAGAGACCCGGGTGCCTGCTGAGTGACCCCCGCCCCCATGGCAAATCTCTGCCTGGGGCCGGTGACTTGAGCTGGGCCAGCACGGCAGGGGCTGAACATTGATGTGAGGTCCTGCACCTCTGCTCTGCCTCCAGCTTCTTCCCCGACCCCCAGGAGCGGTGGGGAAAGGGATGGCAGGAGGGTTAGGAAAGTAAGCCCCCCTAGAGATGCGCACCCCACCCTGCCTTAGACACAGCCAAAGAGTCTGTGGCTGCTGTGAATGGCAAACCCTTCTCTGGAGTGCTCAGATGCCTGGCGGGGAAGGGTCTCAGCTGTTTTCCCTCTGCCTTTTACCTTCCCTTGGCCTTGTTTTCACTTCTATGTCAGTAAGGAGAAGGGGGCGTTTCCACGGGGCCAAAACTGACGTGTTTGCTCTGTCCCTGTTTGGGGAGATCCGTTTTTTCCCTCTGGGATTGGTTTATTTGGGTTCAGGTTTGTCTGTTCGCTTGTATTTATCTTTCTGTTGGTGTCTGTGCGATGGTGGCTTTGGTGGCTTTGGTTTCTGCCGGGGGTTTCTGCAGTGTCAGTCCATAGGGGAGTCCCTTTTGAGGACTGGGCGGGGTGCTGAAGACCATCCCTGTGCCCCTAAACGTGCCGCAGTGGAGCTGCCTCGCCCCGGGCTGCGGTGGGGACACTTTCCTCGGGTAGTTCTTGGCATCATGAGGTGCGATGCCGGCCTTGCCCACGCGTGGATCGGGCACCGGCCTCTCTACCAGCCCAGCCGCGAGGCGCCGCCGACTGCCCTCTTCCGGGGCGGGGCCCGCGGGGGCGTGTCCCGCGGGGTGGGACCCGGTGGGGACGGTCAGGCCTGCTGCGGCGCGGGGGGAGTCGGAGTTTCCCCGCTCGGGGAGCTGCTCCGGCCAAGCCCGGTACCTGGCAAAGGATTGTGGTGGTTGTGTGGTGGCTCCGGAGCCCGGCGAGGTCTCCAGCTTCCTTCTCGCCCCCGGCGCTGGGGGGGCACCGTGCCCGCAGCAGGTAAGCCGTGCTGGGGCCGGGGCAGCGCGGAGCTGCCTACGGCGGCCGGGGAGTGCAGGGCGTCCTGGTTCCCGCGCGGGCAGGGAAGGGCCCCGGCTGCTGCGGACCGCGGCCGAGGGCCCTTGGAGGAGCGGAGCGGGGCACTGGAGGAAGTCCCCTTGAGTGGGGGGTTCTGGAGGAGGGAGGGCGTTCCTGAAGTGAGTCTTTTCCTCTGCGGGGATCCCTAGGAAGGGGTCGGTGCCTTCCCTGCCCGGTCGGGCTGCTGCTCCTGTGGTGCCCGGGCGCGGCTCCTTGCGGGGGGGTGCAGCTGCTGCGCCACGGGAGGGGTTTGGAGTGTGTGAAACGTAGTGATGGCGGTGTTTGGGAATAGAGCCTGAAGTACAGTCAACTAAAGTGAACCGCTACTTGTGCTACAGCGACACGGGGCTGGGCACTCCCTGTAAGGAGGGTGCCCACTCCCTCGTTCCCGAGCACTCCCCGAAACTGCACGTGGGACCCCCGAGGCACAGGGCTACGGGTGGGCTGTGCTCACCCATCATCACACCGTGGGTATCGAAACTAAAGGTCAGTGCTGGGTTTTCACCCTTCTAAATGGAGAAAGTGCTGCCTTTTTGGACGTCAAATCCAGATCGGGATTTAAGCTGCATTTCTGAAGCTTAAAACCAGACTAACTCCTGCATTTGCGGAGTATGAAAATGGGGACTAAATCCTGTGGTTTTGGAGCTCAGAAAAAAACCCAACAACTTACATGCTGCATTTTAGGGACTGAAAATGCAGACTTAAGTCAGTCCTGCATTTCCGTTTTTGAAAACAAAGACAAATGCTGCATTTTTGGGCCTTGAAAATGAACTCTGGAGGCTGGTGATAGGTCTCAACAGCAGAGGTGGAGTCCTGTGCTTCTGAAGCTCAGAAAGTCCTGCATTTTCAGCACTTGAAAATGGGGACTAAGTAATTTCTTTCTGAAGCTCAGAAGCATGATACATGCTATGTGTTGTGGTTTTGTTTCTGAGCTCCCAAAAAACCAAGTGAAGTCCTTTATTTTTCAGGGCTCAAAACCAGGGTGTGAGCACTGTATTTCTGAAGCTCAGAGAGACTAAGAAGTCCTGTGTTTTCAGTGCTTGAAAATGCAGCCTAAGTCATGTGTTTCCAGGACTCAGGAAAAAAAAACAAAACAGTGCTGCATTTTTGGGACTTGGAAACTGATGTTAAGCTGGCCATTTTCAGTCCCCAAAATGGAGGCTCGGGCGGGACTTTGGGCAGGCAGGTAGAAGACAGAGGAGATGTGTGTGTGTTGGGGGGTGTTAGGGGCAGGGTGCATGGACCCTCACCAAAGGTGAGGATGTGGTCACATTCTTCCCCAAAATTAGGGAGGCTAGCATGCAGCAGGCCAAATGCAATGTCTGAGAAGGGTGAGAGGTGATTTTTCCAGCTCTTTATTCAAGGTTTGTAGAACCACTGGAGTAGGTACAAAGTCAATATTTAGAAAACATAGAGTTATGACAGTGATTTATGACCTTGCCAAAAGCCCAGATTGCTGGTAACAAGAGGGAGCATCAATTAGAAAGAGCATCCGGCAGCTTAAGTGTGTATGAGCTGGAGCTGCAGTGTCAAGTTGAAGCATCCATCATTTGGAGCTGGAAGAAGCAGGAGCATCTCAGAATTGGAGCTGAAATTACCTGTAACTGGAACAAGCCTGAGCTAGAGGTTCTTGTAGCTGAAGCTGCTGTATGGAGCTGGAGCTTCAATGAGCTGTAATAACCTAAGACCAAAACAAGCCCAAGCATCCATCAGCCAGAGATGTAAGAAGCAGAAGCATCTCTTAGATGGAGTGTCTATTAGCTGAAGCTGTACAAGCTGGGGTGTCCATCAGCCAGATGGGTACTTTGAGGCAGATGCAGGCAAGGCTGTCCCTAACAAGGAACTAGAAGCAGCAGGAAGCCTGGTAGGGATTAAATCCATACCACATGCCTGTCTCTCCCAGTTCCATTCCCAATAGCAGAAGTGAGTTGCAGGTCCTCCCAGCTCTCCTGAGGCAGGCTTGCTGCGATGGGATGCAGGCTGTGGAGCATGGGCAAGGTAGAAGCACAAAGCAGCAGGTTCCTCCATCCCTGCAAAGAAACTGGTCAGAGCTCCCAGGTGTACAGCCCAGCCCCAGAGACTCACCAGGAAATGCCTGTCTCCCTCCCCAGCCAGGAAAGTCACATTTCTCCCCAGAAGGGCAGGCAAGAAAGAACATCTTACTCAAACACCTCTGCTAAGTGGGGTGCATTTCAGCACTGCACAAAACAATGGATAGCAGCAGTGGAGCTGAGGACAGGCTGTTCCCAGCATGGCACAACCCCACTGCCAGTGGGGTGCAGCTGGGTCAGACACCAACAGTACCTTCCCTGAACTCCCTTCCCAGTTCCCCAGATGCAAGGCACAAACCACCCAGGAGGGCTTTTGGTCTGGGGGGCTGCACCAGCTGTTCCCTGCTGCTCCCCATGCAACAACAACCCCCCTACACCTGTGTTGGTACACTGCTGAAAGGGACAGCAGGATCATCCCCTGGAGGGGATGAAGTGCTCAGCCACTGCCCTCCTTTGCTGCTGGTACCCAGTGCCCAGCCCTGACTTCTGGCTGGGGAGCCCCTGGCCACTGTCAGGCCAGACCCTGACAGCTCTTGCTCCACATTGAGCCCCTGGCCACAAGGGAGAGGGACCCTCAGTTCAGCTGTGGCAACCCAATAATGGACTGGCCAAGAGGGACAAGTACTGAGCTGGGAGCCCCAGGCATCCCTGATGAGCTTGGCAGGGAGCCAAGACATCTTTGTGAGCCAGCACACACAAACCACCGTGACAATGAGCTCATGTTCCAGCAACAACTGCTCTGGAAGGTGGTGTCCTACACCCACTTAACATATCTACACAAAAAAAGGTTTAAAAGTAACACAATACCTACACTCAAGATGAGCTTCTCTGCAAGTGCTCCACAGGAGATCTCCCAGACAGATGGACCATCACTGGGGATGCCTGGCTGACTCTGTGACCCAGATCATGTGTTACAGGAGGGTTTTCCATTGTCCCCACTCCTGGCAGCCATTCAGGGAGTAACACTTCAAATAATATATATAGGTAAGTGATCATCATAGTGGTCATTAGTAGTAACTTGTAATAAGGAAATTCACAGAAACAAAGCCTCTGTATCCTTGTGTGCTACAGCATTCTACAAACCTGTTGTCTTGACCTTCACACACCTACAGATTATGTCATGCTCATAGGTTGTGGCAGTGGCACCTGCACAGCCTGAGCAGCAGGGACAGGACACATGCCCTAGGCTGGCATCACCCAGCTTGGCCTGGCCCAGCTGTGCCCACCCCATGGCCCCTGCACAGAGGATGGGGTCCCCAGCAGGACTAGCCCTGCACTGAGAAACTGCCCCCAGAGAAGGAGGAACTGCCTGGGCCAGCTCCACAAGGCACTCTGTTCTGGCCAGCCGGGGTGGGGAGGGGGGCACCTGCAGACCCCCACAGTGATGTCCCACTCCAGTGTGGCAGACCTCCCACCACCTGACGTGGTCCCCAACCCAGGGACAGGCACCACAGCCCCCAACACCACTTGGACCACTCCCCAGCTGGGTGAGTGGCAAAAACCACCACCACCATCCACAGTGGGGTTCTCCTGAGCAACAGCCAGACACAGCCCTGGTGTGCCTGACCCCACCAGCCTCCCACCCCTATGGCACAGAATGTCTCCCATGGTGCATCCACTGAAACCACCATGGGAGTTGGGTTGTGCTGGGCATCTTGCACCCTAGCCAGTAGCAAGAGACCCATGGCCCGCAGGTGAGCCCTGATGGCACAGTTTAGCATGGAGCTGTTTGGCTGCCATTTCAGGTACTCGGTGGGTACTGCCTGAAGCTCTTGCATCCCCTGATGCTCTGTGGACAAGATGAGCACTGTTGCCCCTCACTGAGGCTCAGGAGTGGGGGCACTGGTGCAGCGTCAACTTGCATGGACAAGAGTCCCATAGCAACATGCAGGCAAAGCCGCAGCAACAAGGACTCGGCTCAGCACCAGCAAGGTTTCCCCAGTGGAGAACCCCCCAGCTCAGGGTCTATCCCTACCCCACATGCAGCCCCACTGCTCCCTGCAGTGTCCCTGGCTGCCCACAGGGCTTGGGGGACACTGACACCCATTAGAGGGGAACAATGCAACCAAAAGTGCAGCTCCCCAACATGGAGAAAAAAAGGAGAATAGTAAAAACTTATGCATAAATGTATGAATGGTTGACTTCAGTTAAAATACAATTCTTGCGTTTGTTTTAAAAGAAAAAATAGACCTGGTAGGTAACAAGCATGGACAGAGGATTGGGGGAGAGTTTTCCACAGTCTTAGCTACAAAATTGCATCAACTTAAGGAAACAACAACTCAGTTACCACAGGCTGCTAACATCACCCCAAAGACCCCAGAACAGGGACCCCATCCCAGCCATTGCTTGTGCCACACACAGCTGCAGGGCACAGGGACTGCTGCTGATGTTGGAGACAAATGAAAGATTTGGGGGGGGCAGGAGTAGGAGGCAACAATTAAAAAAGGCTAATGAACCTGATTTAGTGGTCAAGAAGATGAAGGAGCTGTACTTAAGCAGTAAACTGTGAAAGCAGTTATTCTTTTACTCTCAAAAAATGTAACTGTCATGAGGTCAGCAGAATCCACAGTAACTGGGGTAAAGGTAAAGGCGGCAGGGGGAGATTGCAGCCATCGACTCAATTGAGGGACTATGCAAATTACCCCACCCCCCTTCTAGGAACATGCATGATAATTTAAATATGTGTAACCAATAATAATCAATGTGGTAATTACTAGCCAATGAATGTAAATTTGGGAGGTTCTCTATTGTTTTTGCTAATCACGCAATGGGATAAATATGTGGTAATTCCTTGGAGTGGTGTGCTAGCTTTGTGGAATACCACCTAGCACCCATACCTGCGCAAATATGCTATAAATAAAGTACCTCTACTCTGTGTGTATACTGGCATGTTGCACACTGGGTATATGATCCCACTTTTGGGACAACAGTGCTGGGGCAGGGCCAGCTCTGATGGGTTTCCTGCCACCGAGGTGCTTCATGTGGGGGTGCCATGGGGCACATCCATGTTCCTTGACCTCCCTGGGACATGCTGCTGCCCTGATCAGTCCCAATGGTGCTCAGCCCAAGGGCCATGTTGCTCCCGGGGCAGGACAGCTGCAGCAGTGCTGAGTCCTGGCATACAGCACTGGGAGCAGCAGCTAGGGTCATCTGCCCCAGTCTGCAGGGATCCCATGGCAGAAATGAAATCCCTGCGGAAAAAAACGCTTGTCATGTCTCTTGTTGATACAAAGAGGGTGAAACACAGTGGGCATTCCCAGAGCCACATGCCAGTGACTGCCCACACCGGGGGTGGCTGGTAGGGACAGGCTGCACTAGACCAGCACAGGACAGACACACACGCATCCTTGTCCTCCAGCCTGCAGATGAAGTGGCCCAGGGCCCTGAGCAGCCCCTGCCAGGCCTGCTCACCCCGTGCCAGAGCCAGGCACATCCTGGCCAGCAGCCATGCACATGCAGGCACCACTCACCACCACAGCTTCCCAGGATGGTCTTGTCACCCAGAGCACAGACAGCGTCAGTCACCTCCATGCTTGCAGTTGTCTGGCATCTCCAGTGGCCCCACAACAGCAGGACAGTGTTGGGGGCTGCACCAGCACCAGTGACAGCAAAGCAGGAGCAGCAGCAGGGGCTCAGCAACCCCCACCCCCATAGGTCACATCCCAGGGGACACCCAGGCCAGTCACCCCTTGGACATCTGGCCCAGACTCTTTAACTCTCTCTTTTGTACTCCCCGATCCTCAAGCACATGCACCCACAGATAGCATGCAGCCCTGTAGGCCTGGGGAGATTCCCCACACCTCACTGCTCACAGGGCATCGCTGGGCAGAGGGAACAAGGACATGCATTTTGGGGGATGGTAACAGTACCGGGACTCTACGGCCTGAGGGAAGATGAGTCCGGGAACGGCCGGGCCGTATGACTGACATCCACAAGACGTAACCAGATGTGAACTGCAGCTGATGCCGGCGGGAGCATGGCGGGCGGTGCTTAAATGACCTCAGCTTGGGGCGGGGCGGGGACGGGCGGAATGAGAGGTGGGGATGTGCGGGGCGAGAGGCGGGAATGAGGGGCGGTGAGGGAATGGGATGGGCGGGGAGAACGGTGGGGCGGAGCCAGAGGAACGGGGTATAGGCGGGGAGGGGCGGGGAGAGGTCTAGCGGTGGGAGGAAGCGAAAGGGCTGGCGGGGCGGGGCGGGGCGGGGCAGGAGGTCTCTGGAGCCGGTTGTCGGGCGCAGGGCGAAGCTGCCTTACCGGTGTGGTGGTTCCTGCCCCGCGGTGCCGCAGAGGGCTGGGCTCTGGCCGTCCCTGGGAGCATGGTGACCCGATGGTCACCATGGCTGGCCGGGCTCTACACCCTGGACAGCCACAGCAATGGCAGGCACAGCCCAGCCACAGAGAGGGGCAGGATGCAGGCATCAGAGGCAGGGCTGGAAAGAGAGTGCACCAATCTTTTTTCCACATTTTTTAGCAGAGGGGCAGAGAAGAGGGGCTTCTTCAGAACTTTGGTTTCTAAAAACACCTAGGAGACTGCTGCCAAATGGTGATAACTTCCTGGTCGTGCATGATACTTTTACATGTAAAGGTTCTAAAACACTTTGTTTAGACTTTTGCATCAGGATGCCACACATGCAAGGGCTACTGGATTTGCTCAAGAGACTGCACCTGTCTGCTCTGAATGGCCCTTCATGTGCTGCCAATCAGGGCTCCTGCCCCATACCCAAGGAAGGTAGCTGGGATCCCTGTAAGTAGCTTCCCAGGAGCCAGATAGAAGTTTGGGTTGTGCCTCAGTGTAGTGTGGGGGAGCTGAGGGGTGCTGGAAGGGTCCTCCGTGTGCTCAAGACTAGTGCTGCAGAGAGACCCAGACAGATGCAGGTACGAGGTGGGTAGGTAGTGTCTCAGCGGGTTCAGAAATAGTAAGAGCCTAACAGTGATTTTTGGGGTTGTGGGCTTCATGGGCAATCTTCTTTCTCAAATAATTGCCTAGATAGGGTAGGATGTTCATTTAAGTTTTTCTAAGTCATGAGTAAAAAGCTGTGGGAGGGTGGTAGACTAGGAGCTCCTGAAAGTGCTGCTGTGCTGGTAGGAGCTGTGCCTGAGGGGGAAAGTGAGGCAGCTCCCAGGGTGGTGCAGGGCTCCAGGTGAGGTTCAGTCTGTGTGCTGGAGTGCCTGGTGCCTGAGGAAAGTAGATGTTTCTGAGAGGCAGTAGGGGAGGAATGATGGAGACAAGTTTTGGTAGCTCCTTGCAGAGTCCCCTCTCCCCTTGCCAACTCGGGAGGCCTGGTGGGGGGGAGGCCATAGTGCAGGGTGGAGGATGGCTGCAGGGGGGCTGCTCTGTCCCATAACCCCACACCAGAGTGACAAGCCTTCTCCTTGCCCTGCAGGCCTGTGTGTGGCTGCTTTGGGTTTGTATGGCAAGCCTGTGGCCAGCTCTCTGAATGAACTGGGCAGTGTAAATGGTGTTTGGGTACCCAGAGCCCAGTGGGAAGCAGATATCCTCCTCAGCAGCTGCAGGTGTGGCCACATAGTTGTGGGGCTCCCTGCTCACAAAATAATACCACTAAAAGCCTAGAAAATGAACTGGAGTGGGATGGCTGCTCAGCCTGACCTGGTGTGATATGGCCCTGCTGGTACCTGCCTATCAACCGCTATCAAGGTGACCCCTGCCTCTAGACTGTTGCCTTCAGTGAAGGTTCTGGTGCTTTGTTAGAGCAGAGCTATAGGGAGTATGGTTTAGGACTGGTTAGTGCTGGACTCACACACCATTGAATCACCTGGCAATCAAGATGTTGCCCAGACCAAAGTACAGCTGGGTTTTAGTCCTGTTTGCTGGCATGTGCACAGGTGTGTATGTGCTGGCTGTGTTAGCTGCAGGAGCACAGCCTGGCATAAATCTGCTGGGATACAACTTCCTGCTTCAAAAATAAATGCTTGGACACATCTGGGTCAGCAGGGCAAACTTATATGGGCTTAGTGTTCTGTGGTGGTGTGGTACCTCCAACCTGGTGGCAGATCCCTTCCCAGGGCCTGGGTATGAGCTTCCAGTCCCACCAAAGGTCAGCCCTTTTCCTCTTAAAAGAGTGTTGAAACTCTCCAGGGAAGGTACTTCATGATGGAGCTGTGAAGTCCTGCTGAGCCTTGCCAGGGGCTGTGCTTCAGCCTCCTGGCTATTGGCAGTGCAAGCCTAGGCTCACCTGGAGCGGGGGTCTCTGGGTTGCTCCCCACCTTTGTCTGTCAGGCCCAGATCCCATCCTGCTCTGCCCTCAGGCTGCTGCTGTCAAGTTGGGTCTTCAAGCCTCTTTACAACCCCATTTCTCACCCGCTATACTGAGAGGGGAATGGTAGGAACACGCATACAAATACTCATAATGCCACCCTGGTATTGAAATTCTGCTCTGACTGAAGTCTCAGAGGAAGTTTTCCTTCCTGTGGCCACCGGAGTGAGCTGAAGGGCATGGCCAGCAGCCAGCCCTGGGGACTTAAAGGCTCCTGCTCATGTTTTAGAGGCAGAGACATCTTAAGCCTGGTGCCTGTGCTGGCCTGGGGCTGATGGAGTTGGGCTCCTGCAACTTTCCCCACCCGTGGCAGCCCAGGGTAAAGGGACCAGGTAGGACTCCTGGGGGTGACCCACAGAGGTGTATTCTGACCTGCATTATGGGAAAATATGCATTTTCCTCATACGATGGCAGCCCCTGTACAGCTGTAAAGGCCTGTGAGATCTGTGAAATAAATGTTTTAAAAAAATGGGCAGGGAAGAGCCTTGTTTCCTTCACCTCCATAGCTCTTCCTGGCTGCTTGTTCTCGTGCTTGACAGGGCGCTGCCGCAGAGGAGCGATGCTGCTGGAGTGCTGGGCCTGTGAAATTGCAAGGTGAATGTGGGAAGGATTAAATGGAGTGTTTTTACGTAAAAATCACCTTAAGTGGGTGCATATGGTTGAAACACTGGGGAAATCACATCAGAGCACAAAATACTTGTCTTGATTAAAAAAAGATGACAAAGTGAGGGGGCCTTGCATTAAGCTGAGATGGGGGAGCTGTAGACTATCTGGTGCGGCAAAGCTGCCTGGCACTGTTGGATGCTGAGGCTGGGGTCCTGGTGGTTGGCAGGATGGGCAGGGGCTGTGCTGGAATGGAGGGGTGTGAGCTGGCAAGCAGGTGCAGGCAGGGCAGGTGTCAGGTGAGGAGCTGTGGTACCTGCCCAGCAGCTACAGGTGGGAGAGCCCTGGGGAGCTTGATGATGACCCACATGCCACTGGGAGGGTTTCTGTGTGCTTCATGCTTTACCGAGGGGTTTTGGGTGTCCTGGGTGTCACTGAGGAGATTTTTGCGTGTGCCATTTGTCACTGAGGTAGGTTGTGGGTACCCTGTATATTGCTTGGGGGAGCTACGGATGCCCTGCATGTCACTGACAGGGGCACTGAGAGCTCCCCCATGTGTCACTTCTTACGGTGGTTTGGCGCTTAAGGGGGTCTGAGGGTGCCCCACATTTCACCAAGAGGGTCTGTAGCTGCCCTGTTTGCCACTGAGGGAGCCTGAGGGTGCCCCATATATCACTGAGGGTTTCTATGGGTGCCCCACATCTCTCTGAGGGGGGCTATGGGTGCCCAATGTATCACTGAAGGGGGGCTGTGGGTGCCCTGCATGTCACTTAGGCGGGCTGTGGCTGCTCCACGTGTTGCTGAGGGGGATTGGGTGTCCTTAACATCACTACGGGGAGTCTTGGGTGCCCTAAGCATCTCCGAGGGGGGCTGTGCGTGCCCCACGGGTCTCGGGGGGGGGCTGTGGGTGTCCCCTGTGCCACGGCGGGGGCCGGGGCTGTCCCGCTCTCACCGGCAGCACGGCTGCTGCAAGCTTCCAGCGGGGGCCGCCCGCTCGCGCAATCCCTCCGCTGCGCGGCTGGGGGCGCGCGGCGTTTCCCGCCGCTTCGGTCTCGTGAGCCGTTGGTGGGCGGCAGGTTTAAAGCCGCGCTCGTGGAGCTGCAGTGGCGCTAAGGCGCAGGCCTGAATGAGCGCCTGCGGCTCGGGCGCGCTCCGCAGGGCTTGGTGATAAACCGGGCAGTCGCCCCGGGACAGAGTCTGGGCTATGACAGAGGGCATAGAGGGGGAGTACTGGGCAGCGACTAGGCAGTTCCCTTGGAGCATAACACAGTGCTTCAGGGGAAAATCTTGGCGAAAAACGAGGTAATTTAGAGGGGACACAGGGGACGGTTTTGGGAAAAGCTGAGGTAATTTAGAGGGGGACAGTGTTACATCGTACATAAACATGGTAACCTTGACCCAGCTCCCAGGGATGATCAGCAGCACAACAGGAAGCATGTACGGCAAGTAAGGAGTTACATAACAAAACCCTGAGAACAAGCATAACAACTTGAGAGCAAATACCACAACGTTGTGACCAGCAGTGATGAAACTGATATAATGAATGCTTATAACAAATTAGTTCTAATATGCTTTGGTCAAATCTGTCATTAGCTGAGATTGTACCCTTTGTGCCCACATTGGGTGCCAAATAGGACTGTTGTAGTTTAACCTGGCAGGTAGCTATAACAACCACACATCCATTCGCTCACCATCATCCCCCCAGCAGGATGGGGGGGGGGGGAAGGTAGAACTCATGGGTTGTGATAAAGACAGTTTAATATGACAGGGAAAAAAAAAAAAGATAAAAGGATATACAAAACAAGTGATGCATAGCACAGTTGCTCACCACCCACTGACTGATGCCCAGCCAGTTCCCAAGCCACGGTGCCTCCCCGGCCAACTGCCCCAGTTTATGTACTGACGTGATATGGTATGGAGTACTCCTTTGGCCAGCCTGGGTCAGCTGTCCTGGCTGTGCCCCCTCCCAGTTTCCCATGCCTACTCACTGGCAGATCAACATGAGAAGCTGGACAGGCCTGGACTGCTTAGCAGCAACTAAAAACATCAGTATGTTATCAACATTATTTCCATTCCAAATCCAAAACGCAGCACTATACCAGCTATCAGAAAAAAAATTAACTCTATCCCAGCCAAAACTAGGACATCTGAAAAAACAGCTTGTGAGGAAGCAGCCACAGTGTCACAGCCAGGAGGATGCAACTGACCCTGGTGCCCAGCCCACACTGTGGCAAACCGAGAGCCAACACTGGACTGTGGCTTAGCATCCAGAAAGCAGGTAATATGGCCCTTAGCATCAGCTAAAGTATGTAAGTACCTACCAAGAGAGATGTTATAGTATGGGTATTGTGTTCCCTCAGTAGCACAGAAGTTTCAGTGATCCCTTGCAGTTCAAAGGATATTTTTAGCTAGCTATATGTTGCCTATGTTTGATTCAGCTGTTTTCTTTTCATTACTGTGTACATGAAAAGGAAAGACAGAACACCTTATTCATGTTTAAAAGAAAGTTCTACAGGTGAATTACTATGGCTGAAGGGTTAAGGTAAAAACAAGAGAAAATTATGGGTAAATCAAATTAACAGCCAATGAATCCTATTACAGGTGAAAACTTCTCTTGATGAGGGATGGTGAGCCTCCTGTTAGCCCTTATGATTATGAACATAAGAAGTGCATCTGCCTCCCCTCATGAGAGTTATAGGCAAATTTCACAACAAATCCGTAAAAATATGTGTTGCCGTGGGTCAGCGGTGTGTCCCTAATGACATTTCTGATCTCATGGCTTCTTGCCTGATATGGGAAAGAAATGATCATGACTTGACTTGAACTGACATGTCCCAAACAGTTTAAGGAGAAATAAATTCTGACATGATTTAAAACACAGCTTTTTCACATCATAAAGGAAACTTTTAACATCACAAAGGTAGACACCCAGGCCAGTCGTGGTCCAGCATTTATGTATTTTTTGAAGAGTATCCAATATAGATTGCATCATCAAACCCAGCCGTTCACTGCTGAGACCACCCCAGGACAGTAGTGGGTGGTGGTAGTGGTCTCTTGCCACAAACGCATCCCTCCTTTGTCTGGTCACATGCATTGTAACAGTGCCAATGATACTGCCACAGAAAAAGTCAAGTTGCTCTGCAGGCTTCTAATCTTCCCTGGCCCTGAGGGGAGGACCTCCTGCCCTGCTAGCACAGATCCCTGTCAGACCAGGGAACAAGAAAGTGCCAGGTGAGAGCTGCAATGTTCAAGTGCAGCCCCGTAGTGCCTGCATCAGGTCCAAAGGGGTGCAGGGATCACCTCAGCAATTCATCACACATCCTACTGCCCCAGCCATGGAGTAGAGCAGGCCAGGGGGCAGGGTGGCATTAGGGGCAGCCCCAGCCCAAGGACTTCAGGCATCTATGTGGAGACACAAGTCAGCAGGTCATGGCTGAGACCTGCTGCTGTTATCCCTCTTTGAATCATGAGCTCCGATGATAAATATACATTGTGTTGTTCTGAAATAAACAGTGCCCTCACTGAAAGAAGGGAAGGTACAATCCCAGCAGAGTGATATTTGCTCCTTTAAGCATATCTGATTAAAGATTGTTATTGTTCTAAACCTATTGTTCTAAGCCTTTGGTTGAAATCCCATCTCTGTGGTCTTTCTGATTATACTTAAACCTCTCACCCACATGCTGGGTGGCAGCAGTACTATAAACATACTATTCACTTAATCCCTTTCCTCTTCCTCCTCCTCCTCCAATATTTTCACAGTTCAAGTGCTAATGCAATAAATTGGAAGTCGTTATCAGTTTTTGACACTTGTGTAAGTATTTATGCAAAATATTTAACCAGTTAGCTGTTGTCTTTCTCTCTTGTTGATGGCAGAAAAGTGCATTTCCATAAAACTCTTAGATCAAATGTTCCTCAGAGTGGTGGGAGTGAAAAGGCTTTCTCTGGTTTCTGACTTTTTCCTTGTGCCTGACTGACTGGCCAGCCCTGCAATGGAAACAGCACATACACAGTATTTCCCTTTTGAGGTGGTTTGTTTCCAGATCCTCTGCTCTGACTGTTGCGCTTCTTGGCTGCAAATTTCAGCCTCTCACAGGCTTCCCCTTGTCCTCGGTGTGGCTGCATCAGTTAATCAATTATGTTGCCATTACTCCTTCAGCACATTATACCATCCCTGCTGCCAGTCCCTTCACTGTTTGTCTGCGATGAGCAGAACTTCCCTAAGAATCTGCCCATTTCTCCTGCATCTACAAACAAGAGGCCTTGAAGGAAATCTTTAGTGATTTCATTTGCAGTTTAACCATATATTTTGCAATTTAATTGTATATTTTCAGGACATTCTGTTTCTCTTCTGAAACAAACTGTCAAAATGTGTCTGTGAAACCTTTCTGTCCTTTCTTTTTCCCTGGAGGGCTTCTGGCTCTTCTGGAGCACATGGGAAAGGCCTTTCTCAGATCTCCCAGGTAAGCCACCAGACAAATTTTTGGGACCCTGTAAGATACATAGAGACCAAGAACTGGTAGGGTTTCTTGAAACTCGTCCCTGTTTCTAGTCCATTAAAAGAGGTGGTGTTGCATATGGCAGCTGTGGTGTTGCATATGGCAGCTGTGGTGTTGCATATGGACAAACAACAAGAAAAAACTAAGACATGATTAATGAAAAGAAGCATCTTAAGAACTGTTAAATGCAAGTTTCTCTTTCCGTGGCTCAGTCCTCTGACAGGATAGGATGAGAGCTTCAGCCAGAAACATCAGATTTCATGACTAGGCTGGATTATTAGTGGTTTGTTGTTTGGCCTGGGTTTTTTTGCCTTTGATTTTGATGAATGTTCATTCAGGAAAATTTGTTTTCCATTAATCTTGCTAAATTATTTCAAAGCATACTTGTTCAGTCTGAGTCACACAAAATTAACCTTTGATGCCCATGACAAAGCTGAAAGGAACCCCAGTCCCCAAATCCATTACAAGTGAAATAAAGATGTACATCATTCATAGTATATCTAGTTCTGTTCCAGCATTGTTCTCCCTCATTGGCTTGACTTAACCACTCTAATTTATTTCTATGTATTCGAGTCAAAGGATGTTCAGCTTGTGATTTCTGTGATAGCTGTGTCATTGTTGTGGCATGTTTCTGGTATAATACAGCCCTTGTCTTGCTTAGGCCAGTCCTCAGAGTGAGCTCTGCTTCAATAAAAATCCTAAGACAGAGCCTTTTATTTGTATGTGGGTACCATAAGTGGGTGGTTTTCCATCCCTTGTGACTCTAAAAAGAAAGCTAGGAAGGTCAAGTAATACATGAATTACAGCCAAACACTGACAATTCTGGCAAGCTTACTCTTAAACTATAGCCGAGTCTGCGCATCAATTTCTGTACACGACTGTTCTTTACTACTGCCAGTTAGTGAAACTGATGAATTACCAGACGTCCAGCTGATATAAATCTACTTACCTTCAGTGCTTCCTGCAGAGGTGTGCTGATCTGCAACTTCTGAGGCTCTGGATCCAGAGGAAAGATACAACCCGGAATAAACAAAAGAGACTGGAAAGATAAAAGCCTCGAACGCAAGACTCAGTTTGCTTTTGAATGCAGTTTTAATCATAGCGTTGCTAAAGGATCATCTTGCAAATAAGTAGTTTAAAAAACTTAACTTTAATTGGAGGATCCCTCTAATGATGTTACAGTAAAACTATACAGTCAGAAATAACTTTAAAGTCTCTTTTATTGACTGAATTTCACATAATTTTAGGTATTACACCTGCCCCTGGACCAGTTCTTGTCGTTTAAGAACTATGTTCTTTTCCTTTTTAAAATGCCTTTCTTTCCTTTGTTGTGGTATGAAATGCCCATGCAAACAGGGAAAACCAAATGCTGCACAGGGAAACCAGCTAGTCACTGGCTGCTGTCAGCCTGTGAACAGCAGCACGGGCCAAATTCTAGCCTCTTTGATCTCTAGTTAAGGTTCTTTGGTAATGAGAGCTTTAAAAAAATTCAAGCATTAGACCATAAGAATGTGGGGTTTTTTGTGGTTTTGTTGTTGTTGTTGTACCTCTATAAATAAAATGCAAACAGCAGCATCCTGGTAGTTTTTAGGTAGAAGGAACTTGAAAACCATTAAGCTATTACTTGGGCAGGCTGGGCCCAAATCTGCAAGCCTTCTCTAAGGCAAATGGGCAGGAGAAAATGCAGACATTTTGTGTGCAAATCAGATGGACTTAAAAACTGGAAGACAAAAGCTGTGCTTTTCTCCTGGCTGAAAAGACAGACAGTTGCAGACAACAAACAGCTTTTCACTGCTGTTTCTTGGTAATGGAAAAGAGTCTGTGGTGTGGAGCTGTGTGGGGTCCTGTCTTGACTTTAAGGACAGTTAGAAGTAGTGATGTGCACAGGCTGACTGTACTGTAGGGTTCACCTTTTAATCCAGCGGTTCAATTCCTGGGTCTGGTGTCACTAGGACACATAGGGGATGCCATCTGCTAAGCTGGAAGCAGGCTTGGATTTTCAGTAGACAAACAGGCCCTGCAAGCAAAGACAGTTGCAGTGGTTTCCAATAGCTATCTTTTGAAACAGCTGCACAAATAAATCCATAGTTTATAAAATTCAGTGTGACAATGGCTCCTGTAAAAAACCACACAAGCTCAAACAATAAACCTAACTAAATCTAATCTTTCTTTTTCTGGAATGCTTTCTGCTTAGCAAGACAGCATGGAAAACAATCTACCCGGGGATGGACTTTGCTTCCCTAGTGACTAGCTAGACTATTCAGCAGCCGTGCCTCCTGCTATTAGCCCCATAATTTAATTCTGACCTTTGCAGTTGCTGGCCTGCAGCTTGGTATGGGTAATGGCTTTTGGCTCTGCAAGCACATCCAATGAGCTTTAAAATTACATTTGGCACTTCTCAGCTGCCACACATCGATGAAATGCTGGCTAATGGAAGGCAGCCACGGTATACCCTTGACTTCTGTGGATCAGGAGTTCACCTTATTTCAGCAGCTTTGTCCCAACTCCCACCAACCAGCGATGATCCACAGCATATCAGGAGTCACAACGAGCTCACATTTGGGAGTTCTGATAAAGGATGCACCTGAACACTGATGTAAATCTTGCTGCTGTCTTGCTGCTATCCCCAAAATAAGACCACTCGGCAATATTTGTATGGCAAACAACACATCATGGATTTATGAGAAAATAATTACCCACCTTTTCTGTGACTGGTGTGGAAGCCAATTTTCTTTGAACCTGTAACTCCCTGTCTAGCATCATCTCACACACAATGTACAGAAGAACCAGGGCCTCATCTCTTGCCTCTGTTTACAGCAGGGTGACAAGAGTGGAAACTCTGACTCCCGAGGGGAAAAGATGCTTCTGACTGCTCAGTGGTTCCCTGCTGGCCCAACCTACCAAGTAAATTTGTGTTGGGTGTCAGAGTGACACCTTGCCTTCTTACCTGGAGGTGACACAGGTTCCCAAGCCACAGGGACATAAAGGTTTGAGGAAGACAAGTTGTGGCTGTGCACAATTACAGATGCATTTAATTTCATGTCTTCATGTCTGCTCTCTGCACACCCTCCTCCTTGTTTTCCACCTTTGGGAGGAATTACCTGGTTTTATTGATGCTGCATTCTACCTCTTTAGCACTGCCTCCCCTCTCTCCCTAAAACTGCACCACACACAAAATATGTTAGCACGCATCCATCTTCCTTGGCCTTTTACTTCAACAGATCATACACACTTGAAGAGCACCACATCCATAGGAGCCATTTATCTTAGTGTAGACATGGAGCCACTTCAGTGGTCAGAAATGAAAGTCGGAAACAACTTTTTGTAACAGTCATATTCAGGTGTGCGCACTTGTCTGTATCACTTGATTTACTCCTGCTTGTTCAGCTCTAGAGGAAGAAGAAAAGAAGTCAATCACAAATGCTCAAATTCGTGCCAGGAAACAAAATAACCGTGCTACAACACTCCAACACAAGGAACTCAAGAGATACAGAGCACCAGTCTTGTGCTGCCTTGCAAAAAATGGGGAGGGAGGATGAATTTAGGGCAGCGTGCTACCCTACAGTTGAGAAGGCTGGCTTTCGTTGTCTCTTCTTTCCCATACTTTCTATATAATCTTGAGGAAGCCAAACTTTCAAACTCTCAAAGGTGCCTAAACCCAAAGCTACACACAGCTCTCTAGAGGGGCTTCAAAAATCACCAAGGGGCTTAAATCTCTTGGGACTTCAGCTCCCACTTTGTCAAATAAAGTAAAATAAAATTATTCTTGCCACTACACCGCAAGGTTGTTGGGGACCACAGCAGGGGAAAGCTGTGTCTGTTCAGAGATAGCTTGTTGAGTAGTGGCAGAAGAAAGGAATCTCAGCTCCTTTTCATTGCAAGTGAGACCTGTCAAATCCTGCTTGAATTTTAGATTCTCTAAATGTCAGGACAGCTGTTTCCTCTCATTCAATGCAAAAATCTTACAGGCTTACACTCTCTGACACCCACCCCACATCCCGTTATGTATGAATTCAAACATATGGGGCACTGAGGTTACTTCTTCCCCTTTCTATTAACAGATGATACAGTCAGGCATTGGGGTGGCCAACCTCACCTTTCTCAAAGCCTGAAGGGGCAGCTGTGAGGTCATGGTGAAAATTCATCACTTGCACTAAAAACTGGATGGAATTATCATACACCTGGGAATTTTCTCTTTTACTCTGCTGCTACTCCTTCCTACATGTCTCTCTGAAGTTCTCACCTGCATCTCTACTCTGATGTGGTGGTTGGGGAAAGGTGCTTCCATCTACCCAGCCCAGGCTAACTGCTCCTCATCTCTGTCCTCTGTCAGGAAGAATCGTTATCCCTCCTGCCTCCTGAGGGCATGTTCTCTTGTGGCAGAAGTACAGGGGAAAAAAGCATAGCTATAGCTGGGTTTCTCAGGGAGCCATATAATAAAAGCAAAGCTGACAAGACAGAAAGGCAAAACACAGATAAGAACACCAAGGACAGAACTCAGACAATTACTAACATATCCACAATGTGCTCAAAACCTGAATGTCAAAATCTGTTTTTCACTGACCTTAAATTAGAAAATGCAACAATAAGTATAATCTGATCATCATCATAACTGTCCATCCAATTCTCCCATGATCTCCTGCACTGTGAAACCACTTGAGCCTGAATCGCTTATTTATCCTCTTGTTTTACAACAGCGTAACTCCACTGGTGCTGAGTTGAAATCTGAAGTATATCTGTTTGTTAAAGACAGTTTGGGTTAGTTCAAGTAATATTTAGCCTGTACCATATCAGCTTCTGATTCTGTTTCTGGAAAACTTCAGCTCAGTCAACTGCATACATGCCAGAAATAAAATGAATCAAATGTATATAGGAACTCTACATAAATACAGTCTGTGACCTCATTTATTGTAGCTTCTTATGCACTCATTTTCTCAACATCCGCTAGGGAAAACATAGTACGAGTGGGGGACATGCTGCAAGAAATGACATCAGTGATTCTCTCTCCAGGGCAGTCTTTTCTGCCCCAGTCTCTTCTGAATCATGTGGACAGAAGTATGATTCAGGGCTAAGAATCCGGACTGCTGTATGGAATGTGATTTTTTTTATTTTTATATAGTTATAATATTTATTAATATGTTGTATATTAACATTTTATATTATTATAATTACTATATTATATATTATTTGTATATATATAGAAGAAAATTGCCTATAAATACAATGGAAAAATACATTCAAAAGCTTTTTACAAAACTTGGCACAATATTATTTTGACTGCAATAAAAATATTTATGAGAGAAAGACAAACAGACACACAGAAAAACACACATACCTAATGTCTAGTGCTTGTCTAAATCCTGAAAAGAAAATCTGGTCTTTGGTATTGCTAAACAGAGTTAGTTGCAAGTTTCTAAAGCATCTATGTTGCCAGCTTACAGCCTCTGCTCCACCCTCTCTGACAGTGCATGCTTACCATCCTTTTGCACAGGCTTTGCTGGCTGCAAGTTTCCACAATAGCTTACAACCAGGCAGGGAAACAAAACCAGCTAACTATGTAGTGTCTTCCTCCGAGGGCTCAATCCAACCTTCGTTAAATTCAGTGGAAAATATTCTACTGCCTTTATTTGGACTGAATGTTATGCAAAATATTTAAATTGATTTGCTGTCAAAGTGATGTCCACCCAGCAGTAAAAAATAATTGTAACCATGGACAAACCATGGAACTGCTCCCTATGGCAGTCACTCCCTCACCCAGTCAGTATAAGCCATGACCAGCAGCTAGAAAGTCTAGCCAGCAGTCATGGATAACTAAACCCTGAGCACACGTTACAAGTTGCCTGGGAGGTTTTCCATCCAGCATGTGAAATGCAGTGTGCTGTGGCAGCTTCAATATTGAAATTTAGATTGGATTTTGTCTCAGTGGGAGCTGAAACAAATCCCAGCAGGGGTTGCAGATGCATCGATCCCATAAACCCAGCATGACAGCCAGTAAAATCCCTGTTTCTATAGCAGTCATGGTTCATAACAGAGAGCAAGAGAATTTTTTTGTATAAACCAGGAATGCACAACATCCAACTGCATTTATGATCTAATCAACATTTCAAACTAATTCCCCTGTTCTAACAATTTACAGGTTGAGTGGCAAACCCCAGACATATATAAACTCATATGGGAACATGCATTGTGCTATATTCTTATCATACAAATGGCTGACAGATAAAAATAATTCCTAGAATCACAGAATCACTCAGGCTGGAAGGGATCCTGGGAGGTCTCTAGCTTTGGCAGGGCCAACACTGAATTCAGATTGGGCTCCTTGAGGTTCTGTCTTGGTCCTGTCTTGAAAACCTGCAAGGAAGGAGTTTGCAGAACCTACCTGGGATCCTGCTTCACTTGGGGAAACACTTTCTTCCTTTTGTCAGGTCGGCAACTCTCCTGTTCCAATTTATGACCCCTCCTTCCTGAGCAGCTCCATAAAGGTCCTGTCTCTGTCTTCTCAATAACCTCCCTATAGGCACTGGCAGGCTGCTGTAAGGTCCTTGCAAAGCTTTCCCTCCTCCAGGCTGAACAAGCCCAGGTACCCTCAGCCTTTCCTCACAGAGCACGTGCTCCAGCCTCCTGATTATCAGCTGTTTGCTGGACTCGCCCACTCAACATTGTTTGGGAGTTCTGGTTAGCAATTTGTTTAGTAAACTGTACCAGAAGTACAGAGCTTGAAAATTTGCTTGAAAAATTTGCCTACAAATTGCAATTATATTTTATATTGTTTTTGAGAGGCGCTTGGAATTTCTTGCCTTTCTAAACCTCATTAGTAGCCATTAGAGAGAAAGGAAGGTGGTCAAAAGCAAACAGAATATTTAAACTTGTGAATGGAATTCCTTACAGGAGAACAGGAATCAAGTTTTTGCTCTCTTATTCTCACCTCCTATACGAGTAGAACTCAGAATAATTATATGTTATTAAGATGTCTGATGAAATATGATTTGAAATGATAATTGACATCTAGTGATACCAACTGGAACATTGAAATGTGTGAGAGTTGTAGCACTGATGTGAACAGATACAGCATTTCAGCAAAATATCAATGAAAACAATCTGAAAATACTTTTGAAGGAAAAACTATGATTCTATACTTACATATTTTTTTCCTGTAAGATCAACAAAAAGCATTTACTTTATCTTCACACTACATAAAAGAAAAACATTTTAAGAAATGAACACAGCTCTTTGAAGCAGTACAGGAAATATATACCACAGTCTGCTTCTCCAGGCAACTTCTACTGTGTATATACCTTGTTTCCTGCTGGATTTTCATTTGACCTGTTATAGCCTGTCTCACATATTCAACCTGGTGCAAAACTAGACTGACAGAGCGGCAGCTTCCTCAGCGATATCCTTTTAGCTGCAGCATCAGATCAAATCAACCTTTCAGTAAAAGTCTCTTTTCTATATGCTTATGATCAATGCAATACTGGCCATTATGGGAAAAGTGAAACACAGCAGACATAAGATAAAATGAAAAATAAATGCCTATAGTGTCAGCAGTTGACAAATGCCACAGAGCTATTGGCTTCCAGTACTCATCCTCTCCATTCAAAATAAAGAGATATGGTAACCTTGTTAATATCAAAATATCAGCTAGTGATATTTCCAATGGCAAAACCATACATCTGATGTACAGTGTCTGAAAACATTCATAGAGACACTGTGTATGAAAAACCCTCAGGTTACGTCTGCTGACTGAATGCATGCCCTTGTTATAGATGCACACAGTTTTGGTGCATTATCCAAACAAGTTCTGGTTGCTATACTGTCTTCTGTCCTTCAAGGAACATTGCGTTTGTCACAAAACTTGTGTAACTTGATTTTAAGCAAGAAACAAGCGAACAGGTTTAGAACTGATACCTATGAGTCTCTACAAATGTCCTGGAAGAAAAAAAAATATCAGAAATCCTTGTCCCAGCCTGAAAGTTCATCTGGAGGGGTTCCCTCTTCAGGTGGATAGCTGTCAAAGTAGCTGTAATCAGTCAGTCCAGACAACTAGGACATCAAAAACACAAACAAACAGTTGTTTCAGAAGGTAACTTTTGAAAATGCTCTCCATTGATGATGCATCATTTTTATTGCTACCAGTGGAAGAATGAAAGGCTGGCATGACTTCTTTCAAGGGATGCAATTTCTTGTTCTTTAAACGATAAACCTCCAGTAATTAAATTGTACAACAGAACAATGGCATTAGCCTCCTTATACAAAAACACTCCCCAAATACTATCAAATCCTAGATTTCACCCAAAGCCCTATAAAGTCAGTAAGAAAACTGGGCCACACTGTGTCCAATTTTGATTCAAATTTGTTTAAGACCAAGTCTACACTCATGGAGTAGCTACTCAAAGCAGATCTCAGAATTATTTTTTGTTTTGAATTGAGTTCAAAGTGAGTTTCAAATTCTTCACCCTCAATCTTTTCTGATTTTAGGGCAAAGAGAAAAGGGCCATTTAAAACTTATTCAAGGATGTGCTGTAATTCAATAGTAAGAGAATAACAGGAATTTATACTCCACACAGTAATATGAACAGTGCATTTTAATAATGTGCCCATTACTGAGGAAAATATGTTTTTTCAGTATTCGTTCCTGACCAAACACCATTTATTCTAGTAATGGTGAAAATCAAATGCAAAGTACATAGGCAGAATAATATTTCCATTATTTAACTGAATTTAAGTTATGTATCGCTTGCTGTTCCTCTTTTCATTTGATTTTCACTAAAAAGGGTGAGCTATAATAATACAAATGCATCTTTGGGAAATCTCACTCCCACCATCAGTTCTTCCTTTGTAGCCAAACACTTTTATACTAGTAAAGCGTTATGATATTGAAAGCCAAAGCCAATATCTCTCTTTTTAAAGGTAATGTTAATTTCCTCACTTTCAGACCATCCCAGTTAAAACCACAAAACCAGCTGATTAAAATGAAACGCGAGACAGGGAGAGACCAAGAGAGAAAGACAGATTGGTTTCTGTCATTATACTATTAACAGCTGAAAAACATGTGAACAAGGGCTATGTAATTTTTTCATGACAAATTCTGTCCATGTGACAAAACAGTTGTTAGAAAGAAGAAACGAGCACTGTCATTGCCATACAAGGGAGTGGTAGCAGGGGGAGCTTCAAGACCACCAGATACATTGCATCTCCTCTGTATAGAAATGCCAGTTGACAGGCAGGTTAATATATGTGTAAGCACAGCCATACAAAGATATATGCGTCACCTTGGAATTCCACCCTCTTTTAACAGTATTTGAAGAGGGAGACAAGCAGAAAAGTCAAAGCATTTCTTTTCCCAAGCACAAACTACAGGGCTTAGAAACAACTCAGATACGAAGAAAAAGCAGGAAATGTTTAATCCACATAGGACTTTCTTCATGAGAAGAAAGAGGACAACAACCTAATATTGCTCTGGAGCTCTTAACTACCATTCTTAAAAAGCAACTGTTTAAGGGTCGGGAAGTCTAAAAGGCAGATGCTGAACTCGCATTGATTTCTCGAGAACTGAATTAAACTCCTACATCAGCAACCTGCGACAAAAACAGTAAACAACAAGATGTTTGTAGATAATCGTGCTGAGGATTTATGTTCATATCATTGCTTGCTGTAGTTGCAAATATACTCGACAGTAACAGAGATGTCTCTTACGCAATCTGCCTGGAAGTGCCTGGAGTTTTATGGGTGTAAACCGGACTGGGTTCTAAAATATTAAAAATATTTTCAAATTAAACCCCAAATTTTCTTCTTGGCAGTCTCTTTCATCTACCTGTGCTTCTTGATGTCATTAATTCCATTCCTCAGATTGCCTAATCTTTCTGTAGGGTTTTGCCTTAAAAAAAGAGAAAAAAATTAAGGATAAGAATTTAAAAAATATTCTTATTTTTTTTTAAAGAGCACTTATAGGTCCTAACTGCTTGCATTTAACAGTTACACAGGGATGGTCTCTACAACATGTGGTCTCATAAGGAGACATAATGAGGTGTCGCTCACCACTCCTTTCTTTTGAGAATGGAGAAACCTTCCAGGAAGCCAGAACAGTGTCTACTGTCTTACAGTTCTACTGTAAGAAGCAGCAGAGAGAAATCAACTGGTTCAATTTTAGTTGCACACATTTATTTTCTTGGCCAGCGGGTCTGGTCATGAGTTACAAAAGGAGGCAGACCTTTTGCAGCTACAAAGATACTTTCAATTCTGCTGTGCAAAGTACGGTATATACTGTTCCTAGTGCTGTGGCCGAAATCCCACTGGAGCTGGGAGTTCAAATTCAGCAGTGTCACCAGCCACAGGTTCTGCATGCCACTATGCACTAATGCTTCTGAGTTATGCTGGCCCTTTTGAAATACCACCGTTTTGCACATTTTCAAGTGGGCTTAAGTCAGTCTTTAAGTGCCCTATGCTTTCTGTAGGAGCTATATGCCTAAGTAATTCTGGAAGCATTTTTTTAAAACATTGCTCTTGATAATAAAATAAAATTCTTTGGCTTTTTCCCCAGCCCACACTTAATAAGTTTTCCTTAAGATGTGTTTCAGGAAATATTCACAGCTACAGAGAAAGCCCAGAGCCTGCATTTGTACATACCTCTTGCAGAGTAAGAGGTGTGACACACACTCAGAGGCATGCATGTGTACTGAATATGATCAGAATACACCATGCTAGGCATAACAATTTTAAATTAAGTTGTCAGGAATTCAACACTCTAGTCTGGATCTTAAATAGCTCAATCTACCTACACCCAGACCCTGCAACAAACCACCCCTCCTACCTGCAGAGTCTGCGGATCAAATCCTCAGGTCGTCTTGTTATTATTTTAGGAAAATCCAGCTTCTCAATGCCTTTGAGAATCAAATTATATGTCATCATTTGATCAGCCCCACAGAATGGTGGACTAGAAAAAGAAAGCAACACTGATAAATGGAATGGCTGTCAAGAGCAGATGTGGCCATTTCTCATCAAAGCAAACATTTGAGAATATGGAATTAAAACTCACCTTCCTAGTTTTACAACCTTCAGCCATTCAGTCTGTTTAAGATATTAGAAAGGTTTGAAGCTGAGAAGCTGCATGTAGGTACCATGGAAAACGCATGATCATATGTGTTCCTCTAAGCTAGCTCCGCCTCCATCCTAACTCAGAGAAGCTTCCATGTTGTACTGCCATTGAGCATTCACCAAGAATTGTCACAGAAGTGTGCATGGAGGCAAAGAACGAGCCCTGCTTAGAGTTCACCCACCCCACTGTACCCTGTCACCCACTAAAGGAGAAAAGAACAGTCTGTTGTGAGCTGTTCCTCACAGGAAACATCATCATCAGTTAAAGGAGCTCTACACCAGCCACTTATAGCTGGTGTCTGGCCCTTTCCTTGGATGGATAAACCAGAATTCAGAATATGTCACTTTGTCCGTGGCGTTTCTGAAATGATGGAAGATAAGACATGCATAAGAGGACAAAAGAAGTATTATTTTGCAAGTCAGTCCTGTTTAGTGGTGGGGAAAAACCCAAACTGTTTATTTTTAAAATAACCTTGGAAATGTTTCTAAAAACAAACGAACAAAGTAAGAACTTGGAGTAGGAGGCACTTACCTGCCAGTAAGGAGGTCATACACAAGAATCCCAAGGGACCAAAAATCCACACTGAAGTCATGGCCTTTACTCAAAATTACTTCAGGGGCAACATACTCAGGGGTTCCACAAAATCTCCAGGTTTTCTGCCCTGATCTGATCTTCTTTGCAAATCCACAATCAACCTGTTCAAAATCAACATATGTTGCATAAGTAGAGTTGTTTTGCACTGGGAAGCCTTAAGGTCTTAATTGCTTCCTCACCTCCTGCAAAGATCTCAGAGTTGGCAGTTTACAGCTAAAACAATTACACAGTGGTGTTGTGAAGCAGAAGGAAGTAATTCCACTGGACTACTGAATGTTACACAACAGATCCATTATCCTTGTGAGTAATTTAATAAATTATTTTCCTTTTGGATAGAACAACCAATGCTTTCCTTGAGGACACGAGATTTGCAGACCACAGAAAATGGTGGGTTACTCATTGTCCTCAGAGTGGATGTTTCAAGCTCTTTGAAGGGTATCCTCTTTGCACTTTTCACAGTCACAGTCAAGTACAGCAGGAGATCTTTACTGTGTTCCCTCTATACACAGATAATGTAGAACCTATAATTGCTTGAGGCTGAACAGGGAGGTAATTCTGCACCAGGGAGATGTGGAGGAGCCCTGCCTTTACATTAAGACTGGCTGCTGGCAGAAATTATTTTTGCTGTGGCAAGAGCTCTCAGAGGCTGCAAATCCTCAGTTTGTCTGTGGCTTGCAATGGCTTTGCAATGCCTTTGTTTCTCACTGTGCAATGCCTGTCCTCTTTTGTACTGAAGCGTAAGGGTTATTAAACTCCGAGATTCTGGTACTATAATTACTTGCTAATTATAATTACTTTAATTATATTTATATCCCACCTGCAAGGAAACAGGATACAGGCACAAAAGGATAACATTACAAAAGGATTACATCTTACCAGTTTTATATATCCTTCAGCATCCAAACGTAAATTTTCTGGCTTTCTATCTTCTTCTCTGTAGATAATCCCTATGTGATGTAGATAGTCAAAAGCCTCTGTCACACACACAACACAGAACTTGGTAGTAGCTTCATCAAAGCTGCCTCTGGAACAAAATAATCACTATCCTTGCAGACAATTAACTTCTAAAAATGCCTCTCTCATTAACTAGGTAACATATAACACCCAGAATATTAATGGCTTTTTTGCACGGTCATTCAGTACATCACTCGTGTGGTTGAAAACTGAACCAAACATCTTTTCATAGAACAGCCCTTGAATATAGAACCTACTCAGCAGACATATGGAGCTGACTGGTGATTTTAAAGGACAAACTTCCATTTTCTTTGCTGTTACCCGTCTCTCAGCAAGCTCCACAATTCCCCTCCAAGGCAAGCCTCCAGTAGTGTGTATACATACTTACTATCTTTGAATATGTGATATAGTCTGTGGAGACAAACAGCAGCAATTTAGGAAAAGCAAAATAAAATGCAAGGCTTGCAATGTTTTTCTTCCAGAACTCATATATGTCAAACCTCATTCTTAATAATGTTGTCCAGTGGGTCAACTGGGGGTCAGCTTTTAAGGGAACCTTATGGTCAACTTACTTTACAATGAATGGAGAACATATCTGCTCAAGGATTTTCTTCTCAGGATATGTTCTTGTTGTTTGGTGTCCACTACATGCTGCTTCTTTATACACTTCATAGCAAAAGCCATGTTCTCATTTTTCACTTTAACCTGTGAATAAAAATTGTAAATAAAAATTGTAAATACATGTCAGTCAAAGAAAGGATGTTTTACCAATCTGTTCTCAATAGGTACACTGATATCCATCTTTTTCAACACAACACAGGACTGAAATTGATGACTGTAACAAGGGGCAAATTCCAGATTTTCTGCAGAACTTTCTGTGTGATTTTAAGTCAACCATCAGATCTTTTTAGTGTCCCAGTCCCCTCTTGTAAAATTAAAAGAAATGGTCCCTGTGTTCATTTTATGTATACAAAATAACAGCAGTTTGGATAGATACTATATTTTAAAATGAGTTTATACCACAATGGGTCCTAATTTAAATTTAACATTTCCAAACACTAGCATAATACAAAAGAACAAAAAGCAGAGGCAGTTTATGAAGAATGTTTACAAATTATTTTGCATTACACTGAAATATTGTCCAGTAGGCAATAAAAAGGCAGAAATTAAAACAGGGGTTCCAGGAAACCAAGGAAGCAGCTATCAGTGCAGCTATCACAGCTGGCTGTGAACTCCATTTTTAGCTTATTATTCAAGTAATGCTGTAGAATTTCCAAGCTGGCGGTCAGCCAGTGTGGAAATCTGTTTTGTGGAGCATGACTCAGAATAAAACAATTGACGGTCTAACTATTGTAAAGGATTATTAACTTCACTAAAATCACAGTTTCTTTAATTAACCATTACCTTCAGCAGCCTGCACAAGAAGCGTTTGCGTTTTTTTCAGATGTTTGCTACTCAGCCATAGGAGAGTGGAATTTAAGACTTTATTCTAATGAGGCTCTTTGCATCCCAGAAACACAGCTGTTCATGCTATTGAATATGACTCAAAAGAGCCATTACAAATTGTTAGAAATTTCAAAGTCAACACAGCTCAGAGCTAGATCACAGTGTTTATATCTGCTGTGGGGCATACCAAAGCAATTTTAACAGCATAGACTTTGTGATGCTGGAGATTACTTCAGGTGCAGGCAGAAATTTGGGAAAAGGCCTGTAATTCAGGGAACACAGTCCAGGTAGGCGCATCTGTAAACTCCACATGCACAAACTGATGAACATATATGTCTAGTGACCTGGAAGATACTATTAACAGCAGGAAATGAAGGCACACAAGAATGGATTTTTTTCTTTGAACATCGAAGTTCTGAAAAAGCTTTTTAATTATGCATTGCTTTATATAGAATCACCTCTGCCTGAGGCACAAGCATGGGCAATATTAAAATCCTTCACATTTTTCAGCAGTTAATTCAATCATCTAAGACAGAGAACTACTTGAATATGTTTAAAACAAACATCTTACAAGCTCAACCCTTCCGAAGCCACCAACACCCAGAGTTGTGACAACTTCTAAATTCTGGAATGGGGAAGGAGGGAAGGGGCTACTTTCTCCTTCAGCTCTACCATCTCCAAAGACACCTCTTTGGTCAACTGTCCAGAGAAGAATCTTCCTCTGCATTAAGAAAATTAACATAAATTAGTGCTTTCCTTGCCAGCAACCTGTGTCACAGTACTCTAATACTCCTATAAAAAAATAAAATAAAAGCCTTCTTATTTCCTAACAGAATCTTAATTTTATTTTATGCGGAAGCACTTTCTTTCTGGATATCTTATGGAAGTAAATTAGAAGCAAAATGCTACTGAAGTTTACTGAGTACAATCAATGGTATTTTTATCAAAAGCTGATCCACAGTGAGGTTCCTAATTATGCAGTCAGCTGCAAAATTTTGGGCACTCCAAGTTGGAGAACCAATTTCTGAAGGACTGTGTACAAGTTCCAGTAGAATGATCAGAAATAAAAATGCATCTATATTTCTAAACAGAAGAAAAACATACTCTGCTAATCTTCCAATAGTGCTCAGATTGAAATCAGAGAAGGATAAACTAGAAGTGTGGTCCACAGCTAAAAGCAAACTCTTTAATGGCACGCTACATTGAAACATTAAAAATAGACTATTTATTTCATGCCTGCTTATTTCTATTTGAAATGGCAATTAGTCTTTTGTACAGTAATACAGTTTCATTAATTCAATCGGGAGTTAAAGTTGACCTTTAGGGGTTTTACCAGTAAAAGAATGGTAAATTTTGCACCATCAGGATGCAAAAAATTATGTGAGCACACTTCGACTTCTTTTCTGTGCTCAGTTTTCGTGGGATAGAGTGAAATCTCGGTTGCAAGTCAATATACTGAGATTCTTTGTAATTGTTTTTTCAGAAAAAGTTTCTTGGACTCCATAAGCTTATCCAGACAATTTTAATATAGTGATTACTAACATTCCTAGGGGCCCATCTCCATCAGCTACCATCCATGACTTTACTTACATCTCTATCACTCTTTTTTATGACTACCTACTAAAGATGTGCCTAACAAATGATCTAACTCACTTTGCATGTCGCATTTCTTCAGCCCGGGCCAGATTAGCCACATAAACTTCAAGGTAAGTTTGGAGCTCCCCGTAAGTTCCAACAGTTTGATTAAATGTCCTAAAAACACGAATGAAACAGTATAAACTACTGAACGTACAGTGGAATGAGAAAGAAATCAGTATCTGCGCTGCTGCACCAAAGCTTTGTATTGCCTTTAAGTCATGACCCAGACTGAGCTTTACACTATCACTTCGACAGTACAAATTTTATAAGCTTTGAAGAGGTGGTAACCAGCTGAAGTACGAAACTTGGTTTGCCAGAGGGTAGGAGGACAGAGTGCCTGACCTCCTCAGGTCATTTCATGTTATGTTTAAATAATTCGGAACAGGCTGGGTGTACTTTGTTTCCCACAGGTACTATCCCAATGGAACCATCCCTATCACAGGAACCAGCTTGGCATGAGTCCAGGCTATCAGTCCTTCCATCCCAATGGACAGAGCCTTTGGTACACAGTGCCAAAGTGATTGAGATTACCTCTCCTACTTCACAGGTGAGTAACAGCACTGTGGGAAGAACAGACTTAGAATAGACTATTTCAGTTGGAAGGGACCTACAACAGTCATCTAGTCCAACTAGATTACCACTTCAGGGCTGACCAAAAGTTAAGGCATGTTATTAAGGGCGTTGTCCAAATGCCTCAAACACTGACAGACTTGGGACATCAACCATTTCTTTAGGAAGCCTGTTCCAGTGTTCCAGCCTCTCGGTAAAGAAATGCTTCCAGTCTAAACCTCCCGTGATGCAGCTTTGAACCATTCCCATGTGTCCTTTCATGAGATACCAGGGAGAAGATATCTGCACCTCCCTTTCCACTTCCCCTCCTCAGGAAGCTGTAGAGAGTGATGAGGTTGCTCCTCAGCCTTCTTTTCTCCAAGTTTGTTGCCAAACACCTTCTTATTGCTTATTCTCAAACTGATAGCATGCAGGTCATATTGTTGTAAATTGTCTGCATTATCAAATTAGATCTATATTTTCAATAAAAACCCTGGTGTAATACCGAAAACATGGCTTAGAAAAATAAGGGCACTGTAAGTGAAAAATATCCACTTTTATCCAAACTGCAAAAGACGTTTTATTTCATCCTCTCACAATTTGCTATAGTGAATCAATCCACTCCAAATCCTTGAAAATGAGAGAACATTGCTCCCCCAAAACAGAATTTCTGTTTTTCATCCCCAGGTAATAGTTTGGGACAGCCATCCTGTGACTACTTGAGCTCATGTGCAGGAACCTTTAAATTTTTATTTCTACAGGACAGGATCCTGAAATTATGCAATCTTTTCCCAAAACACTGATGGGAATCACAAAAGGGAATTAAAAGATCACCTTCCAGCATTACAATGGCATTTTCAATATTCAGTAATGCCTATGTTTCTAGCAGGATTCTGTAGTTTACCTCTTCTATAGCAAGGGCTTTGACACAACTAACGTGGCCAGAGGTACAATGTAAAAGCAGTTCTCAGAAGCACTCAATACAGAGAGGAAAGCTTGGCTTTATCCACAAAGCAGAGATAGAATAGAGTATTTCATCTGGAAGGGACCTACAACAATCATCTAGTCCAACTGCCTGACCACTTCAGGGCTGACCAAAAGTTAAAGCATGTTATTAAGGGCATTGTCCAAATGCCTCTTAATCACTGACAGGCTTGGGGCATCAACCACCTCTCTGGGAAGTGTGTTTGACCACCCTCTTGGTAAAGAAATGCTTCCTAATGTTCAGTCTAAACCTGCCCTGATGCAGCTTTGAACCGTTCCCACATGTCCTACCACTGGATAGCAGGGAGAAGAGATCTGCACCTCCCTTTCCCCTTCCCCTCCTCAGGAAGCTGTAGAGCGATGAGGTTGCCCCTCAGCAACTTTTCTTTTCTCCAAACTAGACAAAAGTCCTTAGACGCTCCTCATAGGATATTCCTTCCAGCCCTTTCGCCAGCTTTGTTGCTGTCCTCCGGACGCATTCAAGGACCTTCACATTCTTCCTGAATTGTGGGACCCAGAACCACACACAGTACTCAAGGTGAGGCTGCACCAACACTGAATACAGCAGGATAATCACCTTTTTTGACCGACAGGTTATACTGTGTTTGATGTACCCACGATGCGATTTGCCCTCTTGGCTGCCCAGGGTACACTGCTGACTCATATTGAGCCTGCTGTCAACCAGCACCCCCGGGTCCCATTCTGCAGGGCTGCTCTCCAGCCACTCCTCTCCCGACTTATACCTGTGCTCAGCATTACTCCATCCTAGGTGCAGAATCCAGCACTTGGACTTGTTAAATTTCATCCCATTAATCATTGCCCAATGGTCCAATCAATCCAGATCCCTCTCCAAGGCATCTTGTCCCTCAAAACAGTCACCAGCACCTCCCATTTTGGTATCATCAGCAAACTTGCTAATGGTGCATTCAACTCCTGCATCCCAGTCGTTGATAAACATATTGAACAGAACTGGCCCTAGAATTGAATGCTGAGGAGCACCGCTGGTGACCGGTCACCAGCCACATGTAGCCCCATTTACTACAACCCTTTGGACCATGCCCTTTGGCCAGTTCTTCACCCAGTGCACTGCGTACCTGCTCATCTCACAGTTGGAGAACTTGTCCAGAAAGATGCTGTGAGGCAGAGTATCAAAAACCTTACTAAAATCCAGAAAAACTACATCCACTGCCTCCCCTTCATCCACTAGATGGGTGGCCTTAGAAGGATATCAAATTAGTTAAACAGGACTTTCCCTTTGTGAAGCCATGTTGACTGTACCTGATGATTGCATTGTTCTTTAAATGCCTTTCCATAGTACTCAGTATCATCTTCTCCATAATTTTTCCAGGAACTGAGGTTAGGCTAACGGTTCTGTGGTTCCCCGGGTCTTCCCTCACACCCTTCTTGCAGATTGCCAGAATAACACTGGCTAGCTTCCAGTCAGCGGGGACCTTCCCAGACTCCTAAGACCTTTGGTAGATGATGGAGATGGGTCCTGCCATAACATCCACTAGCTCCTTCAGTACTCTGGGATGAATCCCATCAGGCCCCAGGGACTTGGGAACGTTCAGTTGATACAGCTGGTCCCTTCCAGTTTCAGTGTCCGCAAATGGAAAGTCACTGTTCCCATACTTGTGGTCCTCTGACTCAGGGAATTGGGCAGTCCAAGGTCTATCAGTATTATTAGAGACTGAGGCAAAAAAAGCATTGAATGCCTCTGCTTTTTCTTCATCCCTATTTGTCAGATGACCATCTTCAACAAATTTCAGTCCAATGTTTTCCTTAGACCTTCCCTTGCTATTAACATGCTTAAAAAAGCCCTTCATATGTGACACAACACTGGCCAGTTTCAACTCTAAATGAGCTTTGGCCTTTTGTGTCTTCTCCCTGCGTATACAAACCACACCTCCGTAATCTTTCTGCGAAGCCTGACCTCACTTCCAGAGATCGTACAGTTTCTTTTTCCTCTTGAGCTCCATGAGGAGTTCCCTGTTCAGCCAAGCTGGTCTTCTCTCCCCCTTGTTTGACTTACGACATGGGGGGATTGCCTGCTCCTGTGTTTTTAAAAGGTGGTTCTTAAAAACTGACCAGCACTCGTGGACTCCTAAGCCCTCAAAAGCAGATTCCCAGGGTACTCTGCTAAACAGCTCCCTTGAATAGCTTAAAGTTTGCTTTCTTGAAATCCAGCATAGGAAGTCTGATGTCCTTTTTTCTCATTACATGAAAAATTTTAAACTCAACCGTTTCATGATCATTGTGGCCAAGACAGCCACCTACTATCACATCCCCCACAAGTCTTTCTCTATTCACAAATATCAGGTCTAGGAGGGCATCTTTTTTAGTTGGCTCACTGTGTACCTGTGACAAGAAGTTATCTCCTACAAACTTCAAGAATTTCCAAGACCTGCTTGTCACAGCAGTATGATAGTCCCAGTGGATGTCTGGGAAACTGAAGTGTCCCATAAGGACAAGGTCTACTGATCCAGAAATTTATCCTAATTGCCTATAGAATATCTCATCAGTGCTTACATCCTGGCTGGGTGATCAGTAGTAGACACCCACTAAAACATCTTTGTTTTCCATCCCCCTAATCCTCACCCAGAGGCTCTCAACCACATCATCACTAATTGTAAGGGCTGGACAGTCAAACCTCTCCCTTATGTCTAGTGCAACACTTCCACTTCGCCTTATCCCTCCTGAACAGCTTGTAGCCCTCCATCCCAGCACTCCAACTATGGGACTCGTTCTACCAAGCCTCACTAATACCAATGATATCATAGCTCTGGAAGCTGACCAACGCTTCCAGTACATCCTGTTTGTTTCTCATACTGCGTGTGTTGGTGTACAGGCATTTCAGATATGTTCCTGAGCCCTCCGTGCTCCTGGGAGCAGTGCAAGTGTTCCCAGCAGCTTTGCCACCCTTCAGTGATGCCATGCCAATCCTTGGTTTACCTACTAAAATCCTGTTGGTATTCCCCTCCCCTGGAATGCACCAGCTTTGGCATGCTTCTTTGCAACCTATTTAAACGAGCTTAAGAAGAGAAGAGGAAAATGCATTCACAGCCCAAGATGCCATTTCCTGGGTTGGGGTAGAATCTTAGCCCACAGTAGGAGCCCTTTTGGGATTCAGTAAGGAACAGGATAGTGGCTGTCCACATTCCAAGCAAGCATCCTTACAGCTAGCCCTGAGAAATGTGGGTTTGCTGTCTCACTTTCCACTGGGAGTTTCCTTTCTTATATCTTCCATCTGTTCCATTCTTTTCCACTTTAGGAAGTGTAAAATTGCCCTCTCCCTGACAAAACCAGGAATGTGGCTTCATGTCCCCCTTCAACAAAAGGACATCCCAAAACCGGAGACATGCAGGGGCTTTTGTTGTTCCCTGAGCTGATGAATAGCACTTAAAAAATGTGAAACATCACCACTACAAGGAGAGAAAGAAAAGAATAACTCTGAACTACTCTTAAGCTTCTGTGATCCTGTATCTTCTGTCAGCCTCTCTTCATTAGGTCTTTCTCTAAAGCAGCTCAATATTTCAAAAGCATAACCACTTGTTCAGTACTCACTTAAGAAAACATTGTGATTGTGTGTATAGTGAAGTCACGCCTTATTGTTAACCCACTGAAAGAGGATGCAAGTCTTTCATTAAACTGTAGCATACTTACTCTCTATCTATAGAGGCACTCCACGTTGTATTCATCTGCAATAACGATTGCTGATCTGACATCATCACTAAGAATTGAAACAGGTTAGAAGAATTCAGAAGCATATAAAAGTCCTCAAAGTACCTCACACTGTACTCGTGGAGGGTCACAGCTGCTGTAGGTGAAACTCTTCAAAGGCCTCTGCAGCCTGTATCTAGATTAATATTGCTGAACAAAATACACAGTTATAGCATTTTACTAGTCATTATTATTGTCTAGCACAGTATCTTTTCCAGTTTCAGTAGTGTTTGGATCATGACTTCCTTTAGTAACCTTGCAAGAAATTAGGATGAGATGTAATTAGCATTACCTCAGGATTTACTACTGATTTCTGAAAAGTTCCTCAGACAAAAAAGTTTCCAGAGACCAAACGATCCTGTATTGGGTCTGGCTGAGATGGAGTTAATTTTCCTCACAGCAGCCCTCACAGTGCTGTGCTTTGTATTGGTAGTTAGAAGGGTGTTGATAACACACCAGTGTTTTGGCTACTGCTGGGCAGTGCTCACACAGCATCAAGGCTGTCTCTCCATCATTCCCCTCTCACCAGTAGGCTGGGTGGGAGCAAGATCTTGGGAGGGGACACAGCCAGGACAGCTGACCCAAACTGGCCAAAGGGATATTCCATACCATATGATGTCAGCTCAGCAATAAAAGCTAAGAGAAAGGAGGAGAAGTGGGGGGCATTCATTTTCTGCTGTTTGTCTTCCAGAGTAACCGCTACATATACTGAAGCCCTGCTTCCTGGGAAATGGCTGAATGTTGCCTGCTGATGGGAAGTAGAGAGTAAATCTTTTGTTTTCTTTTGCTCCCGTGCATGGACTTTGCTTTCTACTTATTAAACTGCCTTTATCTTGACCCACATGTTTGGTTATTTTTTTTTCCCATCCTAATTTCTCCCCCCTGTCCTGCTGAGGAAAGGAGTGATAGGGTGGCTTGGTTGTACCTGGCATCCAGCCAAGGTCAATCCACCACAGATCGTACTCAATCACCCACATAAATATGTGCTATATGAGCTATTTGGCTCATAGGGCGTATCTTCTCTGTACTCTTTTTCTCTGTTTCTTACTATCATGGGCACCAGCACAGAAACAACAGCTCAGTCCAGTAATGATGGAACTTATCCATGCTAGGAGTTATATAGATCCTGGCACAAGTTTTCGTCACAGCTTCTACAGAAATATAAATAATAAGCAACAATGCAGAGAAGGCCAGCATTTGACTTGTTCAGGGAAAACTAAAGGTAGATGTCAGTGTATACTTTCAAGTTCTCTCTGAAAAAACCAAAACATTAAGACAAATTCAGCCATTGCCTTCATCTGCTGACTTTACAATCAAAACAAAGATTATATTCAAAACAGCCATGTGTTGTATAATCCGACACATAGTGATACATCAGTTGAAATACTGTACATTGTGAATCATGCAATGTGAACTAACCTAATGAGAGCCTTTTCTCCAAAGTAATCTCCTTTATGTGGATTTTTAATCAGCTGAGGCTGTGAGTGATCTGCAGTACTCTGCATAACTATCGCCTGGAAAGTACAGGAACAAAAATTTAGCAAAGTAAGTTTTAAAGTATTTAATGGTTTCCCCTTATTTTCTATGTATTTCATAGATGACTTAAACCCAGTAATGCTGCAGAAGGAGTTAAAAATATATATAATTACTCCCTCCTCTCAAAAATTAAAACCATCAAACATTCCCTGACACCACTGATTTTTTCTGAGTGATGGAAAAATTAATATATTCATTATTGCCCATGCCCAACATTTTCTCCTCACAGCTTTTAAAACAGAACAAAATAAATTGCATTTTAATGAAAAACTGAAAAATACTTCAGTTCCCACAGTGGGCAGGCATCAGCACAGGAAAGACTTGGACCTGTTGGAGCAGGTCCAGAAGAGGGACAGAAAAATGGTCAAAGGGATGAAACACTTCTATGAGGACAGGCTGAGAGAATTGGGGTTGTTCAGCCTGGAGAAGAGAAGGCTCTGGGGAGACCTTATTCCAGCCTTCCAGTACTTATAGGGGGCCTATAGGAAAGATGGGGACAGACTTTTTAGCAGGGCCTGTTGCAATAGGACAAGGGGTAATGGTTTTAAACTAAAAGAGGGTAGATTTAGTTTCAATATAAGGAAGAAATTGTTCACACTGAGGGTGGTGAAACCCTGGCCCAGGTTGCCCATAGTGATGGTAGATGCCCCATCCCTGGAAACGTTCCAGGTCAGGTTGGACAGGGCTCTGAGTAACCCGATCTAGTTGAAGATGTCCCCGCTTATTGCAAGGGGGTTGGACTAGATGACCTTTAAAGGTCCCTTCCAACCCAAACTATTCTATGATTCCATGATATGAGCTTTTTGTCTTCTCTGCTAAACAAATAGCCTCCAGAAACATTAACTAACATTTCCCCCCCTCATGAAACTCCACTTCCACAGCAGCACACATTCTGCTGTTGGCCACATCCATTAGCAAAAAACATAGAATATCTCCAGACACAGACATATTTTGGAAACTTGAAACTGGAAGTTTATTGATGAAAATTCTCCTGATTTTATTGTTTAGAGTCCTGTGTCAGCCTCCAACATAACAGCTGATGGATAAAGGTTGCTGCCTTACTCCTCTGGGACTAACAAATGAAAGGAATAGACCCTGAGTCACCTAGAAGGCCATTCTCCATTAAACCTAGGACTCCATTATTTCTTAGATATTTCACAAGTCTGTTTTGCGCATCAGATATTGAAACATCCAAGAGAAGACATAGGATCAAATCTCATTTACAAAAAATTGACTTTACATCTCTGCTACAATATCAAGAGACTTCAGGACATACTTTAATTACGTTTATAATTAGAACAGTATAACACAGTTCATTGTGAGTGAAAATTAGGCTCCCTGAACCTCTGAAATGCTGCTCCAGGCTTTTACCACAGTACTGTGAACTTAACAGCATCCTCAAAAACTGCACAGATTTTACTGAAGACCACACCTGTCAAGGTAGCTTTTGAAATGCAGGTGTTTGTATATGTTACTTTATAAGTTAGGCTTATTATATATTACCTTTCCTTTTGCTATTATAAAGAAAGTATTTCCTTCTTCTCCTTCCCAAATAACATAATCTCCCTTGTCATAGTACTCCTGTTGGGGAGGAAGAGAAACACAATATTGTCCAATATATAATTAGTCTCTTTGAAAATTTTGATTACTATGCAGAGTTCTTAATACATATTAATGTTCCACTGATGTTTAACTTCCTATCTCCTGCATATGTTGCATCCCATAATATGCAAGCATTCCACTATATAAAGTATGGTGACCAGTCTGCCACATATCTTAATGCAGCAGCACATTATTTGTTTTAAAAAAAATTAACACTATTAGGGTATCATCCCTATGAAACGGGAAAATGAGGAAAAAAAATATCAAAAGCTCATAAATGAGTTCTAAATCAAAATCCCATTTCCAAATGTAATTTTGGGCTTGACACTTCAGTGGGAATGCCTAAATCATTCATTGCTAGCTACCAAAGCACCAAGTATTCTGTCTCTGCTAAGGAACCCTGCCTTCATTACCTAATTGTTTAACTTTCAATCAAGCATTTTTTCCATGTTAACTTTCAGCTTTATGATCTGTTCCTCATAAACATATCCTTAGGATACTGCTGTGTTAAGGCTGTTTCAACATAATCAACACCATGATCTCCTCATCCCTTTGTGCTGTGGCCATGCATCACTCTATCTGCCTCTTCTGACTCATTGGGGACTGAGGCTCTTAGTTTTCTGAGGAACTTTTGTTCTCCATTTGCAGAACTGTTCCAAGACTGAGGTTCCTACAGACTTTCCCTATACAAAAAGCATTAACAGTTACAACTGTTCTGGGAAAACATCACAGCTATGACTATATGTCAAGCCTTTACCTCCAAAGGCTGCTGGCAGATGCAGCCCTAAGACAGATACTTGTCTGTTTTCATATGTTGAAGTCCTAAGGCCTTTTTTCCCCTTATATTTTGTAGTGTATGTGGTCCAATGAGTATGAAAATATTACATATGCATGTTGCAAACAGGTAAAGCATGATTACCGAAAGAAGAGTCAGAGACCTGGCCAGCAACTTTGTGGTTAATCTTAAAAAAGGCTAGGTTATAGGTGCTCTTATCTACTTGCTTGACTCCTCTGATGCCAAAGGTGTAACTTAGGTTTATGCCACTAGATGTTGTTATTATCTGCTGCCAACCTGGAATTACACTCTGACCACTCCAAAAACATTGTCATTATTTTAAAAAGCTTGGTTGTTTTTTGTTTTTACTTATTTATTCTTCTTTGTTATTTTGAAAGCTTACTGAATACTATTTAGAAAAACTTAACAGCATCTTACCACCTCCAGGCAGTCCATGATCTTGGTTAATTTATCTTCAGGTAAGTTTTTTAGCAAGGACGCACTTCCAGAAAACAAAAATGCAAAACAAAAAAACCCCAAAGTAGTTATCATTAACACTTTTTTCATGATCTCTTCTCATGCACATAATATACAACTGAATTTGGAAGGTTCAAGCATTCTCATCTTGTTTTTTAGATAAACAGAACTCACACAACTTAGAAATGTGGCAAACATTGTTCAGTTTGTAAATCAACTTCGTATTTCAGTAGGGGAAAAAACTCTAGCAGGGACATGGACTAATTTCAAAATTCAGTCATACAGAATCCATTAATTGCAAACCCAAGACATTATAGTAATCCAATAACATATTTTCACATGTACTGCAGAGACTGCAAAATCAGACAATGGTAACAAATTCAGTATTATTTGGACAACTATTAAAAGAGAATCTAACCACAGTGATGACTTAGTGAACTTGTTGGTAAGAATGAAAAAATTTCACATCCTGAAAATTTTCAAAACAAAAAAAGTGAATCCTAAAAAAATCAAGAGAGGTAAATATTCAGGTTTTTGAGGTCCTTTGCATTAAGAATGCCTCTTTCTCTCTCACTTTATAAGACAGGCACAATACTGTTTTGCACCTTAGGAAGTAGCCCAAACCAGTATTAGAAATAGAAATGCATTATATTTACCTTCTAAGGAAGTTTCTGTATTGCTCTTGTCTTGTTTGTGCTGTCACTCTCATGTTATTTTGAAACACTTCTCTGTCCAATGCCCATGTTTTAACATTGGTGATTGCTTTAAGAAAACAAAAAACAACAACAAAATCAACAATGTTTCTGAATGATTTGATGGAAGATATTACATTATGAGGTCATGGTACAAGAGAGACTGGCTCTTTCAAAATGCCTGAGGCCAAATTTTAAAATATCCAGCACCTACTGCAATCAGACTTTTAAAAGAATTCCCACCTAAACAATGTTCACTAAAGTAAGGAATAGATTTCCAAATGGTTCCTCCATGGAGCACCTTCCATGCAACTCCACAGGCTGAGTAATATCAAAAACCTAGCCATTTATTATGAGCACAAACAGGGCTGAACACTTGTGAAGATCTACTCCTAATCATGGACAGTCATTGCACTCAAAAGCTGCAACATAATCTGCAAAGCAGCTGATTTGAAAGAAACAAAAAATTGGAAGTTTTTCAAAAATTATGAGGTAAATGTTGAATACTATTGTCACTGAAATCGGGAATAAACCTCATAACACCAATGTAGTGTTAAAAGGCAGGCATTCTTTATTCACGGCGCCAGGAATACGGGGGATAGCTCCTCCCAAAATTGTGTTCCTTCAATCAGTCTAAGAAACATTCTTTTATAGATACACAAATACATATTCATCATCCTCTATACAATGATTGGTTAAAAATTCTTCACCTCACATGTAAATGACTACACATGCTCACTATAACTTTCTAAAAATTTACTTCCTTGATCTTTTGAGTCGGAGGGTTTCTTGAGTGGGTGGCCCTTGAGTCAGTGGTCACGATCTCCCCTCGCCCGAATTACCTTTCCTACAAAGGTCATTTAAACTTGGCAACACTAAATAGGCCTTCACGGGCTGTTGGTCCGATAAGTAATTATTCATTCTACAGTCTTTTGTTTCAAGACAACAAAATTACATTTCATTAAACCATTGTCTAGATAAAACTGACCAAGTTGTTCCTTCTTCCTAGTTACTCATTATTAAAACAAAACATAGTACTATAATCACAATATTACACATCAATTGATTCCTTGATAATTAAATCAAGATGGAAAGGGTTAAGTGGGTTCTCGAGCAGCATTGCTGGTGCATAACCTGTTCCTATGGTTACATTTTTACAACTTACCACTAACCTATTTTGTAATTATTGTTTGATTCCTCCATCACCTTGGTTACACTATGACCTCTAATTCAGATTACATGCAAGTGTTTGTGAGATATGCAAAAAGATAGAAATAACAAAGGTCAAGAAATAAATTTCATTTCATTTAATCCTCTAATCCTCACACATGTTTTCCTCCAGTGTAACCATTTTATAAGGGACTCAAAATATTCAATTATTATATTTCAAAAGGCAATCAAAATATTAGTACAGCGTGCATAAAATCCTGCATCAAAGATGCAAACCACTAAGCAGCCTCTGTGTGCAATCATTGACACAACAGAACACATTGCATTTTTAATATTTCTAAGCAAAATAATGTGATTCTATTTAATTTAATCTCTTCTTTTAAAAGATGCTACACCATATTCAGCAGTTTTCCTCTGTCGTAAGAAGCAACAAAACTGTTTTCTCTGGGATAAAGGAAAGCTACAGAAACAATTAGAGCCAATTGATTTCCTCAGTTTATCATAAACATGGAATAATTTTTACAGGAAATAAAAATGCCAGGTTTAAAATGATGCAGTGTCATTGGTCTTTGTACTTAACCCTGACATAAACATATGCTCTGCCATTTACAAAACAGCTCAAAAATATTTTTGGATGCTGAAAAGAGAGAACAAAGGTATTGTTTTGGTTTTGTTTTCCTCCTAAATAACATCTTTCAGTTTACTTTACATGAAGAAAATATGGCAGGTATCCTAGTTATCGCAAATGCATTTCCTGTATCTTGCACCTTAACTAAATAAAGCAATTATTAAGCTAGAAAAAAGCCTGTAATCTCACAGATGAGATGATAGACAAAGAGAAATTTAGAAACATAGGAGTAAATCAGGTTCCCAGTTTCAAACACAATTACTGCATGTAAAGATGCTTCTGAGTAACCATTGAATGGTGCGCAGCAGCCGTTGAAATGCTGTCTGGCTAGAGTCCTTCACTTGTCAGTTTTCAAAGACTGCAGGTAAAGGGTGTCACTAGATTCAGCACCAAGAAAGGCTTTTCACAGATGTATTTACTGGTCATGCTCAGTTATGGCATTGTACTGCTCTTCCTCCACAGCAAGAAACACAGGAAAGCTATTGAGGAGGGACAGGTTTCTGCAGTGATTTTAAATATTCAAACAGCCTTTCTTGTCCATAATTGGACAATTCTTACCCTACCTCAAAATCAATTAATGTTAACAAAGTCTAAAGCAGCATGACAGTTTACTATGAAGAAACACTATAATACTAATACTATACAGCAGACAAAAAAGGCAAATAGGGAACATATTCAAGTAGAACAGTGTGCTAGTAAGAAAAATCACATTATTGATGCTGTTCTGTTTATCAGGCAACAGCAAAAATAGATTACATGTAATAACTTCCATCTGCACAGCCAGCAATGATTAAATGTTTAAACTGGGTGCAGGAAGAAAGACCAGAAGCTTTTAAAGCGAACAACTCCTTGTTTTATTTCATTTGCTCCGTTTTAAGTCAACACGAACTCTTCACACTTACTGGTGGTTTAAAGTTCCTGCAGATTAGACAAGAACAGAAATTAGCCTTCAAATATAAGTAATATTTATGGAATGGTGAAGAGTGGAAAAATGATTAATTTAATCATATTTGGTCACTTACTGGTCTGTCATAGAATAACTGTGGAAGGTTGGAAAAGGAATCAAGGGGTACTTAATAGATGAATACACAGTTTTATGCAGGAAGATGTTTATTTGTATCAGAGCAACACTTAACTCCATCCTGGTCAGCTGGTAAACACAAAGCAAGAGCCAGTATTTGCCTCAGAGAAGCAGCACCTAGGAGTTTCATCTCTTTCACTACCACGTTTGAGATCAAACCCAAATCTTCTCCCGACTGCCAGTCACAAATGCCAGGGTGTCCTGCTTATGGCTGAGATAGATAGTTTTCTACACAGAAGCTAGGATGGGACTATGTTTTGGATTTGTGCTGGAAACAGTGTTGATAATACAGGGATGTTTTAGTCACTGCTGAGCAGTTCTGACACACAGAGTCAAGGCCTTTTCTGCTTCTCACCCCACTCTACCAGTGAGTAGGCTGGAGGTGCACAAGAAGCTGGGAGGGGACACAGCTGGGACAGCTGACCCCAGCTGAGCCCAGGGTTATTCCGTACCATATGACGTCATGCTCAGCAATAAAGCCTGGGGGAAGAAGAAGGAAGTGGGGGACATTCGGAGTTAAGATGTTTTGTCTTCCCAAGTAACCATTATGTGTGATGGAGCCATGCTTTCCTGGAGATGGCTGAACACCTGCCTGCTGATGGGAAGTGGTGAATTAATTCCTTGTTTTGCTTTGCTTTTGCTTGTGCGCAGCTTTTGCTTTACTTATTAAACTGTCTTTATCTCAACCCATGAGTTTTCTCACTTTTACTCTTCCAATTCTCTCCCCCATCCCACTGTGGGGGGACTGAGTGAGCAGCTGTGTGGTGCTTGGTTGCCAGCTGGGGTTAAACCACAACACAGGTGCAAATGGATCTTGGCAAGACTCAAATAACTTAATTACAGAACTAAAAGAAGTACAAAAGCAACTTATTCCTACATGTTTTATTTCTTCCTGAATTAGGCTTTATCTGCTCTATTAAAAACACCATGGTTCTAATATCTTTTCAAAACCACTGCAATTTCAGCCACAGGGTTTCACTTGACACAATAACATAAAACCAAAGACTACCGCTGCTACTAAATCATTCAACATTAAAACATAATCCTTACTTAGCAGTTAGTTTGGTTCAGATCTGGCTAACCAGTGTACTTTGGAGGTGCCTAATTGTTTATCAAAGGTCATGCTAGAGATGGAATTATATTCATGGCATAGTATTATTAGAGTTTCCAAGCAGAAAGAACTCAAGGAAGTAAACATAAGCTTGCTGTAGATAATCAGGACATGCAGACATCTGTTAAATTAAAACTTCAAAGACAATCTGGATGGAACAGAGACTTCACAAAAGTACATAGTTTTCATTTTGAGCAACATTGTTATAATAAACCTTAGGTACCTTTCACAGAAGCTGTCCATGTACAGTTGTATAAAATGGCTAGTTCACCCAATGCTGTCCACACAGGTATTGAGGAGAGTAGTTTATTCTGCTGAAAGACTTCCAGACTGCCCTCTGTCAAAAATCATCAGGATAATAGGTATTAAAACGGAGCTTAACTGCACAGAGCGAAGGGAAAACGAATCAATATGTTTCTGGCTTTGCCCCTTCCTGGAACACAGGAATGGGAGCAACGATGCAAACAGTGCTTTGAAACACGTGTACAAACCAGTAGAGATTTTTTTTTTTTTTTTAAATGTATTGCTAATCTACAAATGTGCTCTGGAAGCGAGGGAAAGCTGAGAGAAACTTTTCAATGCTAAAAAGGCCAGAGAAAAGGGCCATTCTAAATCCTGATGGGATAAACCTTTGCTACAACAAAACAGTCAGTATTGGTTCAGATAGCCTAGTGTGGTGTAGAGAAACAGATCTTAAAATAATGATCACAGGAGAAATTACTTATGAGGTTTTTCTGTTCATACATGTGTATGTGTATATATGTGCAGAATACAATGGAGAGGCAGAAAAACAAAAAGCACATTAAATCCTCCTCTAAGAAATTGTCCTTGAACCTTACTACAAACCTAGCAAAAGTCTGAATTTCTTCATAGGTTACAGCACAAAAAAACCTTCCCTTAAACATGTTCTGAAAGTTTGGCCCTCTTCTCTCCAAGACACCCACTGACTCCTCAGAAAAGGTCTAATGTGCCAGAAAAATTTCAAGGTGCACAACTTCTTCCTCATATTTCATCTGTTTTTCACTATGTTATCATTTTGTCTAGCAAGAATATGGCTACCCCATTACAAATCCTGCCTGTTCTTTCTCCCTGTACCGTCTGTTATCCTAACAGAGCTACCACCAATTTTTCAAACTAAGCTATCCATATGAAACCCAGAAGCCAGAAGATGTGCTTTCCAACATATACAGTATACTCCTGGTTTAAATATTCCTGCCTCGAGAGAACATATTCCTTACAGCATGAACTCTAAATACTAGGCCTTTAGGCCTTCTAGTGGGACAGAATTGATTAAGTATGTGAATTAATAACAAATACAGGGGGTTTTTTTATAGTGAGATGATGAAAGTACTGATGCTAGGAGCCACTTTCAGGTGTTAAACTTGGACTCCACTATGGCTGATTTGTAATTTGAGATTTGAGGGTAAGACCAGTAGCAGTCAGCACAGACAACTGAAATGAGATTACTTCAGACCTGTTGGTATTATTTTAGGACAGTCTTCTTATCCTAAAGCTTGTTTTTTGTTTTGTTGTTTAGTTGGGTTTTTTTTTCCAGAAAAAAAAAGGCAGCTATTCTAAAAAAAACCTCTAAGCTTTGAGAACAGTGAAGTCAGACCTCATCTCTCAATTTTCTGTACATGGAAAACTGGTATAACCTCTCATGAATGTTGAAAAGTAAGTTTATTTCAGAAGTGTTTTTACCATTGAGCAGTTTTCTGTATTTTAAATTATACCGGCTCTTCCTTTAGAGAAGAAAGGCTTGGCTGTACCTACAACAGAAAGGATTTGCTGGCCTCTAGGCTTTAAGAAATGAAAGAGGTCATGAAATAGCATTAAATCAAGGTTAAAGTTTCTCAAGCGCTTTTTGTTGCTCTCACTATATTTCATAAAAGTCACAAGTAAAACTTGCATTGCCCTCAGCAGGGCCAGCATAAATGATTTAAGAGCACAAACATCTTCATTGTGGTTTCCTGCAAAGACTTCTAAACTACTTTCCTGTTTCTTGCACTTGTGCATTGTATGAGTAAGCAGTATTCACCTTTGAGCACAAAAATGTGATTGCCTGGCTCTTCCTGTCTGATAACGTAGCTCCCTTGCTTGAAAGTCCTTTCATACATACATTCTACCCTATCTCGGATCTGGTGAGGCTCCAGTCTCTTCAAGAACTGATTTTTATTCAGGGCATCTGTGATAAGCTTCTTCTCACTGGTTTCAAACAAAAGAAAAAACCCCAAAGTTTAAAAGATCCAGCATGGTTGGGGTATATTATTCACCAGGCATTCATTCCTCTCAAGATGTTTCCTCTCATTTCTAACACTCACATGACCAGTACCACTGACAAATGTTACAATCCTTGAAATTAATGTGCATCCCATTAGCTGTGCCACACTATGGCCTCTCTCCTCCTGTGTGACCCTGCCTGCAGAAAGCATCAGGTTAGGTCTAAAAAGGCTCCCAGTAGAAGACACGCTCCCCACAAGGTTTTGCATTGTTTCTCACCATATTCTTTCCCCATTGCACAATTAAGGTATCTAGCACTGTTTAGCTGAAGGAAAGAAATGTGAAAGGTATGTCTTCATGTACCACTGCCTGTACAGGAATGGCAACCTGTTATAAAATCAGGTCCACTTTTCTAACATTCTAATACATTTTTTCTAATATCCAGCAAAAACATAACACCAATGATAGTAATAAGGTTAAAGTCAATGCTGATGGTACTAAGACCTCATCAAAAGTTTCTTCCTTGTGATGAGGAAAGATGCAAGAAAGAAAAGTAGGCAAAAACATGATTAATAGGTGCTGCTGTTTCTTAGGAAAATGTTAGAAGACATTGGTGGGAAAAATGAAGCAAGTTGTAAATGAATGTGATTTAAAAAATGACTACAGAGAACTTCCCTTGCACCTGTAAAATAACATTGATCCTGTGGCATTCCCTATTCATAGCTACTAAGCAAATTTATGATCAGGAAACCATCACAAGGTCAGGTTGTAGACTGAGTACAACCCTCTGTTTGGGTTAAAGCGTAGATAATGGTGACGCTACTCAATTTAGGTCTGATTATTCTGTATGCCTTACTAATCACCAGCCTCCAGATGAGGAACTGATAAGAGGGAGTTCAAGGACTGATAAAGAAGACATCTTGCTACAAGGATGATAACAAGGATAGAGGAATGCCACTGGCATAAAGTCAGCAAAAAACACAGTAACTGGGGTAAAGGTAAAGGCAGTAGGGGAAGATCACAACCACTGACTCAATTGAGAGTCTATGCAAATTAGCCCCACCTGCCAAGAGCAGGCGTGCTGATTTACATGGCAAGCAAAGCTAATTTAAATATAGCAAACCAATAGCAAGTGATATGGTAATCACTAACCAATGAATGTAAATTTGGGCGGGTTTTCTGCTGGTTTTGTTAATCGTGTAACAGGATAAATAAGTTGTAATTCCCTCATGTGGTGTGCTAGCTTTGTGGAATTACTCCCTAGCACCCATCTTTGTGCAAACATGAAATAAATAAATATTTCAGCTCTGGTGTAAGATTAGTCTGTTGCACACTGGGTACTGGACCCTGTTTTTGGGAAACAAGCTTGCAAAATGCCTGTTGAACATTGTCCCAAAATTCACAAAATAGGTGTAGGATCCAGGAGAGGTGTGTGTGGAGGTGGACGGTTAATACTGATCCTTCTGTGAGGAATGAGTGATTCGTGTAAAGAAAATCTAGTGAATATAAGCTTGAAGCAAATGTCATTTATATTGAAATAAAGGAATATATGTAGGGCATGACCATAAACAGGGGAGTGGGTAGTCTTTATGTAACTTCCTGATAAGTATAGTTTGGGTAACTCCCTTGATATGTGTAGCTTATGTAGCCTCCTGATATGTATGTTAGTTCCTGATATACTAGTGCAAACCAGTGTTGTAGATAACCGCAGAAATGTCGAGAAAATGTATAGCCAAATAAGGTAGCATAATATAAGTAGAATAACAGAGCGCCTGCACAAACAGAGAGGTCATGTAGAGTGCACTGACGAAGAGGAGCATCTTCCTCCCAACGACCACCGGACGACCACCTAGAAAAAGATGAAGCATGCGCAGACCGGGGAAGTTGTGACGTACTTAGAGAAAGAGTCATCTTCCAAGAAAAAGAAAGGAGAAAGGCGAGAAACGAAGCCTAGAAAAGTATAAAGGAAGGAATTGTAAGAAGTGAAGGTGTGTGTCTTGGTGGAGCGGAGACTCCTGGCGCACCCAGCGCTGTTTGCTTGCCTCTATTCGTTTAATAAATTGTAAACTTAAATTGGAATCCTGTTTGGGACTAAATCATTTATCACACTTCCCACACTTCTCTTTGCCCTCCATTCGCCTCCCTGCAAAACTCTTCCTACCTCTGCTGTGCCTACTTCCTTTGCACAGATGACAACAAACAGCATAAATACTTCCATGTGAGTAAAAATCCTGTAGTAGGCTGCTCATGTGGGATGCCAAATATACTGTCTCCTTAAGAATGACCAGGCATGAGAGAATCTTCCCAAAGCAGACCCGTTCCTCTACTGCTTTTAGGAATTTTTAGGATATAAGCAGAAGTAAAAATAACACAACGGCTTGTGGATATAGGCATGCAGCCATTAATGCTGACCTCTTTGCTTCTGAAATTCAGCATTCAGGGAAATAAACTTACATTATATCCCACTTTGGTGATGCTATAGCAAACTACTGCCATTCAGAGTTGTTTTGTTAAAAAGTCTTTGGAAAAGCTTCAAGGGCATCCATAAAACTCAGAGAAAAGGCAGGTAAAGTAGGCACATCAGTGATCAAGGACTAGCCTGTCAGGGCCCTGAGGGCAGTAATAGGCCTTAACTACCCTGATCAGCCTCACCTGAGACGACCATCCATACATCCAATGCCCATTGGCCTGCACACTCTGTACAAGCTCAGGTCTGGGCATTCAGTTCTTGCCTGAGCTATGTTATAGAAGTGACTGATTTTGGGTTTGCTTTCTAGATGAGTATTGGCCCAATATTGTAAGTACTTTGTTTCTGCCTCTTGGTTAGAGCTTGCATCTGATTCATCTTGTAACCAAGGTGGTAGGGAATTAAAATAAAATAGGGTTAGAAAATAGGTTTGTGAATTTGTAGCAAGTTGTAACTATAAGAACATTATGCACCAGCAATGCTGCTCGAGAACCCACCTAACCCTTCCCATCTTGATTTAATTATCAAGGAGTTAAGTGTAACTTTGTGATCATGGTATTATGTTTTGTTCTAATAATAAGTAGCTAGAAAGAAGGAACACCTTGGTCAGTTCTACGGTCCGGTGGGTGGGTAATTATTCATTCTATAGTCTTGTCTTAAAACAAAGGACTGTGGGGTGAATGATTGCATAGTGGACCGATAGCCCGTGAAGATGTATTTAGTGTTGCCAAGTTGAAATGAACTTAGAGGGAAAGGTAATTCCGGCAGGGGGAGATCGCGACCACCGACTCAGAGACCACCCACTCAAGAAACCCTCCGACTCAAAAGATTAAGGAAGTAAAATCCCAAGAAATCATAGTGAGCATGCGTGGTCATTTACATGGTAGGTGAGGAATACTTAACCAATCATTGTATGGACACTTGATGAATATGTATTTATCTTGCCTATAAATGTTTGATTTTTGAACTGATCGAGCGAACACGATTTAGGAGGAGCTATCCCTCGTGTTCTCGGCGCCGTGAATAAAGAATGCCTGCCTTTTAACACTACATTGGTGTTACGAGGTTTATTCCCGATTTCGGTGACAGTTTTGGCGACCCAGATGGGACACTGCTTGTGAATCTCAACGGATCCGTGGGATCACAGGACCTCCAGCCGGCACCGAGGGATTCTCGGGGAGAACCTCTGATCCCCAGACCGAAGAATTCTGAGCAAGTCCCCTGGAAAGGTAATAAGGCATTCTTTAAGGGATTGAAGTAATGTGGGTTTGAGTCCCACTAGCTCGCTCATAAGGCGCGGCGAAAGCTACGCAGAGTAGGGCTGAAAGGTACCTCTGGAAAGGGTGAGGGTATGAGACCCTCACAAGGAATGACTGCCTATAAGATGCGGCGAAAGCCTCGCAAGGTTGGGCTAGGGGCCCAGGTAAGGAGGTTGGGGGATTTCTAGCAGGGGGCTAGAAGATCCAGAGGGACCCGCGAGGAGAGTAGGGGTCCCTCCGACTAGTGCCTGTGATAGTGCACAATCACACCCACTAGTCTTGGGAAAACGGGAACATTTCCGAGTAAAAGATCTATCCCACAAAAAAACACCTTTGGGATGTATTTTGAGGCATTGGAAAGATCTGGGAGGTGATCCTCTGACTCGGAAGCAATTAACTGAATATTGCAATCATTGCTGGCCAATGTATGTCCAAGGTTGGACAGTGGGGAGAAATGGCCAGAAAATGGGACATTGCAATATAACACCATCTTGCAATTAATGTTGTTTTGTAAAAAGGAGGGTAAATGGGAAGAAATGGCTTATGTTGATTTATTCTTTACACTACAAAATCGTTCAGAATGGCAGAGACAGTGTGGAATACGTCCGTATGATCCCATGGTAAAGATTGTGAAAAAGGGAAAATGTGATAAGAACTTGAAAAGGGGTTGTTCTACTTATAATACTAAAGAAAATTGTTGTAAAAATGGAACTGAGGAGGAAGATATTGAATTAATGGTTGCTCCTCACCAAAGGTGGGAAAGGGGAAGAGAGATCCAAAATTCAGAGGATGATAGTCCTCCTACTTCTCCCAAGGAAGGGGAAGCAGTGGGATTTAGCCCAATTTCAGGGAGAAGAAGGGGGGGAAGTAAGACTAACTTCCCTCCAAGCCCCACTCTGAGAAGCGGTGGGGAATGATGGTCCAGTGGTAATGAAAGTTCCTTTTTCAGTTACTGATTTAAGATCATGGAAAGAGACTGCAGGTACCTATCGGGAGGATCCCGAAAGGGTGGCTAAGGTAAAATGCTTGAAATTGCTTAGGCTGTATATAACAATAGAGAAAAAGAAAAATAGGTGAGGCAAGCCCGAAGGGATGGAAAGCTACTAGCAGTTTTGGCAGGGAATAACAGGATAGGCAGAGGGAGAGGACGAGGAATGAATATCAGAGAGAGAAGGAAAATAAGCCCCGATTAGCAGAAGATCAATGTGCTGTTTGCAAGGAGTGTGGGCACTGGAAAAGAGAAAGTCCTAAGGCAGGAGAATTAAATCCGGCTCTCCAGGCAATGAAATTAATGACTCTGGATGAAGAACTATGAAGGGGACCAGGGGAATCAACCCTAGCTGAATGTCTGGTTACATTGAAGCTAGGGAATGAAGAAATAGAGTTTCTGGAGCTACTTACTCAGTATTGTGTACATGTTAAGGGAGATTTAGTCACAAACCAGTAGATGTTGTTGGTGCAACAGGGCGGAAGGAAAATTGGCCATTTTTAGAGCCATTAAAGTTTAAATTGGGAAAACAATGGGTAACTCACCAGTTTCTGTATATGCCTGAATGTCCACTGTCTTTGTTGGGACGAGATCTATTGAGTAAATTAGATGCACAAATAACTTTCAAAGATGGAGAAATCAAATTGTTAATACCAGAATCAAAAGCCATAGAGGCAAGAGTGTTTATGTTACAGGATTCCTACAGGGAAGAACAGATTCCAGAAGAAGTGGAAAATGCAGTTATTCCTTTGGTCTGGGCAAGTGGAATTCTGGGACGATCTAAACTGGCAGAGCTGGTAAAGGTGATTTTAAAACCCGGAGCCAAACTGGTAAGACAAAAACAATATCCTATTAAGTGGGAGGCTCGAAAAGGATTAGAGGGGTTGATTACAAAATTTTTAGAATACGGACTATTGGTAGAGTGTGAATCAGAATATAACACTCCTATATTACCAGTAAGGAAATCCGGAGGGAAGGAATACCGATTGATTCAGGATTTAAGAGTTATAAATCAGATAGTCCAAGATATACACCCAGTAGTGGCTAATCCATATATTTTACTGACTTCCTTAAAAGAGGAACATAAATGGTTTACTGTACTAGATTTAAAGGATGCCTTCTTCTGCATACCTCTAGATATAGGCAGCCAAAGTATATTTGCTTTTGAGTGGGAAAGTCTGGCCACAGGACGAAAGACCCAATTGACATGGACTGTACTTCCACAAGGATTCAAAAATAGCCCTACGATATTTGGGAATCAATTGGCCAAGGAATTAGAGATATGGAAGAGACAAGACCAAAAGGGAAGTGTTCTGCTATCAGTTTACTAAATTTCCTAGGCCAAGGAGGATATAGAGTCTCCAGAAATAAGGCCCAAATAGGAAAAGAAACAGTAATTTATTTGGGATTTGAAATATCCCAAGGACAGAGACAATTGGGAAATGAAAGAAAAAGAAGCTATCTGTCAAATTCCTGAACCAAGTAGCCCAAAAAAATTGAGAACTTTTCTGGGAATGATTGGGTGGTGCTGACTTTGGATTTTGGATTATGGATTGTATGTAAAGCCACCGTATGAGGCTTTAAAGGAATCCAAGGATTGGTATCTGACTTGGACACCACAATGTCAGAAATCATTCAAAGAACTGAAAAAGGCATTAATGATGGCACCTGCTCTAGGATTATCTAATGTGACCAAACCTTTTGAGTTGTTTGCACATGAAAAGCACCATCTGGCTCTTGGAGTGCTGACACAACAGCTGGGATCCTGGAAACGACCAGTGGGGTGCTTCTCTAAACAGGTAAAGGATGGTCAGGATGTTTACGTGCTGTAGCGGCAACGGTATTGCTGATCCAAGAAGCTCGAAAATTGACCATGGGTCAAAAGATGGTGGTGTACGTACCGCATATGGTAATAACTGTTCTAGAGCAAAAGGGCGGTCACTGGCTATCCCCCCAGCAGAATGCTGAAGTATCAGGTTGTCCTATTGGAACAAGATGATGTGGAATTGAAAACCACACCGATTGTTAATCCAGCAATATTTTTGTCAACAGAGAATCCAACAGGAAATTTAGAACATGATTGTTTGTTAACTATTGAACAAGTTTATTCCAGTAGACCAGACCTGAGAGATGAACCTCTGGAAAAGCTGGATTTATACACAGATGGAAGCAGTTTTGTACAAGAAGGAAAACGAATGGCTGGATATGCTGTCGTCACCACCTCTGAGGTATTGGAATCAAGGACACTACCTGTAAGTACCTCAGCACAGAAAGCAGAATTGGTGGCATTAAGGCGGGCTCTGCAAATAGCAGAAGGAAAAAAAAAGCTAAATATGCATTTGGTGTGATCCATGCTCATGGAGCCCTCTGGCAAGAAAGGGGATTGCTGTCAGCCCAAGGAACATCAATAAAGTATAAAGAAGAAATTCTCCAACTCCTGGAAGATGTGCAGAGACCGAAAGAAGTGGCGGTAATGCATTGTAAAGCTCATCAATTTGGTCAGACGGCTGTAAATATAGGTAATCGATTGGCAGACAAAGCTGCAAAAGAGGCCGCAGAACGAGGTATCCTTGCACTAGTACCAGTAAAACAAACAAAATTATTAGATTTGAAATCGAAGTACAAAAAATTGGATGAGCAATTAGCAAAACAATTAGAAGCATCACAAAATGCAGAGAGATGGTGGGTGACATCAGAAAAACAGGTGATAGTAACCCCGCAAATTATGACAGAACTCGCAAAGGAAAAACATGAACAAACACACTGGGGAGTAGATGCTATGGTTGCAAGTTTAAAAACATCTGTAGTATGTGTAGGAAAGACAGGAATAGTTAAATCAATAATAGCTAGATGTCCGATCTGCCTTAAAAATAACCCCATGAACCAAAAGAGGCCACCTCTAGGAATGATAAAACAAGGAAATTCTTCAGGAGATTACTGGCAAATTGATTTCTCTGAGTTACCCAGTCAGAATGGATACAGGTATTTATGACTACTAATTGATACATTTTCTGGATGGCCGGAGGCCTTCCCTTCCTGCACCAACAAAGCTAGAGAGGTAGTTAAAGTGTTGTTGAAGGAAATAATACCAAGATTTGGAGTGCCATTGGGAATGTCTTCTGATAGGGGACCACACTTTGTGGCAGATGTAGTTCAACAGATCAGTAAAATTTTGGGTATAAAATGGGACTTATATACCCCTTGGATGCCACAATCGAGTGGAAAAATTGAGAGATTGAATCAAATGTTGAAAAGACAAATAAGTAAAATTTGTCAGGAAACATCTTTGAAGTGGCCACAGGCTTTACCACTAGCTCTCTTGAGAATCAGGATCCAACCAGGATCAAGAGACGGTATAAGTCCATATGAAGTCCTGTATGGTAAACTGTACCAGACTCCTTTAATCCCAGGGGATATGAAGGTAGCTGGGGAAACTGATTTGCAAGTGTATCTAATTTCTTTAGGAAAAGTCCTTGGAGCACTTTGGAGATATATTGTGCTGACTAGGTCACTTGCCTTGGATACGCCTGTACATCAGTGTCAGCCAGGTGATCTTTAAACTTGGAACTCTGAACCACTGCAGGAAAAGTGGAGGGGACCATTCTAGGTACTGTTAACAACTTATACTGCAATCAAGGTTGGGGGAGTGGAACTGCGGATACACTACACCCGAGTGAAGAAAGCCCCGTCATGGAAGGTCATCAATAGGGATTCAGAGACTACAAAGTTGACTTTAAAACATGTTTAAGAAATTATCATTGGAAAATGTGGAAAAATGGGTTTTGATTTGGAAACTGATGATGTTGGGAGCATTGTTTGAGATGGTAATAGATCAATTGGAAGGGAGAGTGAAGCAGAGCAGCTAATATACATTCCAAGGAGAACTCCAGGAGAAAATTTAATGGTAGGATTGATAAAAGAATTTGCAAATTATCAAAATGTAACCCAAATAACCGCATGTCTTCCAATTCCAAGAGCAGTAGGTGAATCAATTCCATGGGGAATCTTAACAACAAATTTGAGCGCAGTAAGCACAAGGGATGAACAATTATGCAAACAAATAAGTAGAGGCCTCCCTGTACATGATCCCGAGGAAGCTGGACGTGTAGTCCATAATTGTGAAAATCAGACTAAGCGAGAGGCAGAGGCTGCATGGGATTCAGTGTGGTCTATGGCTATTCTATCTCAATTTCAATGTATGGCTAATACTTCATGGTGTTTGCCTGGGACGGAACAGTCTTTACAGTTTTCCCATCAGTTAATGACAGGGGAACCACATCCAGGGAAAAGGAGGATATAGTACCCTGGTGGAATTGTAAAAACATATATAATTGCAGTACAGTTGATAGAGCAGTCCAAGAAGTTCCTCCCTTAGCATCTGCATTGAAATATGGGTGTTGGTGCAGAGGACTCAAGAACGATTTAAATTTGACTAGTGTATATAAAATTAGAAAGGGATCAATATTTAGTTGTAGAAGGTCTACAGTTCAGAGCGCGGGACATTTAGTTTGGGCAATGAGTGATGGAACTTGGACCACCCATTTACCAGTGGATGGGAAAGTAAAACAAATTACTTTAGGAATGCCAACATTATGTCCAATCTGAAAGAAAGCTCCCTTTAGGGGAGATTCTGAAAATTTAAAGTTAATATGGACAAAAAGATCACAAATTGATGATGATGATTGGAATGAACCCTCGACAGGAGTGAAACTTGGATGAGCCTTAGAATCCTTATTGACTCCCCTGGTAACTTACAGGAATAGAGATTGGTTATATAAGTTGACAGGTCAAGTGAAAAGATTAGCCAAAATAACGAGGAAAGGATTTAAACAACTAAATTTACAGTTACAAGCCACTTTGAAGATGACCCTACAAAATAGGATGGCTCTAGATATGCTCTTACTAAAAGAACATGGAGTTTGTGGATACCTGAGGGATAGGATAGATCATTGTTGCATACATATCCCAAATGTTACCCAGGATGTTGAATAGGATTTGGACTTATTAAGAAAAATAGAAAAGGATACTCAGGAAATACAACAAGACATGCAAGAAAATTGGTTTGATAAAATTTTCAGTGGATTGGGATGAAACTTGAGTTCTTGGGTTAAGTCCTTAATTGGTACTGTGTTATTATTATTAATAATATCTTTGAGAATATTATTCATTTATCATTGTTTGAAAAAGGAATTTACAAAAAGAGCTACCATTGATAGCAGAATTACACTTGCATTGACTACAAAACACCAAAATTTAAATGGACTAACTAATAATGCTCCTACCATCATACAATAAAGTGATTGAATGTTAATAAGGAAATTAATTTGTAATGGAAGTATTGAAAAGAAATTATTTCAAAACTTCCAAAGGGGGGAAATGTAACCAAGGTGGTAAGGAATTAAAATAAAATGGGGTTAGAAAATAGGTTTGTGAATTTGTAGCAAGTTGTAACTATAAGAACATTATGCACCAGCAATGCTGCTCGAGAACCCACCTAACCCTTCCCATCTTGATTTAATTATCAAGGAGTTAAGTGTAACTTTGTGATCATGGTATTATGTTTTGTTCTAATAATAAGTAGTCAGAAAGAAGGAACCCCTTGGTCAGTTCTACGGTCCGGTGGGTGGGTAATTATTCATTCTATAGTCCTGTCTTAAAACAAAGGACTGTGGGGTGAATGATTGCATAGTGGACCGATAACCCGTGAAAGCTTATTGAGTATTGCCAAGCTTAAGTGAACTTAGAGGGAAAGGTAATTCCGGCAGGGGGAGATCGCGACCACCGACTCAGAGACCACCCACTCAAGAAACCCTCCGACTCAAAAGATTAAGGAAGTAAAATCCCAAGAAATCATAGTGAGCATGCGTGGTCATTTACATGGCAGGCGAGGAATACTTAACCAATCATTGTATGGACACTTGATGAATATGTATTAATCTTGCCTATAAATGTTTGATTTTTGAACTGATCGAGCGAACACGATTTAGGAGGAGCTATCCCTCGTGTTCTCGGCGCCGTGAATAAAGAATGCCTGCCTTTTAACACTACATTGGTGTTACGAGGTTTATTCCCGATTTCGGTGACAGTAGCATTGGACAAAGATGTTTAAAGGTTCAGAAAAAGAGAGACTAATGGGTAAAACATTTGCCAGTGCTACAAGTGGCTGCTTTGCGCACCACAGGGGCCAGGTAACCTCTGGGAACCCACCAGGAAACAACACTAATGGGAGGAGAGGAGCCATGAGAAGTAGCGTTAAGTGCCCCATCTAAGGGAAATCAACCCCTCCCGAAAGATCAGTGTGCTTATTGTAAGCAAAGGGGACATTAGAAAAAGGAGTGCCCGAGACTGGGCAAGTCGGTGATGATTACTGACCTGGAAGATAATTGACAGGGACCAGGGGAATCTTCCCTAATGGAACCCTTGGTAAAAGTTCAGTTAGGGAAAAAAGAGAAACTTGTAGAATTTTTAATAGATATGTCACCGAAATTGCTGGTGCATAATGTTCTTAGAGTTACAACTTGCTACAAATTCACAAACCTATTTTCTAACGCTATTTTAATTCCTTACCACCTTGGTTACATTTCCCCCCTTTGGAAGTTTTGAAATAATTTCTTTTCAATACTTCCATTACAAATTAATTTCCTTATTAACATTCAATCACTTCATTGTATGATGGTAGGAGCATTATTAGTTAGTCCATTTAAATTTTGGTGTTTTGTAGTCAATGCAAGTGTAATTCTGCTATCAATGGTAGCTCTTTTTGTAAATTCCTTTTTCAAACAATGATAAATGAATAATATTCTCAAAGATATTATTAATAATAATAACACAGTACCAATTAAGGACTTAACCCAAGAACTCAAGTTTCATCCCAATCCACTGAAAATTTTATCAAACCAATTTTCTTGCATGTCTTGTTGTATTTCCTGAGTATCCTTTTCTATTTTTCTTAATAAGTCCAAATCCTATTCAACATCCTGGGTAACATTTGGGATATGTATGCAACAATGATCTATCCTATCCCTCAGGTATCCACAAACTCCATGTTCTTTTAGTAAGAGCATATCTAGAGCCATCCTATTTTGTAGGGTCATCTTCAAAGTGGCTTGTAACTGTAAATTTAGTTGTTTAAATCCTTTCCTCGTTATTTTGGCTAATCTTTTCACTTGACCTGTCAACTTATATAACCAATCTCTATTCCTGTAAGTTACCAGGGGAGTCAATAAGGATTCTAAGGCTCATCCAAGTTTCACTCCTGTCGAGGGTTCATTCCAATCATCATCATCAATTTGTGATCTTTTTGTCCATATTAACTTTAAATTTTCAGAATCTCCCCTAAAGGGAGCTTTCTTTCAGATTGGACATAATGTTGGCATTCCTAAAGTAATTTGTTTTACTTTCCCATCCACTGGTAAATGGGTGGTCCAAGTTCCATCACTCATTGCCCAAACTAAATGTCCCGCGCTCTGAACTGTAGACCTTCTACAACTAAATACTGATCCCCTTCTAATTTTATATATACTAGTCAAATTTAAATCGTTCTTGAGTCCTCTGCACCAACACCCATATTTCAATGCAGATGCTAAGGGAGGGATTTCTTGAACTGCTCTATAAACTGTACTGCAATTACATATCTTTTTACAATTCCACCAGGGTACTATATCCTCCTTTTCCTTGGATGTGGTTCTCCTGTCATTAACTGATGGGAAAACTGTAAAGACTGTTCCGTCCCAGGCAAAACACCATAAAGTATTAGCCATATATTGAAATTGAGATAAAATATCCATAGACCACACTGAATCCCATGCAACCTCTGCCTCTCGCTTAGTTTGATTTTCACAATTATGGACTACATGTCCAGCTTCCTCAGGATCATGTACAGGGAGGCCTCTACTTATTTCTTTGCATAATTGTTCATCCCTTGTGCTTACTGCGCTCAAAATTGTTGTTAAGATTCCCCACGGAATTGATTCACCTACTGCTCTTGGAATTGGAAGACATGCGGTTATTTGGGTTACATTTTGATAATTTGCAAATTCTTTTATCAATCCTACCATTAAATTTTCTCCTGGAGTTCTCCTTGGAATGTATATTAGCTGCTCTGCTTCACTCTCCCTTCCAATTGATCTATTACCATCTCAAATAATGCTCCCAACATCATCAGTTTCCAAATCAAAACCCATTTTTCCATATTTTCCAATGATAATTTCTTAAACATGTTTTAAAATCAACTTTGCAGTCTCTGAATCCCTATTGATGACCTTCCATGACGGGGCTTTCTTCACTCGGGTGTCGTGTATCCCCGGTTCCACTCCTCCAACCTTGATTGCAGTATAAGTTGTTAACAGTACCTAGAATGGTCCCCTCCACTTTTCCTGCAGTGGTTCAGAGTTCCAAGTTTAAAGATCACCTGGCTGACACTGATGTACAGGCAAGTGACCTAGTCAGCACAATATATCTCCAAAGTGCTCCAAGGACTTTTCCTAAAGAAATTAGATACACTTGCAAATCAGTTTCCCCAGCTACCTTCATATCCCCTGGGATTAAAGGAGTCTGGTACAGTTTACCATACAGGACTTCATATGGACTTATACCGTCTCTTGATCCTGGTTGGATCCTGATTCTCAAGAGAGCTAGTGGTAAAGCCTGTGGCCACTTCAAAGATGTTTCCTGACAAATTTTACTTATTTGTCTTTTCAACATTTGATTCAATCTCTCAATTTTTCCACTCGATTGTGGCATCCAAGGGGTATATAAGTCCCATTTTAAACCCAAAACTTTACTGAACTATTGAACTACATCTGCCACAAAGTGTGGTCCTCTATCAGAAGACATTCCCAATGGCATTCCAAATCTTGGTATTATTTCCTTCAACAACACTTTAACTACCTCTCTAGCTTTGTTGGTGCAGAAAGGGAAGGCCTCCGGCCATCCAGAAAATGTATCAATTAGTAGTCATAAATACCTGTATCCATTTTGACTGGGTAACTCAGAGAAATCAATTTGCCAGTAATCTCCTGAAGAATTTCCGTGTTTTATCATTCCTAGAGGTGGCCTCTTTTGGTTCATGGGGTTATTTTTAAGGCAGATCAGACATCTAGCTATTATTGATTTAACTATTCCTGTCTTTCCTACACATACTACAGATGTTTTTAAACTTGAAACCATAGCATCTACTCCCCAATGTGTTTGTTCATGTTTTTCCTTTGCGAGTTATGTCATAATTTGCAGGGTTACTATCACCTGTTTTTCTGATGTCACCCACCATCCCTCTGCATTTTGTGATGCTTCTAATTGTTTTGCTAATTGCTTATCCAACTTTTTTTTTGTACTTCGGTTTCAAATCTAATAATTTTGTTTGTTTTACTGGTACTAGTGCAAGGATACCTCGTTCTGTGGCCTCTTTTGCAGCTTTGTCTGCCAATCAATTACCTACATTTACAGCCGTCTGACCAAACTGATGAGCTTTACAATGCATTACCGCCACTTCTTTCGGTCTCTGCACAACTTTCAGGAGTTGGAGAATTTCTTCTTTATACTTTATTGGTGTTCCTTGGGCTGACAGCAGTCCCCTTTCTTGCCAGAGGGCTCCATGAGCATGGATCACACCAAATGCATATTTAGAATCAGTCCAAATATTTACCCTTTTTCCTTCTGCTATTTGCAGAGCCCGCCTTAATGCCACCAATTCTGCTTTCTGTGCTGAGGTACTTACAGGTAGTGTCCTTGATTCCAATACCTCAGAGGTGGTGACGACAGCATATCCAGCCATTCGTTTTCCTTCTCGCACGAAACTGCTTCCATCTGTGTATAACTCCAGATCAGGCTTTTCCAGAGGTTCATCTCTTAGGTCTGGTCTACTGGAATAAACTTGTTCAATAGTTAACAAACAATCATGTTCTAAATTTCCTGTTGGATTCTCTGTTGACAAAAATATTGCTGGATTAACAATCGGTGTGGTTTTCAATTCCACATCATCTTGTTCCAATAGGACAACCTGATACTTCAGCATTCTGCTGGGGGGATAGCCAGTGACCCCCCCTTTTGCTCTAGAACAGTTATTACTATATGCGGTACGTACACCACCATCTTTTGACCCATGGTCAATTTTCGAGCTTCTTGGATCAGCAATACTGTTGCTGCCACAGTGCGTAAACATCCTGGCCATCCTTTACTCACGTTGTCAAGTTGTTTAGAGAAGTACCTCACTGGTCGTCTCCAGGGTCCCAGCCGTTGCGTCAGCACTCCAAGAGCCAGATGGTGCCTTTCATGTGCAAACAACTCAAAAGGTTTGGTCACATCAGATAATCCTAGAGCAGGTGCCATCATTAATGCCTTTTTCAGTTCTTTGAATGATTTCTAACATTGTGGTGTCCAAGTCAGATACTGATCCTTGGATTCCTTTAAAGCCTCATACGGTGGCTTTACATACAATCCATAATCCAAAATTCAAAGTCAGCACCACTCAACCATTCCCAGAAAAGTTCTCAATTCTTTCAGGCTACTTGGTTCAGGAATTTGACAGATAGCTTCTTTTCTTTCATTTCCCAATTGTCTCTGTCCTTGGGATATTTCAAATCCCAAATAAATTACTGTTTCTTTTCCTATTTGGGCCTTATTTCTGGAGACTCTATATCCTCCTTGGCCTAGGAAATTTAGTAAACTGATAGCAGAACACTTCCCTTTTGGTCCTGTCTCTTCCATATCTCTAATTCCTTTGCCAATTGATTCCCAAATATCGTAGGGCTATTTTTGAATCCTTGTGGAAGTACAGTCCATGTCAATTGGGTCTTTCGTCCTGTGGCCAGACTTTCCCACTCAAAAGCAAATATGTTTTGGCTGCCTATATCTAGAGGTATGCAGAAGAAGGCATCCTTTAAATCTAGTACAGTAAACCATTTATGTTCCTCTTTTAAGGAAGTCAGTAAAATATATGGATTAGCCACTACTGGGTGTATATCTTGGACTATCTGATTTATAACTCTTAAATCCTGAATCAATCGGTATTCCTTCCCTCCGGATTTCCTTACTGGTATATGGGAGTGTTATATTCTGATTCACACTCTACCAATAGTCCATATTCTAAAAATTTTGTAATCAACCCCTCTAATCCTTTTCGAGCCTCCCACTTAATAGGATATTGTTTTTGTCTTACCAGTTTGGCTCCGGGTTTTAAAATCACCTTTACCAGCTCTGCCAGTTTAGATCGTCCCAGAATTCCACTTGCCCAGACCAAAGGAATAACTGCATTTTCCACTTCTTCTGGAATCTGTTCTTCCCTGTAGGAATCCTGTAACATAAACACTCTTGCCTCTATGGCTTTTGATTCTGGCATTAACAATTTGATTTCTCCATCTTTGAAAGTTATTTGTGCATCTAATTTACTCAATAGATCTCGTCCCAACAAAGACAGTGGACATTCAGGCATATACAGAAACTGGTGAGTTACCCATTGTTTTCCCAATTTAAACTTTAATGGCTCTAAAAATGGCCAATTTTCCTTCCGCCCTGTTGCACCAACAACATCTACTGATTTGTGACTAAATTTCCCTTTACATGTACACAATACTGAGTAAGTAGCTCCAGAAACTCTATTTCTTCATTCCCTAGCTTCAATGTAACCAGACATTCAGCTAGGGTTGATTCCCCCAGTCCCCTTCATAGTTCTTCATCCAGAGTCATTAATTTCATTGCCTGGAGAGCCGGATCTAATTCTCCTGCCTTAGGACATTCTCTTTTCCAGTGCCCACACTTCTTGCAAACAGCACATTGATCTTCTGCCAATCGGGGCTTATTTTCCTTCTCTCTCTGATATTCATTCCTCGTCCTCTCCCTCTGCCTATCCTGTTATTCCCTGCCAAAACTGCTAGTAGCTTTCCACCCCTTTGGGCTTGCCTCACCTATTTTTCTTTTTCTCTATTGTTATATACAGCCTAAGCAATTTCAAGCATTTTACCTTAGCCACCCTTTTGGGATCCTCCTGATAGGTACCTGCAGTCTCTTTCCATGATCTTAAATCAGTAATTGAAAAAGGAACTTTCACCACCACTGTTTCGAGTTCTCATCACATTTTCCCCTTTTTCACAATCTTTACCATGGGATCATACGGATGTATTCCACACTGTCTCTGCCATTCTGGATGATTTTGTAGTGTAAAGAAAAAATCAATATAAGCCACTTCTTCCCATTTACCCTCCTTTTTACAAAACAACATTAATTGCAAGATGGTGTTATATTGCAATGTCCCATTTTCTGACCATTTCTCCCCACTGTCCAACCTTGGACATACATTGGCCAGCAATGATTGCAATATTCAATTAATTGCTTCCGAGTCAGAGGATCACCTCCCAGATCTTTCCAATGCCTCAAAATACATCCCAAAGGTGTTTTTTTGTGGGATAGATCTTTTACTCGGAAATGTTCCCGTTTTCCCAAGACTAGTGGGTGTGATTGTGCACTATCACAGGCACTAGTCGGAGGGACCCCTACTCTCCTCGCGGGTCCCTCTGGATCTTCTAGCCCCCTGCTAGAAATCCCCCAACCTCCTTACCTGGGCCCCTAGCCCAACCTTGCGAGGCTCTCGCCGCGTCTTATAGGCAGGCATTCCTTGTGAGGGTCTCATACCCTCACCCTTTCCAGAGGTACCTTTCAGCCCTACTCTGCGTAGCTTTCGCCGCGCCTTATGAGCGAGCTAGTGGGACTCAAACCCACGTTACTTCAATCCTTTAAAGAATGCCTTATTACCTTTCCAGGGGACTTGCTCAGAATTCTTCGGTCCGGGGATCAGAGGTTCTCCCCGAGAATCCCTCGGTGCCGGCTGGAGGTCCTGTGATCCCACGGATCCGTCGAGATTCACAAGCAGGGTCCCACCTGGGTCGCCAAAACTGTCACCGAAATCGGGAATAAACCTCGTAACACCAATGTAGTGTTAAAAGGCAGGCATTCTTTATTCACGGCGCCGAGAACACGAGGGATAGCTCCTCCTAAATCGTGTTCCTCGATCGGTTCAAAAATCAAACATTTATAGGCAAGATTAATACATATTCATCAAGTGTCCATACAATGATTGGTTAAGTATTCCTCGCCTGCCATGTAAATGACCACGCATGCTCACTATAATTTCTTGGGATTTTACTTCCTTAATCTTTTGAGTCGGAGGGTTTCTTGAGTGGGTGGTCTCTGAGTCGGTGGTCGCGATCTCCCCCTGCCGGAATTACCTTTCCCTCTAAGTTCATTTCAACTTGGCAACACTAAATACATCTTCACGGGCTATCGGTCCACTATGCAATCATTCACCCCACAGTCCTTTGTTTTAAGACAGGGCTATAGAATGAGTAATTACCCACCCACCGGACCGTAGAACTGACCAAGGGGTTCCTTCTTTCTGACTATTTGTTATTAGAACAAAACATAATACCATGATCACAAAGTTACACTTAACTCCTTGATAATTAAATCAAGATGGGAAGGGTTAGGTGGGTTCTCGAGCAGCATTGCTGGTGCATAATGTTCTTATAGTTACAACTTGCTACAAATTCACAAACCTATTTTCTAACCCTATTTTATTTTAATTCCCTACCACCTTGGTTACAGATACAGGTGCCACATTTTCAGTATTAAATCAGACCTTATTACCTGTGAGTAGGCAAACTGTTAATATTGTGGGAGCAACTGGATGGGCTGAGAAGGCATTCTTTTTGAAACCACTAAAATTCAAAATTGGGAAAAGTGTAGGGATTCATAAGTTCCTCTACCTGCCTGAGGCTCCTAAACCACTTTTGGGAAGGGACTTATTAGAACAATTGAATGTTGAAGTAGAATTTAGAGATGGAGAAATCGAATTTAAAATACCAGATCAGAACCACATTGAAAATTTAAGTTTGCCTCTTACCCCAAATTGGGGAAGAAGAAATTATACAAGAAATAAAAGGCCAGGTGTACCCAGGAGTATGGGCCTCAGCAACACCTGGGAAGGTTAGAAATGCAGAACTGGTTGTTGTTAAACTCAAAAGAGGGAGCATGACCTGTCAGGGAAAAGCAATATCCCCTAAAAAGGTTAGATAGAGAAGGAATAAAAGGGATAATAAATTACTTTTTACAGTTCAGGATACTGATAGAATGTGAATCTGAATATAACACTCCTACCTTGCCAGTGGAAAAAAAAAAAAGCCGGAGGGGAAAAGTTACCATTTAGTGCAAGATTTAAGAGCCATAAATAATGTAGTTGAGGACTTACATCCTGTGGTGGCAAATCCGTACACGCTACTGACTAGGTTAAAAGAAACTCAAAACTGGTTTACCGTTTTGGATTTAAAGGATGCCTTTTTCTGTTTAGTGCTTGCCAAAGAGAGACAGAAAATTTTTGGATTTGAATGGGAGAATCCCGATACTGGGAGAAGAACCCAGTTAACTTGGACAGTGTTACCACAAGGGTTCAAAAAAGCCCAACAATTTTTGGGAACCAATTAGCTTGGGAGCTTGAACGATGGAATCCACTATCTCCAAATGGGATGTTATTACAATATGTAGATGATTTATTAGTTGCTACGACAACTGAGGAAGAATGTATTCAATAGACTATTAGTTTACTGAATTTCCTGGGACTGAGTGGTTACAGAGTATCTCAGCAGAAAGCCCAGTTGATCTAGACACAGGTAACCTACGTTGGATACAGGATTTCGAAAGGACAATGAGAGCTAGGAACAGGGTGAAAGGAAGCCATCTGCCAAACACCAAAGCCAACTACTGTAAAAGAATTACGGACCTTCCTCGGGACGACAGGTTGGTGCAGATTATGGATTTATAATTATGGAATATTGGTGAAACCCTTGTATGATTTGTTGAACGGAAGACCTTCACTGTTAGCTTGGACTGGAGAAGCAGAAAGAGCTGAATTAATAAGAGCACCAGCCCTCAGACTTCCCGATGTGTCCAAACCATTTTGGCTCTTTTCACATGAAAAACAAGGCATTGCTTTGGGTATATTGGCACAGCGATTGGGGCCATACAAGCAGGCAGTTGCATCCTTCTCTAAACAGTTAGATGAAGTAAGCAAAGGTTGTCCCAGTTGTTTGAGAGCCATAGCAGCGGTAAGTGCTTAACACTGAAGAAGCTCACAAATTGATCATGGGCCAAAAGATAACTGTGTTGGTGTCACACATGGTTTCAACAGTGCTGGAACAGAAGGGAGCACATTGGTTATCACCCTACCGGTTCCTGAAATATAGGGCCCTTTTAGCTTAACAGGATGATGTCAATATAGTAACAACTAATATTGTGAATCCAGCATCTTTTCTCAGTAGCGAAGTCACTGAACCAGTAGTCCATGACTGCCTGGAGACAATGGAATCGGTTTATTCCAGTCGACCTGACTTAAAGGAAGAACCGCTGGAGGATGCCGAAGATAATCTGTTCACCGATGGAAGCAGTTTTGTGAAGTAAGGACTTTGTAAGGCTGGTTACACGGTAACCACTACTTCAGTTACCACTACTAAGGTAACTGAAGCTAACCCTCTACCTGCAGGAACATCGGCTCAAAAGGCAGAAATTATTGCCTTAATCTGAGCACTGGAAATTTCAAAATGAAAAAGGGTCAACATATGGACAGACTCCAAATATGCCTTTGGAGTGGTACATTGCTCATGGAGCTATTTGGAAAGAAAGAGGGCTGCTGACTCCTCAAGGAAAGCAAGTGAAACATGCTAAAGAGATCTTACAATTGTTGAATGCTGTGCAACTACTGAAGAAGGTTGCCATTATGGATTGTAGGGACACCAAAAGAGCAACACTGATCCAGAAGTTGGAAACAAATTGGCGGATTATGAGGCTAAGGTGGCAGCAGAACAGACAGAAATTGTAAAGATTTTTTCTTTGATCCCAGATGGTAAATTCAGTATAATAGAGAATGAAAAATTAGAATACTCTAAAGAGGATAACTTTATCCTCTTTATGATATATGATAGAGCATCTAGGAGGAAAGGTAAATCAGCAAACAGGAATATATTCAATACCAGATAGTAGAATAATAGTGCCTTATAACATTTTATGGAAACTCCTACGGGAAGAACATAATAAAACTGATTGGGGAGCAGATGCATTATATAAATATTTAAATCAAAAATAGTGAGTTGAAATTTATATACTACAGTGAAACAAGTTACACAGAGGTGCGAAACATGTTTGAAAAACAATCTGAATACCGTGCATAAGATACAAATTGGGAGTATTGGAAAGGGGAATGTGACTGGACAACAATGGCGAATAGACTTTTCTGAACTCTCAAGAAAAGGAGGGTTTTGGTATTTGTTAGCATTAACAGACACCTTTTCAGGCTGGCCAGAAGCTTTTCCTTGTAGGACCAATAAGGCTAGAGAGGTAATGCAAATACTTTTAAATGAAATCATCCCTAGGTTTGGAGTTCCGGCAGTAATATCCTCAGACTGAGGTACACATTTTTGTGCACAAGTAGTACAACAGGTTAGTAAAACTTTAGTAATAAACTGGACAATTAATATGAAATATTACTATTGTTTGGAACTTTTCTGATTGTTGGGTTTGTACACATTTGCCTGAGGCACTGGGAGAAGGAATCTCTTTGGTAGGGGTTCCTCTACCTACAAAGGAAACTAATAATGATAACATAGTTGATAATTTGTGGATCAAAACTTCATATTTAAATCGGAGTTCTTCAGATTTAATCTTGAAAGTCCAAATTCCCAGTCAAGATAGTGAGTCCTTCTGGTTATGTTATAAAAGGAAACTAGAGGGTGAGAGGAAAGATGGAATTTTTGTTGGAAAGTTGCCTGAAAAGAAGTGCAATTGGACGATTACTATTGAAGGAAAAATAGAATTAGTCACTAATTTATCTAGTGGAACTTTCAAGCATACCTCCTGGCCAGTACCCAAAGGCAAAGAATGGTTTTGGTTGTGTGGGACATACACCAGGAAAAGCCTCCCTTCTAATTGGATGGGTTTATGTACATTAGGGGCAGTTGTACCCAAGGACACAATTTTAAATCTGGATTCAAAATACTTTAACACGCCTTCCCAGAAGTCTTCAAAGCCCCTTGCACAAAGGCTGAGTGCTTTTCATAGCTTTGTAAGGTGGTTCTTACCATGCTTAGGAGTCAGTGAATTAGAAAAATCAATAGTAAATATCTGCTGTATTGGAAAGTATTGAGAACCGACCTATTGACACAATTCAAGCTTTGCAAGCTGAAGTTGATAGTTTATCACAGCTAACATTACAAAATAGAATGGCATTGGATTTATTATTGGCCTCACAGGGAGGTGTTTGTACCATCACAAACACTAGTTGTTGCATGTACGTGGATCAAAGTGGTAGGATATCTACTGATTTGGAAGAAATTTGGAAACAGACTAAGGTATTACATGGAGTGACTTTAGACGACACCTCTTGGGGATTTGAAGAAGTTTGGAACAAATTAACCTCTTGGTTACCAAATTTTAAATGGATTAAAGAATTGTTTGTGTTTGTATTAATTGGAAGCCTATTTGTTTTGTGTACTTGTATAATTTGATGTTCAATGTGGTGTTGTCAAAAGAATATGGATGATTATGCTACCTGGAGGAAAAATAAGATCAAGCATGAAGTCGCAACAGGGAAGTACTTTAATTGACGGACAGATGATAATGGTATGAGGGATCGCGAAATTATTTGCAAGGATGGCAGAAAAGAGGGGATTGAAACAAAGGTCTGAGACAAGGAAGAAGGTTTTAACATGTAAAATCAATCAAATGTGAGTTTTGTAAATTTCCTTTTGTATGCGAGGATTGTGTAAGATAAACTACTGTGGACAACTTCTTTTATCTTAACCAAGTAACTGGCAGGAACCAATAAGAACCAGTACAATGTTAAAATACAAGCTAAGCAAGTAGATAAAAGAGTTCCCCTGGAGGACAGGCAAGTTAAGGGGACCAAGTACTGCAAAAACCCACCAGAGCCCACCAGAGGACCATCGACTCATTTAACAGTGCATGCGTCAGGGACGTTTGAGTATATTAAACATTTCTTGGAAATGTCATGAATATGCTAACAATTGCAATGAATATAAATATATGTACTCTATATAATTCAGATGCTGGTAACATGAGGCACGCATGTTAGGAAGAGATAAAGTGTCCAGCACTGTAATAAAGATGTCTGCTTAATAACACTTTGATGTTATCAAGTTTGAATTTCTTAAATTTGAATTTCTTTGAATCACAATAATACAAGACCATATTCTGCTATTTAATTGTCTTTCTGACTACAGGACCATGCTCTTGGACCTACATGTGAAACACAGGAAGACTGCCACTTCATTTCCTACCAAGAGCTGAAGCTGCAAAATAGCTAACTGCAGAAAATCGAGTTTAAAAACACTGGGTAAAATATGAAGTTGAAGATAAGTTTAATATTCTAATATTAATAATTTTTTAATGTCTGGAATTATCTATTGAATACTTAGGATACCCTAGAAATCACTTTTTCTTAATTTTAGCCCCTCTGATGACTTACTGTTCAAGAGATCAACTGTAAGATGATGGAGGAAAAGATGGGGGAATGGAATTATTTGTGTTGGAAGGGACCTTAAAAGGTCATCTAATACAATGCTTCCGTCGTGGGCTGGGGCATCTTTCACTACTAGATCAGGTTGCTCAAAGCCCAACCGAACCTGACCTTAAACACTTCTAGGGATGGGGTATCCACAACTTTACCCTCATCATAGAAAGAGCTTCCTTCTTATATCCAATCTAATGTACCCTCTTTCAGTTTAAAAAAGTTGCCACTGGTCCTGTCACTACAGGTCTTGATAAAAGGTTCTTCTCTGTCTTTCTTATAAGCCCTCTTTATATATTGAAAGACTGCAATAAGGTCTCTGTGGAGGCTTCTCTTCTCCAGGCTGAGCAACCCCAACTGTCTCAGCCTTTCCTCATAGGAGGGGTATTCCATCCCTCTGATCATTGTTGTGGCCCTCCTCTGGACCTGCTCCAATAGTCCATGTCTTCCTATGCTGCGGGCACCAGAGCTGGATGCAATACTGCAGGTGGGGTCTTACCAGAGTGGAGTAGAGGCAGAGGATCACTGCCCTCAACCTGCTGGTCATTCTTCTTTTTATGAAGCCCAGGATACAGTTGGCTTTCTGGGCTGCCGATTCAAAGAAATATAAACTCAATAACATCAAAGGGTTATTAAGCAGACATCTTTATTACAGCGCCGGACACATGGGGGATATCTCCTCCTAACATGCGTGCCTTGAAACAAAAGTTCATCCTTTATATACCTTAAAGAAATGAATATTCACACATTTTCCGAGAAATCTCCACCTCCCTGCCCATCTACTACATTTACATAGCCAAGCGATTCTTTCTTATCATCCTTGTTTGAGCACTCCTGCTAGGATGTTTCTATTCTCAAGGTTCATTTCTCAGTCCTTGCTGACTCAAAACTCTCAAACTGTTCAACTGCTCAACCCTCAACTGCTCAAAACTCTTCTTTGTTTTAATTCCATGAGGTCTCTTGGTTCTACAGGCATGCATTTCCTTGTGATTAACTATTTACACATAGCTGAAATGTTAGCACTGAGGCAAGTATAACCTAAGGACTATGAAAGTAGGCTGTTAAACACAATCACATAGTTATTAGGCCAAAGAAATCTGTACAAAAGCCAAACCAATCATGCAATCAACAACCCTCCAGAAAGTACACACAACTACAAAAGGACATTTACAAAGCCCACACCTGACTAATTACATATGCTAAAATAAACTCATAGCTGTCCCAGGTCCTTGTTACACTGCAAGTGCACGTTGCTGCCTCATGTTCAATTTAACATCCACCAGTATCCCCAAGTCCTTTCCTGCAGGCCTGCTGCAAGATATGTTTTTCTTCAGTCATAATCCTCACTCTCATGAAAGATGTTTACATGACCTCATTAGTCAGTTAAAACTCATACATTTATGTTAAATTAATATTTTAGTATTAAAAGTTAACTATTAAAAGTGAACTATCCTAATTAACATAGCAAAAAACCCGCTCTCGAGAAGGAAGGCCCTACCAACAGAAGCCTCTTCCTCATGGAACATGCACAGTAAAAAAGGAGGACGCTGTGACTTTAAGTGCAGACGAGGCTTGCAAGAACCAATAGGAACAAGAGTGACTGAGCCAACTTGCAAAAATACTGATAACTGTTGCTCGAAATGTATAAATACCTCCCGTGTGTTAACTGAGGTGTGCTAGCTTTGTGGACCTAGCACCCCACTTTGCACAAACATGGAATAAAAGCAGGTATCTCGACTCTGTGTGTTATTGGCTCTTTGCATATCAGGTAAAGAACTCCGTTTTGGGACAGCAAAGCTTGGCAAGCACTTCTTTTTTTGTGTAGAACACATGGCAAACTCTCTAATACTAATTACTCTGGACAAGTTGGTATACTTCCTAGCACTATATAATCAAACAAATGGTGAGTTCCACTTCACTCTCAAATTACTTGCACTAGAGACCATAATTAGCAGAAAATTCCAAGTTTAATGGCCATCTGGAAGACAAGAATTTAAATGAAAATTCAAGAATGTGCAAGTACTGAAGAGAAGAAAACAAAGGTACAAACAGACTCCTAGAAAAGCTGTAAATGGTGGGGAGGATGGTGTGCTTTTACTGACAATGCAGTGCATACTTAAGCAGTCAGTTGTTACAAAAGGAGCAAATATCAATAAATTTAGGAATAGTGTGTTCTAAATTGTTATGAATCTATGGGAGACTTAGCAGTAACAATGACAATCTCTGAACCAGATTGTAAGAGATTAAAGGAGGGAAAAGGAAGAGAACTGCTTCTTTATCTTGTTATGTTACACTACATCTTTTGGAAAGACAAGAAAACAGAGATGGCATCCAACAAAAAAGAATAAAATTTTCTTAGAAGTGCTGAGCCACTCAATCAAGAAGGAAAATTTCTACTTCTGTTTCTACTGCATGATCAGAATTACATTTAGATTACTTAAGATGCAATATTTTTTGTTCTGAATGGCAAAGTCTGTCCTGCACTTAGCTAATCAGCTGGCTCTTCTCTTTGCTTCACTCAGTACTGTTACAACTCTGTCTCTGAAAGCACCCTAGAGAACCACCTAGTGGACTGCAGTTCAAGGATCACACCAGGGAGAAGACAGGTAATTACAAATAGAACACTCCTAAAACAAACAATTACTTAAACTGCCCAGGTACTTGTGATAAAATGTTAATACGGTTCCCTTGTTCTGGAAAAACACTGCTAGCCGAAGATTTCAGCTCCTTATGGTGACTCAGGCAGCCTTTCTGGTTCACAAGACAGCCTCTAACGTGTAATGCTGGACATGACAGATGAGAAATCACATCTGGTAACTCTCAGGTCTACCACAGTACAGACTCAAATGTGCCATGAATTCTTAACAGAATGATGAAGCTCCCCACAAATCCGAGGCATTTAATCTGGTGGCTGAAGTCCAGATAGGTTATGGCTACCACCACGTTAAAACAGATACTCAGGTTTTGTCTGAGTTACTTACTGCAAAGTAAAAGAGGGTCTAAGGTATATTTAAGGCTACCAGTCTCATACCTCTGTCCACAACCTCAGCTGTGACCATGAATATTTCTGGCTCTTGCAGAGGCTAGAAGTATAATTGGATTCAAAGAGGAGCAAGTAAAATTACGTTCCTACACCATGACTGTCAAAAGCTGGAGGGCAGGAGGAAGCTGCTAAGAGGATAATCACACCGTACAAAACATGTCATTATATTTTGCACTAGACTGACTTGAAACTGGGCTGACAAACTTTGTACCCAGCTCAGAATCAGTGTCTGTATTGTATCTGGGAGAGCTAGGGCCACCTGCTTCTTCCCAAGACATCCATGCTATAGGAATAAGAATCTGAACCCATGTGAAGGCATCCAGCCTTCTGCTCATCAGTGCTGCAGAGTATAGCTTAAGCTGCAAGCACTAGGCAAAACTAGACCTGAGAAGAGGCTTAGGCTCTGCTTAGCTGGCAGTAAAGATAAATCTCCAAAAGACTGTAAGACCCTCCTCAACTAGAACACAGAGGCTACCCACCACTCTTCATCTGAAGTCTGTGGGACACAGATAATTCTTGGTTAAAGTTACACACAAACTCAACCAGCATCTAACTACCACAGTGACAAAACCTATATAAAAAAGCTGGACACTTTTATCTTGATTTATCATGAGGAGAGGATATCATTGTGATAAAAGTAATATTCTTGTTACACAAGCTTATAATCCCCCTGGAATGAGCTCACCCAGAATCCTTTCGGACTCCCATTTTTTCAAAGGAAAACATAGCTTGCCTTTTCAAATCAGACAGCCATGTTGTCAGCTCTCCAGATACACCTTCCTTGGCTCCTCTCCTCCTATTGGCAGAGACTTGAATCCTTGAAGCCACTTTAAATGGAGAAGGATGAAGAGAGTGCTCTCCTTGAGTGCTAACAACATCCTGCAGCTTGTTCAACTGTATACACTTGCTCTGAAGTTCCTTGGTGAGTTCTGCTATGACCTTAGTCTGCATAGCCAGCTGTTCCTGAAGCTCAACAGCACGACTTTGATCCTCTTGCAACTCTTCATCTTTTCTCTTCAGCTCCTTTTCCAGTTCAAGCACCCTGCTGCAAAGAACATCAGATTGCCCATTGATCACATTGATTACTAGAGCTGGGTCTTTCAAAAACTGATGGTTGCCAGCATAGCCCACAGAGAGGTTTGCTAAATGTCTATCTGGTTGCCTCAGATGCTTGGGTTTCACAGATCCATTCCCCGTTTTATCCAGAGACCTACGTGAGAAAGTAATAAGAAAATTCATGGTAAGTAATGAATTTAGTATTTAACTGTCAGCTGAGATAGACAACTATAGTAAACATAGTTGATGGCTTTCATCCTTTGCAGTCCTGAAAGTCAGAGGAGAAAAGGGCAAAGAGAAGAGGTAGGTAGGTTGGTGGATACAAAGCAAAAGATCTGAGCTACCGTTTATTTTTTATGAGTTGGAGAAGAGATGTGTAAGCTCCTATCACCCTAACAAAGACAAAACAAACAGCTCTACTGCTGAAGCAAGAGAAGTGTTAAAAGCAAAAAAAAAAGTTGGCTCACTTCCCCATTGAAGAATAATTATTGAGTACACAGACTAATTTAACCAGTGGGTGCATATCTGCCTGGCATAAAGGATGTGTGATTATTAAGCATATGTGTTAATAATGATTTTAAAAAAAACTTTAAGGGTTATGACCATAAAAGCACAGTCATACTGATCAGAATAGGGGTCTGGCTAGCTTGTAAACTGTCTCCAACCATGGCCATAAGGACATGCCCAGGAAAGGGTATCAACAGGATGACCATATAGGCTGCTTGACTGAAATACTGTCTGAAATTTCATATTTCCTGAGCCCAATATGCTTTATTTAATCCTCAGTGGATTAAATCCTAGTACTTGGTCCCATTTCCCTTCTAACCCCTGTAAACATCATATCTGCAGACCCTGGCAGGACCCTAGTAAAAGGTTGCAGAGGTCTGCTTCTTGCATGTTTCTTCCAGTACAAAACCAGGGATGCCAAAGTTAGGAAAAACCAGCTTCAGAAAGACTTATCTCTATTAACCTTTTCTATACTATTTTTTTAAATTTCTGTCCTATCTCTCTGCTTGAATGTATGCCTCAATTCTTTCCCAGAATGACAAGTCCTAGGTTACTCAGTCCTTCCTCATACGGACATCACTCCAAAGGTTTGACCAACCTTGCTGTCTTTTGCTGATGACAAATCCAGGGCAGCACAGAGTTAGAACTAATTTACTCCTACCAAGAACAGGCAGCTGGCACTGTTTCTGCAGCTCTCTCAATCATTTAAAACTGGCTCACATTTCTTAGTGTAACAGCTACTGCTGTCAAGGAACAACTACCTTTTATGGAGAATTACTCCTTTCCATTGTCTACTCATGAAAAATGACCAGGAAAAAAAAGAGCTTGGACTCCTGTCAGAACACCTATGCTCCAAGCACTTGCTGCAACTAGCAGCCTTCTGTAGATTTGCAGTGACCCACCTTCTTCTCTGGACACTATTTTTGGCATATTTTATTGCATTATTTTAAAAGGAGCAAGAAAGAACTGCCTGCTGCTTAGACTGTATTAAATGCACAAGTTGAGGGTGGAAAAAACCTAATGTGTTCCTTTTGTCAGTCCAGTGTTCAACACTCACTAACCCACTGTACCCCAGAACTAGTCCTGGGGAGGGATGCCCACTTATAAACCCAATCTGTGGGCCACAACAGTGCCAAGTTACAGTTTGGTTTAGTTCAAGCCTAAGGCAGCCTCCACCAGGAAAGAAGGAATGAGCTTAAGGCTGTATTGTGTGGGCCTTAGCACCACACAGAGCTTTTCCCAAAACCCCTGCTCAGGCTCTTCATGAATCCTGTTCAATTGTATCCTGCCATTGCAGAAGACCACAGCACAGGAAATACCTGTCTTAGATGAAACAGAAAATTGTTTCCTTGAACTCTGATTTTTGCCTCATCAATAAACTATTTTAATAAGTTTTATAAACTTTATAAACTTTATAAAGTTAGTGCACTAACCTGGCCATCATGCTGCTATTGTGATCAGTCATCAGCAGGCCCAAAGTAACTGTTGGTCTGCATCATGAATGAAGTACAACTTCTTCAGATTGAGCCCCAAGTGATGTGGTTTAAGCTAATCTCTTTTACCATTTCATTGGAACCAGATAAGAACATTTCCCTGACAAGGTACACAGATCAGACAACAAGAAATAAATTGGGAAGCTTCACCAATTTGCTTTTACTGGCTAGTATAACCATACTTTTAACAGATGCACAATTCTCGTCTGGTTTGCAGCCTTCAATGTGTTAGAATTGAAATACTTGACAAGTTAGCTTACATTGCAAATCTAATTTTCCTTACAGTCTTTCTTCTCAACTCTGTCGTGCTTATTGGGACTTTGCATAGTATTTTTCTTTTGCCCCAATTACCTGGATGCATTTTGACAGCTTGGTGCTTCGGCTCGATAACAGGGTAGTATGTCAGAAATAAAGGTAAATCTGTACTGCACAGGAGAATTTAAAAAAATTGCACATCAAGGTACCAAATCCTATAACTCTGAAGAGGGACCTATGTGTCATTGCATACGGCTTAACCAAAGATCTTAGCTCAGCATTCAACCATATTTAAAAAAAACAAACCAAAGCAACAACCAAGCTAAACTAAATGTTACAATATATAGAGTAAAAACGGAGATTACAGGAAATATGTCATCACACACAACGCAGTGGTGTCACCGAAATCGGGAATAAACCTCGTAACACCAATGTAGTGTTAAAAGGCAGGCATTCTTTATTTTCAGCGCTGGGAACACGGGGGATAGCTCCTCCTCAATCGTGTTCGCTCGATCAGTTCAAAAATCAAACATTTATAGGCCTATGTTTACAAGATTAATACATATGCATCAAGTTTCCATACAATGATTGGTTAAGTATTCCTCGCCTACAATGTAAATGACCACGCATGCTCACTATAATTTCTTGGGATTTTACTTCCTTAATCTTTTGAGTCGGAGGGTTTCTTGAGTGGGTGGTCTCTGAGTCGGTGGTCGCGATCTCCCCCTGCCGGAATTACCTTTCCTACAAAGTTCACTTAAACTTGGCAACACTAAATAGGCCTTCACGGGCTGTCGGTCCAATATGCAATCATTCACCCCACAGTCCTTTGTTTTAAGACAAGACTATAGAATGAATAATTACCCACCCACCGGACCGTAGAACTGACCAAGGTGTTCCTTCTTTCTAGCTACTTGTTATTAGAACAAAACATAATACCATGTTACACTTAACTCCTTGATAATTAAATCAAGATGGGAAGGGTTAGGTGGGTTCTCGAGCAGCACTGCTGGTGCATAACACTGATACGTAACCTATTGCTATAGTTACGTCTTTTATTACTATCCTATTTTCTAATTATCGTTTGATTCCCCCATCAACTTGGTTACAGTGGCAGCCTCTGCTACTAAATGCAGTGGCAGTCACTGCATTTCAAAAAAACGGTATCACAGACCTTTTAAAATGACCTTTACAAAAGGATAGGGTGACTGCCCCTGGGCACAGAAACACCTACTATTTAGAGTGGATCCAGAAACAGAACAGGTGATGTTCGATTGAGATGAAAGAGATGACGATTAAAGTTCATAATATAATTAAGTGCACTAGAGTGAAAACGTTAGGAACTTCTGTCTTCCCATTGTATGTGCACAGTGTACAATGGAACAAGCAGTCAGATCTGACAGATCTTTGTTTCCACATGGTGCCCTTTATTGGCTACAAGTATAGGAAACTCATGGCCAAGTATATAGCAGGAATTAAGAAAAGACTGACAGGTAATTCAGCATTACAGTGGTTAATTCTAATGGAAAACTTAAAACCTTATTCTTGCAGAGTTTGACCAATCTTTACTCATAAGCAGTGAGACAAAAGCAAAAATAGAGCATGCTATGTATTTACTACAGGGCACCCCGCATGCTCTGTCGAGGGGTCTGCCACCGGGAGAGGCACGGCCAGGAACCGGGCAGACCCAAAACCCACCCAGCAGAGAAGGAGCTGCCCCCGCCCTCCCGCCGCGGGCTGCTCAAGGGACTCGGCGCAAGTCGGCCCCGAGTGCCCAGGCTTGCGCTTCTCAGAAACTGGATCCCCTCCAGGGACGCGGGGTGCCGGTGCTGCTGGGCCAGCACCACCGCCGAGACCCCCACCCGCCGGAGCCCGGCATCAGGCCGGGGAGGCCGCAGCTCCTCCGGGCTCCCCGGCCGCCGCGGCGCGGTCCCGGCCTCCCCAGGTCCCCGCATGCACCCGCCGGCGCCGCCCGGTGCCGCCTCCTCCTCCGTCCCGCGGGGCTGCCCTCACCTGCGCACTCGGCTGGGCCCGGGGCCAGAGACAGGACGGGGTCGGGCGACGGCAGGGACAGGATGAGGCTCCTGCGCTCGCTGCGGAGCCAGGGCCGGCGGAAACGCCGCTGCTCGCCTCGCTCGCTGCGCGTCACAGGCGGCCCGTTACGGGCGACCAGGAGGTGCGGCGGGGGCGGCCGCGGCGGTGCGCGCCCGCCCCTCCCTGCCTCCCTCGGCGGCGCAGGGACTGAGAGGGTGCTGGGCTGTCCCCCGCCTAGGGAGAGGCAGCGGCTTGCAGGGCGTCGGGAGCCTCCGGTGCGGTGTCCGGGCTTGGCAGGGAGGCGGATTCCCTGTCCCAGGCGGGCAGGGATAGGAGCCGCAGGGACAAGCCAGGCTCCTCAGCCCGTTCCACTTCTCAGAGAGTTAAATGCAGGGCCCAGCTCCCTTTGGAGAGGTCCTAGCGTGACTATCGGGCACACAGCAGAGTTGCAACAGAGATCCTGCAGCCCTTGTTCTCTGAAACTGACCCCCACGCATGGCTGTACAACCCTCCTGCAAGGCACTTTCTCATGTCCCAGGATCTGTCCTCATTCAGGCTGGAGCACCACAGCTCACCCCAGAATGGACCATTGCCTCTGTGTTCAACATTGGCTCTTGGTAGAATACAGGTTTCGCAAGAATTGCTCTCTCCTAGCACATATCTTTATGGTGATTCAAGACAGCTGTCTTCAAATCAAGGATTGTTAGACCTAAACAGCCTGCCAAACCATGAGTGAAAGGATTTTACAACAGCCAAACCTGCATGCACAACTCCTCCTGATGCTGTCAAGCAGACTGGGTCTAACCCCAACCTGTAGTCTCTAGGACACGGCTCTCCAGTTTTCTCCTCTACACTTATCCTCTCCTTTTGAGACTGTCTTTGCATTCACCCCAAATTTTTTCTTGTCCCACCCACAAACAAAGTTGCTGAGCAAAAGTTCCAGCACTGGAGAAGAAATACCAAAGGCAGTCTCTAAAGTCTTTGCTGGTATCCATTCTTTGTGCAATTCCTGGCAGCCCCACCAAGTGAAAAATCTCTAAAAATGCATATCTATGAAATACTCCAGGCAATGCCACCACATGCACCAACGTCAGTTTGCCTACCTATAAATCCTCCTTTGGCTTCAACAGACCTCAGTGTTCAGTGTGGCTTCCACAATTGCTGCCTACGGCTGAGATGAAGCAGCTCACATAAACTCTAACAGGACCAGCCTGAGAAGGGCTGCAAATTCTTTTACTTACAATTGTAGAATCATAGAATCATGGAATAATTAAGGTTGGAAAAGACCTCTAAGATCATCAAGTCCAACAACCAACCCAACACCACCATGCCCACTAAAACCTGTCCTGAAGTGCCATGTCTGCACGATTTTTAAACACCTCCAGTGACAGTGACTCCACCATCTCCCTAGGCAGCCTGTTCCAGTGCTTGACCACTCTTTCAGTAAAGAAATTTTTCCTAATACCCAGTCTAAACCTCCCCTCGTGCAACTTGGGGCCATTTTCTTCTGTCCTTTTGCTAGTTACTTGGGAGACCAACACCGAGCTCACTACAACCTCCTTTCAGGTAGTTGTAGAGAGCAATAAGGTCTCCCCTCAGCCTCCTCTTCTCCTGACTAAACAACCCCAGTTCCCTCAGCTGCTCCTCGTAAGACTTGTTCTCCAAACCCCTCACCAGCTTCATTGCCCTTCTCTGGCCACGCTCCAGCACCTCAACATCCTTCTTGTAGGGAGGGACCCAAAACTGAACACAGGATTCGAGGTGTGGTCTCACCAGTGCTGAATACAGGGGCACGATCACTTCCCTACTCCTGCTGGCCACACTATTTCCGATACAGGCCAGGATGCTGTTGGCCTTCTTGGCCACCTGGGCACACTGCCAACTCTTATTGAGACGGCTGTCAACCAGCACCCCCAGCTCCTTTTCCATGAGGCAGCTTTCCAGACACGCTTCCCCAAGCCTGTAGCGTTGCATGGGGTTGTTGTGACCCAAGTGCAGGACCCTGCACTTGGCCTTATTAAACCTCATACAGTTGACCTCTGTCCATTGATCCAGCCTGTCCAGATCCCTCTGAAGAACCTTCCTACCCTCGAGCAGATCAACACTCCCACCCAGCTTGGTGTCATCTGCAAACTTACTGAGGGAGCACTTGATCCCCTCATCCAAGTCATTGATAAAGATATTAAACAAGACTGGCCCCAGAACCGAGCCCTGGGGAACACCGCTTGTGGCTGGCCACCAACTGGATTTAATTCCGTTCACCACAACTCAGCGAGCTTGGCCATCCAGCCAGTTTTTTACCCAGCAAAGAGTACATCTGTCTAAGCCATGAGCTGCCAGCTTCTCTAGGAGAATGCTGTGGGAGACAGTGTCAATGACTTTACTAAAGTCCACGTAGACAACACCCACAGCCTTTTCCTCACCCACTAGGTGGGTCACCTGGTCATAAATGGACATCAGGTTGGTCAAGCAGGACCTGCCTTTCATGAACCCGTGCTGGCTGGGCCTGATCCCCTGGTTGTCCTGCACGTGCCCTGTGAGCACCCCCAAGATGAACCGCTCCATGATCTTCCCCAGTACTGAGGTCAGGCTGACAGGCCCATAGTTCCCTGGATCCTCCTTCTGGCCCTTTTTGTAGGTGGGCATCACATTGGCAAGCCTTCAGTCATCTTGGACCTCCCCTGTTAACCAGGACTGCTGATAAATGATGGAGAGTGGCTTGGCAAGCTCTTCCGCCAGCCCCCTCAGTACTCTTGGGTGGATCCCATCAGGTCCCATAGACTTGTGGGTGTCCAGGTGGTGTAGCATGTCATTAACTGCTTCCTCCTGGATTATGGGGAGTTTATTCAGCTCTCCATCCCTGTCTTCCAGCTCAGGGGGCTGAATAACTTGAGGATAAATGGTCTGACTATTAAAGACTGAGGCAAAGGCAGCATTAAGTATCTCAGCCTTTTCCTCATTCTTGGAGACAATGTTCCCCTCCCTTCCAATAAGGGATGGAGATTCTCCTTGTCTCTCTTTTTGTTGTTAATATATCTGTAAAAACATTTTTTGTTATCTTTTACGACCGTGGCCAGATTGAGTTCTATCTGGGCTTTTGCCTTTCTAATTTTCTCTCTACATGACCGCCAGTTGTCTTCCCCGCCAGCTTGTCTTATGGCACATGGGGACAGCCTGCTCCTGCGCCTTTAAGATTTCCTTCTTGAAGAATGTCCAGACTTCCTGGACCCCTTTGCCATTTAGTCTCCCAAGAGTCTCCCAAGGGACTCTCTCAACCAATATCCTGGAACAGGCCAAAGTCTGCCCTCTGGAAGTCCATGGTAATGGTTTTGCTGACCCTGCTCCTTACTTCACCAAGAATTGAGAATTCTATCATTTCATGGTCACTAAGCCCAAGATGGCCTCTAACCACCACATGTCTCACCAGTCCTTCTCTGTTTGTAAGCAGCAGGTCAAGCAAGGCACCTCCCCTTGTAGGATCACTTACCAGCTGTGTCAGGAAGTTATCTTCCACACACTCCAGGAACCTCCTAGACTGTTTCCTCTCTGCTGTGTTGTATTTCCAGCAGACATCTGGTAAGTTGAAGTCCCCATGAGAACAAGGGCTAGCGATTGTGAGACGTCTGCCACCACTTGTAGAATGCTTCATCTGCCTCTTCATCCTGGTTGGGTTGTCTATAACAGACTCCCAGCAGGATATCTGCCTTGTTGGCCTTCCCCCTTATCCTTACCCATAAGCACTTGACTTTATCATCACAATCATTGAGCTCTATACAATAGAAACACTCCCTAACATACAGAGACACTGGAATTCTCAACTACGAAATTACAAAAGACAAATTTATGAATAATTATAAATATTATAAATAAATGTTGGCCACACACATTTCACTGACTACTCAATACCTCAAAACACAAATGTTATAGTAATCAGAGAAGCAAGAGATGAGAAAACATGTCCCAGCAACTGCTTACGTGCTGAAAGTGAGCCGCTCTGGGAAGCAGCAATTCAGTTGGGTTCCCCGAGACATGGGGCAGTTTGTCAGCACTCTCTTTTTCCTGTTGCCAAGGTCCGTAAGAAATGCACTCAGGAGTCCGAAGACTGCTCCCTTATTATGGTACACCAGGGCTGTACGAGCTCTTGCTCTTTGTTGGTAAAGTGAAAAAGGTAATGGATATCCCCAGTTTGCCTACCAGGAGCCTTCAGAAATTATTTTCTCACCAGCAGCCCTATAATTAGAAAGTACACAGCTACAGTGAATATATCCTCTCATTTAAGCTCCTGGATATGCGTTACAGCTGAGCATATTGTTGATGCAGGTTTAAGGATAAGTCCCATTTCTACTGAAGTCAAGGGGTAAATTTTCATTTTACTTGTTACAGATTTTTTTGGTACTGTTCATGGCATTTAAGTTACATTGTTAGAAAACTGTTCCATTTAAAAAAACCCACTGAATTTTCCTACTACAGATTCCAACAGCAGTCTGGAACTTAAAAGATGTGAACAGTTCACACATTAAGGATGTTACCAACTAAGATTTTTGGTAAGGAAAACCTGGGTAACAAAGCACGACTAGAAGAGTTAAACTGAGATTTTGTGGAGAAAACAAACAAACAAATGATGATGTAATACTCAGCAATCTATCCTCTGCTTTAATCTCAAATGCACGAAGAAACAGCCCTGCACTAAGAGTGAGTGGCAAAAATTGAGCTATTAATAAATTCACACCTATGTAATTTATCAGCTGCAGTGACATCCTCAGAGCAACCCTGAATACATTTCTGTACATGCTGCAGCTGGAGTGCTGGGTACAGGTACATTGATTTTGATATCTGAGACAAATAGAAGATTCTAGTCTGCAGATCGGTAGGAGTTAACACACAAAAGATTAATTAAACTGGATCTGGTGGTCAAGAACGTGAAGAAGTAGTTGTACTTAAGCAGTAAACCACGAAGACTTAGTTGTTCCTGCACTCTTGAAAACTGTAACTGTAATGAGATCAGCTGAATCCACAGTAACTGGGGTAAAGGTAAAGGTAGCAGGGGGAGATTGTGACCACCGACTCAATTGAGGGACTACGCAAGTCACCCCCCCACACTCTTTCTAAGAGCATGCGTGCAAATTTGAATATGTGTAACCAATAATAAGTGATATGGTAATTACTAGCCAATGAATGTAAAATTGGGTGGGTTTTCTATTGCTTTTGCTAAACATGTAATGGGATAATTATGTGGTAATTCCTTGGAGTGGTGTGCTAGCTTTATGGAATACCACCTAGCACCCATATATGTGCAAATGTGCTATAAAAGAGTACCTCTACTCTGTGTGTATATTGTCGTGTTGCACACCGGTGCATATATATGGATCCCACTTTTTTTTTCACAGTGTCGGATGGTTCCAACACCATGGGAAAACCTACCTGAGGCAAAATGTACTGAGGGCAGGACTGTGAAAGAAATGGTTTTGGGGCTGCATTGGGACAGGAGGTATGAATGTCTACTACTTGCACAGCACATAAACTTTTGTAGGAATCTGACCAGGAACATGGTTGTGTACAGCTACTACACGCTTCATTATCAGCAGACTCAGTCAAGATGAGTCTGATGCTTGTTGTTGCACAGGCATAAAATAAACATTCCCATTTTAAGAGTTTGTGATTACAATAGACAAGGTGACCAAGGAGGGTGGAAGGACAGTCCCATACAGAGAAAGAAGTAAGTTGCCCAAGGAGTGACACAGGAGTAACTTGCAGATCTCTGAAAGAGACATGCTGTCAGGGCCCTGAGGGCACTAATAAGCCTTAACGGCCCTGATCAGCCCCATCTGGGACCTCTGCCTACACCCATGGTCCCAGGAGCTCTATTTAAGATCAACCTGGAGTTTTTAGTTCTTATCTCATGTATAGTGGTGGAGTGGTAGTAGTTTCCAGGTTAGTTATTGCTATAACCAGCTATTAAGGTCCTTGATCCAGACTTCAGCCTGGCTTGATCTTGCTCCTTACTACCTGAGTAGAAACATGCCTGGCAACACTGGACTTGATCCTAACCCATAATCTGTGGACTGAGTTCCTGGCTTGACCTTGGACCTGCCTCATCACCATGATGTTGTCCTATGATCTTGACTCTTGGTTAGACTGGCCATGATGTCTGGCTCTGCTACCTCGCTCAGGTACAGTGGGAGTGGGCCCTGGTCAGCAAGGCCCTTGCCTTGCTAGCTGTGTAATTTCTGTGCCCCTTTCACCCTCCTGGTTCACCTTTCCTTAACAGCCTTTCTTATGTTGTTCCCTAGCACATCAGATTACAGTAGACTATAGTCTTTTTTATGCATAACTTCAGTCACCTGTAGAAGCGAGGAATTGGTTATCTAAGAGCAACTTTGTCAAAGCTGTCTACTAAAATTTCCATGTGATATTGTAAGAAGCTTACTACCAGCTTGAGAACCTATAAGGTAAAAAGATATTAGGAAGACAGGGAGAGATGGGTGGTTCAGAGAACTAATCTGGTAAAGAAATACTTCAGAGATCAGAGAACCAGTAATACTCCCAGAAATCCTAAGATGCCCTAATCTAAAAATTTCTTAGATATATTACAGAGACTTTTTTTTTCTTAGAAATTGTTTCAGGGTAGCAATGTGTCTGGGTTACAGTTAGTGATGCTTTGGTCAATCTAGACTAGAACTTCATCTGATACCAGTTAGTTTAAAAACTTGGAAAACTTGCTACTTGTTTTGGTTTTACTGTGGGTTGTTTTGTATTGTGGTTCCCCAGCCCAAGCATGTTAGTATGAGTGCACTATAGGATTTGTGGCTAGATGCTGTGCTGTAGCATGACCTGCTTACAGGTGACTCACTTCCACTGAAAGCCACCAAGGAACACACAGCTTTCTACGCCGGAACAGATAGAAACTGATGAAGAAGCTGGAGATAGAAATCAGCACACCAGGCTGTTGGATTCAGCAGTTATAATAAGATTCTGGGCTAGCACAGAGCTGCAGAAACTGAACAGACACTTTTGCAATTAATGTTAGTGGAAGCTGGTTTACCAGGAGGTGGGTCCTTTTAGAAAAACTGTAACTGCATTCATGGCTCAAAGGTGTTTTCACAGAGAATGAAGAAGGAAGATTTTTGCCTAACAGGGATTTCTTTCCCCTCTGTATAGGAACGTCAAGCAACATCACTAATTCAGATGTACTACAGCATTATATATTGTCTTCAACTTTTTATATGCTCAGAGTCACCAGCTGTGTAACCTGCAGTGACCAAAAGAGCTCATCCTGGGTCCAAATAAATGTCTTATGTCTGACTTAGGAGTCTCTGATTTCTTAAAAGGCAAGCCAGAAGTTAGGTGGAGGGCTGCACCCCACCTGAAGGGGCTCCTGGCTAACTGTGACAGCAGTGATGCACAGGAAGCTGAGAAGGCAAAGGGAATGGCTGTCATGGTGTGCATGGGGGAAACAGAAAAAAGAAAGAAACAGACATTTGAACCAGACTCAGAGGTGTCAGTGGGTCTTTGTAATGAAGCAGGTAGTGATCTAGCAGCCTCACAGAGGGCTTAAAGAGAGAGATCTCTCTGAGAGCATGTGCATAGCAAAGCCCTCCACTGTTCCTGGCTGCCTTGCGCATTCACAGAGCTCCTCTAAGCTGCCCAAACATCCCCAAAGCTTCTGCAGAGGGTAGTGCCAGTAGACAGCCTGGAGAAGCAGAAGGTGCAGGAGGGATCAGCCTTTAGTGGTCTGCCTCATTTCCTTAAGCATAAGAACTTTGTGAAGTAAAACAGTCAAATGAAGCTTAAGCTTTCCTGAGGTCATACCACACTCAAAAGTCCATTTTCATCCTCTTTGTCAAAGCTTGCTTTAGAAACAGAACTCCTTGTCAGAGACCTGAGATCAGAATCACAGACAGCACAGCTGTTCTCTCTCTGCTAGAAATAAAGGCAAATAAAAATCATGTCCCCCACATGTGAAATAATAAAAGGTCTGGTACCTGGCACTTGAATGGGAAGTGCAGCCACACTAATTATCAACAGCCCAAACGGGCAATGGAAAGATTTGTAGTAAATAAAAATTCTAAGTTATCATTTAGAAGCCCCAGTGCTGACTTTCAGCAAGATTCCTACAAGGAGACACCACTTGGCACCAGTGATTTGGCACCACAGATATACTCCAAGACTGTTCCCCACATACCTGAGAGCCCTCAGGCTGCCAGGCTCCCCAGGGTGTGTGCTGTGCCCAGAAGGGCTGGTCATCCTGCAGCTGCTCCACCAAAATTCATGGGCTGAAAGGGGGAGATGCACCAAGAGCAGCAAGAAAGCAAGTAGAAGGGAGACAACATAACATGTGGATGCTTTCTCCATTTCAGCTGTGTCAACCAAACATCCTTCAACCAAATTCAGCCACATGGGGCAAAAACCCCCACATTAATTCTTTTACAGGGATGACTCTAAGCTGGAAGACTCAGGCAGGGCTGGAGTCCTGAAAAGGTAATTGACACTAATTATTAATCTGTCTTATAATAGCCTCCCACAAGCCCTAGAGCTTTTACAACCTTACTTCTGCTCAGAGCCTTGTAAATATGCCCAAAGTTTTATCTGTGTAAAAAAGTCAAGGGAATGCTTCTTCCCCAAGGACCTTGCAGTCTATGCAACCACGACACGCCAGCACTGGTGGGGACAAAGGGAAGGGCAGAAAAATGGAGTCCTTTGGCCATGGCTGTCCAGCAGATCAGTGACAGTCCATGTGTAGCACGCATGGCCTGACTGCCGGGCACACCTCATGGTCCCACCAGAACACATGCCATGTCCACCCTTCTCTTTGGTGAGAGATGGTGCTGCAGTCCTGGCTTGAGGCCAGGCTCACTGCAGCAGTTGTTTGGAGCACAGGAAGTACCAAGAGAGATCCTGTTTTTCTTTCTGTCACTGTTTGCCATAAAAACCCTCACCTCTTGCCTTGGTAGGAAAGGCAGCTTCTCATCCCTCTAAGAAGATCACCAGGCAAAGTTCACCACATTTTACCACCTTTCTTTGCAATTAATGAACAGATTGAATGACGCTAGCACACCTTGAGCAGTCTTTTGCTATGGATATGATAATAAAGTTTATGGCATACAGAAGAGGGACTGTACAAGGGAAATGGCATTGCTTCTTAATTCCCAAACAGAAACCAGCCATGTGATTACATGGACTAATGGATATTCATTTGCCATCTTTTGCCCAAATAATAAATAAGCATTTGAGTACTGCTTATTCAGTGCCAGTTCACTCATCAGGCCAGCTTCTGCTTGGCCATAACTTCCTCTAGCCAAGAATACTTCAGCCTTGGAATGAAAGCACAGCAAAGGCACATCGGGCAGCAGTTTGATAGGATTTCTGCATGGGAAAATTCTTGCCCCAAACCCTCAGGTTCCACCAGTCTCTCTCAGTTTCACTAATGTACTATTGAATACTGCAAGCTGGGGCAGTGCTAGATCCAGGAAAGAAGTGAACTGCAACAGAGCTCCACCTCACACAGATAATTTTGACATTTTTGCTGGTCCTCTGCTTTTTTCATTGCATTGAGAGCCAGCATCAAACTCCTGAACTGCTCCTTGCTCATCTTCATGGGACACTGAGCATCAGCCCAAAGTCAGCTGCTACCCTCCTCAGGTACAGACTGTGAATGTGGGCCGATAGAGGGCAGTAGAGGGCACCTAAAGGGCCTGTGACGGTATGTTAAAGAGCTTCTGTCTGGGTCATATGTAATTATTCAGGCTGAAAATAGTGTTACTAGTTTTCAGGAACCGCACCACCCACTTCGATCTGAACCATTTATATGCATGTATATATATAACCTGTAGAGCCCTCTGAGCTGGCCTTCTACATACTGAGTCTAGATCAGTTCCCACTTGCTGTCTTCCCCCACCACAGATGAAAAATGTCTCAAAAGCAAAAAGGAATAAAAGCTGTGTATATTCATGGCTGCAAGAGTCAGGCAAACTCAAAGGCTTTTAATGGAAAGTAGCTATTTTACTCTGGTACTAGGATGCCATCAAGATTTAGCCCACATGAAAGGCACTAATTTTTTTTAGTTCAACTATCACATTCAAAATATCCTGCTTTTGTTGTTACTTTTTGCATGCATACCTTTTCTAGTTTTGACCTAGTGAAAACCTAGGTTTTGGTCCCATTTTTACATCAAATCAAGTTTGTATGTGGGACTCTGTCCATGCATTTGAGCCAAATGGCTAAGTTAAAAAGTAACAAAAGACAACAAAAGAACCATGGACCTCAACTGCTTGTGCAGTGTTAAGGTAAGCTGAAGAAAGGCTCCAAGTTCTCATAGCTGCATAAGCAAGCTGATCATCCATCTGGGATCAGGAGGGTTGGCATAGTCCATGGTGCTACTGCCCTGCGCTGTTTAGCTCATTGGGATAGTTTTAGGTTCCTGTTAAAGATCTATCATCAACAGGGACACTGAACTGAAAATGTTCCTGCAGTGCTATGGAGAGATGGTGGTTTCTATGTTCTTAATGTCATTCCGTAGGCAAAATTTACTAATTTCTATCCCTGGCCAGCCTTTCAAAATTGAAATTTCAATATTGAAAATATTTTAAAACAAGTTTTGTGATACTTCAAAACTGTATTGTATTTGTCACTGGAAGCAAAAATGAAATAATTTCATTTAAACAGAAGATTAAGATTATGGAAGAAATTTTCTCTTCGTGACTTCAACAAGGTCAAGATTTGACCCAGCACTTACAGTTTAAGTCAAAGCTTCCCAGCGAGGGTTGTATCTTGCTAAATGTTTTGCAATTATAGACATATAAATGTTAATCAAACTACTACACCAGAAACTCTTTAACATGGACCCAGTTACAACTGCCTGTGCCATTTCTCCTATAGCAACCTGGAAGATGATACGTCTATATAACAATCTAGCCTGTTTAAATGCACCGTGTGACCTTAACAATAGCAATCTAATGAAAATGCTACAAGAACATGTTTAAGGCAACTATTTGGCTATTAGTTTTGTAATATGGGACATCACTACTCATGACCATTTGCTGTGGCAGAGAGCATATATTGATTCTACTGAACCCTGTACGCAAAATCAGATTGACATCATACAATGAAGTCACACTGAGGTGGTTATAAAGACAACTGGCTCCTCGGTTTCTGAATCCTGTGACCATGGTTATATGAGGTATCCTAGGGTCTGAATCAGTGAGATAGATACATCATTTTAAGCACAAGAACCGGCTCAATAAGGCTCCAGATAGGAACAGAGCCAGGGATCACACCACATACTACTATAGAAGCTGTTTGCTTTACACTGTTTTCATGTTAATACCTTATAAAGACCTTGGGAACAGCTACTTTTTTCTCTTCAGTATGTACACAAAGACTATCACTTCTCTATCAGAAAATATTCTACAGTACACTCTTTCCTGTTCATATTCTTCATTCAGCTTTTCCACACTCCCTTGAATGGCACACAGTCTCTTTTGTGTTAACATTACTGAGAAAATAAATGGAGACAAACTATATGTAATCAGGTGGTTCAGTATAGAGCTGAGAGACAATGTAACCAAGGTGGTAAGGAATTAAAATAGAATAGGGTTAGAAAATAGGTTTGTGAATTTGTAGCAAGTTGTAACTATAAGAACATTATGCACCAGCAGTGCTGCTCGAGAACCCACCTAACCCTTCCCATCTTGATTTAATTATCAAGGAGTTAAGTATAACTTTGTGATCATGGTATTATGTTTTGTTCTAATAACAAGTAGCTAGAAAGAAGGAACACCTTGGTCAGTTCTACGGTCCGGTGGGTAGGTAATTATTCATTCTATAGTCTTGTCTTAAAACAAAGGACTGTGGGGTGAATGATTGCATATTGGACCGACAGCCCGTGAAGGCCTATTTAGTGTTGCCAAGTTTAAGTGAACTTTGTAGGAAAGGTAATTCCGGCAGGGGGAGATCGCGACCACCGACTCAGAGACCACCCACTCAAGAAACCCTCCGACTCAAAAGATTAAGGAAGTAAAATCCCAAGAAATTATAGTGAGCATGCGTGGTCATTTACATGGTAGGTGAGGAATATTTAACCATCTTTCCATACAATTTCCATTGTATGGAAACTTGATGAATATGTATTAATCTTGCCTATAAATGTTTGATTTTTGAACTGATCGACGAACACGATTTAGGAGGAGCTATCCCCCGTGTTCCCGGCGCCGTGAATAAAGAATGCCTGCCTTTTAACACTACATTGGTGTTACAAGGTTTATTCCCGATTTCGGTGACAACAACACACCATACATTGCCTGCCCTGAAGCATTTATAAGCAACAATGAACAACACACAGTGCCTCAAGAATGCTAGCTTTACTTCCATGTTGTGAGGAGCATTCCTTAGATTTGTAAAGGAAGCTGAAGAATATGTTAAAATGAAAAAAGTGGGAAGCAGCTGAGCTCTGTGAGTGGATCTGCACTCACTTGATCCAGCAAAGTAATCGAGTACATGGTGCTCTGAAGTCAGCATAAAATGTCACACATGTAGCTTGGTGCCCTTATGTGGTTAATGTGACCAGGGCACTGCAGTATGGCACCTTAAAGAAAAGAAAGAAATCCCAAGCCTAGAAAGACAGCATGGAAAGATAAAATTTAATTACAGGGACCAAAAGAAAGGGTAGTGGGAATTGGAGGTAGGTCTTGCACATGACAAAGGAGCATTTGATATGTCTGTGAGTGAGACAGAGGTATAGAGAAGCCAGAAGTTCTGGCTCATAAGCAGTGTAACTGTACTACATCTGAAGAAAAGGCCAGCAGAATTTAGGAAGATTGAAGAGTTTCCTCAGACTATAAGATCACAAATCTAAGTGTGTTGTGTGGGCACACATTTTTCTGTCTTTAATTACATGTATAGTTCCTTCTATGGTTTCTTTATATGATTGTATACTCACCATGTCAGCTTTCTTCACTGCTCCCCAGCTCATTTCCTTTGATCTAGCAAAACTGACTCTTGCTTATGACCATGCATGGTTTTAATTCCTCTGTGATGTGGCAGCCCTCTGTTAGCCTAACAGAAAAAACCCCAAAACCAACAGTAAAAAGTGAGAGGAATATAAGCTAAAAGTGTCTTGTTTGATCCATGGGGATACACACCTGTGTCCTACAGGAAGTCACATAAGCAGAGATGGCACAAACAGAAAAAAGTGTGAGGGAATTGTCTGCTGCTTTAATTTATCAGACTTGAACAGCATTACAACACTATAGATGGAAGAGTATTTAAGATTGTAATTGAATAACTTTTTATCTATCTCTTCAGGCAGTTTATTTAAGAAGATTAGTAAACACATACACGTGTGTATGTGTGCATGCACAAAAGCTCTGAGGTGGAGGTTAACTAGAAGACCAGGGGAGCACAGTGCAAAGATACCTGCACCAGCTACATCCCAGCCTGGGCACCACACTGCCAAAACTGCACAGGCCTCATTTCCTGCATGGACCTGGCAAGGGTGTGTCAGTCCAGGTCCTTAGTGGCTTCCTACCCAACCACAGAACTGGAGTGTCTCCAAGGCACCTCTCTCTGCGTTCTGCCAATCTAACCAGACAAGACAGGGACCTACCTTTGAGCAGCCAGGTTAAATAATCATAGCAGTACTCCCTAACACTGATGCCAAACGTGTACCACCACCATGTTCTACACCAACTGGAACTGGAGGAAACTCCCTTTTTCCTCCCACTCTCCAAAGAGATCAATTTCAGTTCAGCATCCCCGGTGGTGGGAATATAGTCCTGGACTGTGAAACGGGAGCTTGACAAGCCTGAGGATGATCCCTGCCTCAGAGATGTCCAGGCCTCGCAATAAGCCCTTCCAGGTCTCTTTTCAGTTACCCTCCCTGCCGCTTTGGTCTCCTTTCTTTTTCCCAACTGCTCTTCTCAGGGCTACATGTCAGTTTTCTGTTCAGTGTGGACATCTGGTGGTCGAGCTGGTGATGGCAGCTGAACAAGGGAAGCGGAATAAGGGATGCAAGGTTTTCTTACACCTTGGCCTAGTGGTAGGAAAACCAAATTCTGCTATGCAGCAATGATCTATTTTCCTTTTTGTTCCCCCTCTACCTTGCCGCTTCTCTTCTCAAGCGGAATTCTCTTCCTCAAGCCTCAGGGATCTGCTGCTCCTGACTGTTTAGAGGAAAGGGCAGGATCTGCACACAAAAGACCGCAGGTTGCTTCTGCAAATGCAAATGTGCTCAGAGCCAGAGGAAGCTATTTCAGCTTGGGACTCGATCTGCAGAGCAAGCAACACAGCCCCAAGCAATGTCAGATACATAGATGCTCCAATATTGCAAAGAACAGCTTCAGTCATGCCTGGTACAAATAACCGCATTTTACTATTCCTTCTGACAGCCTGGAGGATTTGGCCGCAGGCAGTGTTTCCAGACAGTGTGTGTGACCATCCTGGACAACCTTCATCTGCTTGTGGTCCTCTACGTGCTCCTTTGATACATTTTGTGTTTTCCAGTATAGGCTTAATTTCTTCCTAAATAAGAAAGGAGGGAGGGTATGTTTGCCCTTCCTGCAGTGCTACCACATCTATTGCATCCCTTGGTGGCTGCTGGCACCTCTAGGCTCTGCAATAACCTGTGGCTTGGGAAATCCCATTGCTCCAGGCAAACTGAAGTGTATTCAGTGAATGAGTCGGCAAAGAGGGAGAAGGCTCTGCTCTACAGGCAAAACATATATGTGGACATATACATTGCACCATTAAAAAGGAGGCAGGTGGGGGGAACACAGATAACACAGTCAGAAATAAAACCCAAGGATGGGTTATTATAATATTCCTAATCCTAGGAAAAAACTCAGGAAGACTGCATCAACAGAGAGCGGTTCTTGAGTGTTCCAAGCAAAACTCATTAAATCACCAATCAAGACGTCAATCACTCACTGCTTCTGCAGGAGGGTTAGTCCCAACCAGGCTTTTTCTGTGACACTTAGATGATCGACCTCCTTAAGAAATATTTGTAGAGCTGCCTTATCAGAGGACAACTGCCTTAGTGCTGTGACTACAAATCAGCATGCGTCTCATCTGCAGGGGGTATCATTGTCCTATATCTTACTTAAAGGAGTCTGAGGAGCCTATGGAAAGTGCCATAGAAAATGCCCTGCACAACTGCATATGAAACCATCTCAGCAAAATTGTCCTGTTCCCTGCCAAAGAAGTAATTAGTTTCAGTTCCAATCTTTGTAATCAAACCAGACTCTCGTGGGAATTCTCAAAAGAGGGAAGCTGGAATGCATGTTCTCACTGCTGAGAGCTATTAACTGATTTTGCTTCATAACATTGACAGAAGGGGGTATCTGGAAAACTCTAGAAGATAAAACTCTCTTTATCTTTAGACACAGCACAACAGTACCAGCACCATGCAGATCTACCTGAGGTGAGATGAGGTGCTCCCCACACCTGAGGTACAAATTTCCTGACTTGTTTACTGCACCATCCCCACGTCACACAGCACTCATAGTACAGCTGTGCAGCAAAACCCACAAGCAATGGGCAAACAGTGAATTTGCAATGGCAAATGGCTTAGAACAAATATCAAATTGTGCCACTTACATGGAGGCATAAGAAAACAAATTGTAATCTGAAAGAAATGCAGAAGTAGATTTTTACCAGAGCTGGCATGAACTTTTTTTTTTCTTGGTTTTGTTTTGTTTTACAGACACACTCTACCAAATACAGGATAATTCAATGGTGCTCTCAGCTTCACCCTGTTTGAAAAGCAGCACAGGGCACTAAGCATCTCATATAGGCATTTTGCAAACATCTCTGCATCCTCCACTTGGCCCAGATCTGTGCTCTGAAATTGGTCTGACTGGTGGTAAAACTACATTTGTTTTATTTTGCCCCTCTGCCCACATTCCTGATATATAGTGAAACAAAGGTCTGAGACAAGGAAGAAGGTTTTAACATGTAAAATCAATCAAATGTGAGTTTTGTAAATTTCCTTTTGTATGCGAGGATTGTGTAAGATAAACTACTGTGGACAACTTCTTTTATCTTAACCAAGTAACTGGCAGGAACCAATAAGAACCAGTACAATGTTAAAATACAAGCTAAGCAAGTAGATAAAAGAGTTCCCCTGGAGGATAGGCAAGTTAAGGGGACCAAGTACTGCAGGAAACCACCAGAGGACCACTGACTCATTTAACAGCGCATGCGTCAGGGACATTTGAGTATGTTAAACATTTCTTGGAAATGTCATGAATATGGTAACAATTGCAATGTGTATGAACGTGTGTACTCTATATAATTCAGATGCTGGTAACATGAGGCATGCATGTTAGGAGATATCCCCCAAGCATCCGGCGCTGTAATAAAGATGTCTGCTTAATAACACTTTGATGTTATTAAGTTTGAATTTCTTAAATTTGAATTTCTTTGAATCAATAGCATCAATGCCAAAATATCTGAACATCACAAAAAAATAGGGCTGGATTAACACCCCATATTTTGTCCACAATTTTTTGTGTTTCAGCTCCAGCCTTTTTCATTAAACTTATTGTGTCAACATCACAACAGATCATCCTGTGAGACAGAACATTAAACCCAAATGGATTTCTGTTGGTGCTACCTAGATTACCTGCCAGAGTGAAAAAAAATCTACCCTGGGAAATACTATTAGCAACACAACACAGATGGACAGAGATGAAGCTGTGGTATCAGCTGTGCATCGCCCTTTGCTGAAACAAACAATCCTCTTTCAATATGCTTCCACATCAGCCTCTGGTTCCCCACTGTCAAAGACCATTAGAGATTTTTTCCCTTAACTTTGGTAAGCAGGGAAACAACTCACGCTCTGCCTGTATTTCTGTATAGGCTGTGGTAGAAGGAATACTTTCCATATACTTTAGGGAGGACAAGATTGACTGCAGATGTCTCACAGTTGTGCATAACACCTTTGTTGCTCCAGGAGCTCATTGTAAAACTGTTGTTTAGATGTACCTGTTGCAATTATATTTAATTTAGAGAATGCTGGGGACATCTCTGTACCTGATGTTTATTTATAAACATCTGTAATGTGGTTTGGTTTGGGTGGTTTGCAATGTGGTTTGCAAACCAAAGGATGAATTCTGAACCTGCAGCTACAACATAGCTCCTCCCATATAAGCCTCCTCAGAATCTCCTTTCCTGCAATGTAATCGTATTTTGTTAATTAATGCCATAGACAGAAATAAGCAGGCCCTTCTGTACAATGACAGTTTTGAGCATCTGGCTGAGGTAGGAATATGATAGATAATTTGAGTTCTATTTTAGAATAAAGCTAGAAAACCAGAGGAAGGTACATTTTTCACAAAACACTCCCAAGTATTGTTGCTACCTCTCCCCTTTTCACCACATACATACACTTACAGGACAGAACATTTCTACAGAACTGAATTTTCTTACACTACAGTCTGATTTCACCAGACTTTCACATAGTAATGACGTATCTGCCTCTCATTAATTACAGAAGTATGCTACACTGAACTCAAGGAAATTATTCTTCAGTCCTGTTTTACGACATTCAGCTTCAGAGGAGTTACTTCTTCTCCAGTGTTCTTCACAACTCCAATCTAGCCCGCAGACAGAAGTAATAGAGTAGACGATACAAGGAAAAAATGTGACACTGTCTATTTTATAAGGAAAACACTTGGTGCACTCATTTACCCCAGAAGATATCTGTGCTGCTCTTTAATTCAGTAAATATTTCTGGGTCTTTCTCACTCTGCTCATGCTTCATGTTTTTCATTGGTATCATCTACCTCGCATTCAGTTATTTTTTTTTCCTGATACCTCCAGTTCTTCTAAGCAGTAACAGTCTCACTAATGAATACATACAATAATATTGGGAATAAATTACTGGAATTAGAACAAAGTCCTACATGGATTACTTGTAGGAAGCCTAATCTGACAATGTTAACTGAGATTATTAACTTTAGGAAATCTTTATGATAGATGAACTCTTTCCCGAAGAGCAACAGCACTTTTAGACCTATATCCATAAGAATGAACTGACAGCTTTTTAAAAGAGGATGTTCAGAGTTGTACATCTACATATGCAATACAGTATCTGAGTGTGCAAGGGACATGTGTTTTTTCAAATTCACCTTGTGTTCAGTTCCTAGAAATTCAGTAGGATCTCAAAGATATTTTCCCTTGTTTTCTCCAATACATAATGAAGTTGAACAAACCCCTCTGGATTTAGATTTATTTGGACATTTGGTATGGCAAAATTTAGTGCTTTTCCCCTTAGCAGTGTAACTGTACATTTATTTTGCCAATCTACTGTGAGCAATCTCTAGGGCACTTAGGCATGGCTTTACGCCAGCCATTCATATCATTCTATCTTTCCAGCTGGCCAGGGGTGATAGGGAATATGATGTACCCAGTCTACTCCATGATATGCAGCCCATTCTTCGATAGTTTTGTTTTTGAAAGAAATTTCATTATCTGACTCTAGCTCAAGTGGCACTCCATGGTGATAGATATGCTTGTTTACTCCTCCTAGGATGCTACTCCTATTTGCTTCTAGTCACTGCGGCAATAGCTGTGTGACTGCAACGCCTGCTGGTCTTGCTGGAACCAAGGGGGGCTACATAACCTCCTGGCCAGTCTTCTCCAAGAAGAATGTCACTTACTCATACTTTGTGAGCATGTCATATTATTCCACAGATCTCACACTGACTAACTACTTGCATTATGGCTTCCCAAGACAAGCCTAATCTCTGTTCTCTGTCCCAGTAAGAAATCCAATACCTTGCAGCATGCCCAGCAGTTTTGTGGGCTTACCTGGCTGCAAATGGTTCTCCATTATGCTCCCATTCCAAATCTATGTATTCAGGTCAGGTCAGCTGGTCAGCCTGCTCATTGAGTTTCTCCTGCTGAATTGCCTTTAAGACAGGTAAAATACTGTCAGGAAATGAAGCATTCTAAAGATGACCACAGAAGAAGCCTATTTCTTTCTTTGTTGGCACTGTCTGGTTTTGGCTCAGTGGATGCAATGTTTATAGTATAAATGAGAACGGGGGTAAATAATGTGTTCACAATAACCACTAGTTATTTGTAGCATTTGCAACTCTGCCATCCTTGCTTTGGCTGTGAAGTGCAATCTGGAAACTGGAATTCTTCTGCAAGATAGAGCCCATTATTTCTAGCAAGAGGAGAAAAGAGTTAACATGTCACTTTAAGTACATGCTGAAGAAGGACTGCTTATGCAAGGTACAGGTCCTTCAATGTATGATGCATCTGGAAGGGTCTTCAAGCCCTCCCAGTGAAATCAGTAGTGTTCTATAAATGGAAAGAAATGTATAGGGTCGAGGACTACTCCATATTCCACCTGCTAAAGATGGCATCAACCCTATTTTTACCTTTTTCAGGAAGTGCAGCAAAGAGTGAGATGCCTTTCACTTCACTTGAGATAAGATGAATCAAGTTCTGGAGGTGCCTGGTTCTTCTCATTGTCTTAAATTACATGTGCAACACCCTGGCTTGTAAGTGTGACATCAGGTGAATATCTCAGTATACCAGGCCAAACACAAATGTAATTTGACACAAAAAGATTAAACTAATCTCAAGAATGAGCAGATAATCCCAGCCTCTAGTTGCTTTCTGTCTCTATTTCTGTTCAGTGTTTTGTCAAAAACTTAGTGTGTTTCCAAGATAAGTAATTTCCTCAACTTCTGTTGACTTCTTTAATGCTTTTTTGTTTCCAGCTGTTTGTACCTGGAAAAGCAGGAGCAGAGTTGGTCAGCCTGTTGCCATGAGCTTATTTACATCATATAATTCATTCTATAACCAAGTAAACTCCAGATTGTAAGCTAGATGACTTGCATGCTTATAGGAGGTTGTGGAAACAATGTGATATCAAACTGATATGTGAATGGACTGACAAAAGTAGCAAGAACGTGATTTAAAGCAACATGGTGAGAGGCAGCACTTAGAAAACATTTTTGCATTTTGACCAATGCTGGTAAATGGGGGGGGGGGAAGGGGAAAGAGGGAGAATAAATATATCTAAAAACATTTTTATATGATCATTGGGTTCATTCCCCAAGTATTTGAGTATTTGTTTCAAACAACTAAATATATGAGTGATTGCAGGCTTGTTGTTTTTTTCTCCACACAAAGTTACAGTTCTGTTTGGGGTTTTCAAAGCTCACGCCTCCTTCTGAAGTTAGATGAAAAAGGAATTATGAGAAAAAACTTATGTTGAATTATATGCCCCATTTGGTCACTCCTGCGAGAAATGTTTCAATGAGTTCAATTTTGACTTGGTAGGATGTAAAATTACAGGGAGAAAGCTCTGCTTGTGTTCTTGAATCTTTCATTCCTTTCATTTGCATTTTACTTTGTCCCTATCTCCAGAATATATGAGCACTTTTCAATGGGGCATTAAGCAAGATGACATTAAGTAAGACAACAACTGTTATGTATGTGCTGTATCTTACTTCCTTTACTACGAAGAAATCAACTTTTCCTGTTGGTGCAAAACAGGCTGTTGTGTCCTACCTGAATTGCTACTTGGTTTTAGCTTCATTCCAATTACAAAGTACCTATTTCAAGGGAAAAGCTCAGAGAAATAAGACTGTATAGGAAATGTGCCCCGGTAAAGTTTATTATGATGTTTAATTCTTATTGGCTTCACATGATAGCCTCAGACAGTTTCCTGGAGAAGATTCACCTTTCAAGGCACATGAACTGCCTTCTACAGAAAGCCCCTGTATTACAGAGAGGGGAAAACCTGTGAAGTTAGTCTTCATGATGAAGTTTTCTAATTGTCATTCATACTGACTTGCTAGCAAGTTAAATGTTTCCAGCCTGCTATTAGAACTAAACTGTGCAGTCCTTCAAACATCTCAGGAAGTTTATTTTATATAAATCGAACAGTGTAAGTCCTGGCAAAATTCAATCCATTAGCAAAGGAGATAGAATTATACAATGTACCATTGAGTTTTCAGAGCCACTGAAAATTTGCAGAGCCAAAATAATTTTCTTTCTAATATCTTTGGCAGTGATTCTTTAAGCGACCTAAACCACTCATTCATGACAAATGGCCCATGGCCAGTGAAGGAGGTGACTTTGCCCTCTAGGCCCCACAATTCTCTAGTACAATTCAAGACATGCTGAAGGTTTCTCTCAGCCCCTCCCTTCAGTTCCTCTGGAAGGATCTGGGTCTCCCCCAGCTCCTGAGCCAAGCCTGCCAGTCGCAGGTAAAGAATATCTGATACGCCAGAGCACCTGAACTCCTGCTCTGCCTGTAGGCATCTGAAGTACACCCCTGGGGTGCTGACTTCAGACGTCACTGAACACTTAATAGCTTTTCTTGACTGTAAATCCATTGCTAGCAATGAGAGTTTATGTATCTGTCACCTGCGTTTAGATACCTTCATCCGTAAGCCAAGTCCCACCCCTACATTGTAAAGAAAAGTTCTTTTAGACTGGCAGCCCACTGACATGAATGCAGCAATACTTCATTCCTCTCACACTGCTGTGAATTTTGGTTGAAATCTGAAGAGTGGTGGCTCATCAGGTTTACCCCCTCACTAGCATTCCTGCTAACACTTTTACCAACATTGACCCATACAACACAGTACCATAGTTCAGTGTCACTGATCAGTTCCTTAAGATGATGACTGCTGACCTCTTCCTATTAACAGTGCGCACAGCCTTTCCTACTATTCACAGGAAAAGAAAAGATTCCTGCCTGGCTAGTTTGCTGAGCCCTTTATACTCTGAAGCATTTGAAGATGTATAGATACAAACATAAATTTTTTTCAGAATAAATTCCCAGACCAACTGTCCAAAATCTTGGGGAAGAGAAACCTTTTTTGTTTGCCCCTAATTATTGGCAGTAATTGTTCTAGTTCCCTCAGGTTACATTACTTTGCTCATTTCCCCTTGGTTAGTTTTCTATCTTTTGGTCTCTGAGGCCAAGCAGCTGTTTAAAACAAGCCAAGCCCCTGATGATACATTAATTTCATTACGAGCCAACATGTTCACAAATAATTACTGAAAACCAGCTAAATATACAACTGCTACTCTTCCCAAGACATTATGCAACTAGTATTATTTTGCAAGGCAGTTAACAAAAAGGAAAGTTTTATTCTTTGTGAAGAAAAGCAGCATTTAAATAACCCAATGAAATACGCTTCTGTTATATAAATGGAAATTTTGTATAGACAGAAATATAAATGGAATTTACATAAATGCCTGCTTTGCAAAGAAGGTTTCTTAAGTATAACAAGTATTTAATAGCACATCAACAAAAGGTGTACTGTGTCCTAAAACCCTGTATTAAAAAAGAAACCTTCTGTGATGAAAATATTTGATTTTTTATGGACTGTAAGGAAAATTTTGTCTGTTAAAAAATTAACACTGTGATGCACTGTTCTCATACATGTACCTTTCTTTTTCCTTGAAACCTAATCTAATAACGACATATCCTGTGAATATTGCTCCAGAATGCATTATCATTACAGTGTTTTGTGAAAACAACTCAACTTGTATTGCAGTTTCAAGTTTTCACTGTAAACCTGTTGAAACAGAGATTCACAGATCAGATCTCCTAAATGCTCAGCCCTCAGAATTAAAGTTGGGTCTTCAAATGAGATCTGTTCTCTGCAATGTTGTTTGAGAATATATACTGCCATAAGCATTTTTTATGGGGGGCAAACAGCCTCTGAATATAAGTTCAGAGTTCAGATTATCAAATTGACTGGGCTTACACAGGGATCAAGGAACACCACATGCCATTTCCTCTAGGCCTGATTCTGAACTGCCATATAGAAATGAGTGCCAAAAAGTAATACATTAGCTCAAACAGAAATTAAGGTGAAACGGTAACATTTTCCATTGTTATCATCAGAGTAGATTGTTACCCTGACAGCAGCAGTAGCACGAAACATCATGTTGTATGCATCCCAATAAACATATCCTTTACTTATTTTTCTCATGTTTCACATGCTAATTTTCTAAACTATCACCTAACTACGCAGGTAAGTATATTCCTTACTAATTACTCTGATTTTGTATCAACTTCTGCTGTCATATTATCTTGTTGTTGGGTTACTATTGGTGGAATTTCACGTTATTTCCTTTTAAGCAAAAGATCACTATAGCCTCGTCTAGCAGATATAGCATATCTCTGACAGCCTTTATAAGAGAGTTGCTGTGGTGTTTCTAAGTATGAATGGAGCTTCTTTGCCAGCAAACCTGAAGTTCAACAGATGCATGTAAAACAAACTATTGTAACCTAAACTTCGCATGCTTGCGCTTCTTTCTATTCAGTACTGCTGGCTACAATTAGGTGATGTGTGTCTCAGGAAAGGGATGTCAATTCATTTCCTACCAGATCCTCTTTTCTATTACTCCATAGATCCTCTTCTAATTTCTTTTACGGAAAAGCGTAACTGCAACTCCCTGAACTGTCCAGGAAAGAGGAGGTCTAAGGAAAGTGTAACACCTTCTGAAATGACTGACTTGCTCCCAGCCCTAATTATTTCTGACTTTCTACCAAGCTCTAGTAAAAACAGTCCTCTGGTATATGTTAAGATCAGCAAGAAGCATAATTTTTCACATGTATTCTGTCTTGTTTTCATACTATCAATTTTGAGTAAATTGGCAAGATTAGAAGTTGTGGAAGATGGCCCAGTTCTGAAAGACACAGCAAAGAAAATGTAAGTATGTTTCTGTATTCCTAGAGAAACAGTAAACCCTCTATCAATCACAGTTGCACAAAGAGAAAAAAACCAAACAGCTCTGCGGAGGAATGTTGGCTGTGCAAATATGTTAGTGCCTTTATGGTTAAATAAAAAACAAATGCCTCCCATAGTACCTTCAAAACATACTTTTGTTGTTAGAGGCAGCATTATTAATAGATGGATCATTCACACAAATGGGGTCAATCTGTTTGACAACAAGATGAGCTTCTTTGAACTTCTTTGCCCACATAATTCATTTTATCCTGAATCACCAGCCTTGAACTTTCAACCACAGCTCTTTGTAATGGTCTTCTATATACACTTTTTACCCAGGAAAAACACATTTAAAAAGCAGTGAGGCATCCCAAATGTCAATGCAATTGAGTTACCAGACAATAAAGAAAAGCAGTTGAAAGGCCAAGGGACTATTTTTTTATTTACACATCCTCCCCTCCCCCCCAATGGTTATTAGAGCTCCCTGGACTGGTTTATGGCTTACTGATTCTTTCTAAGGAAAGCTATTTAATCTTCTGGCCACTAGACCGAACTTCATGACGTACAGAGGATCCTATGCTAACACCAAGACAGATGGCTTTGTTTTGTTTGTCACTCTCTAGAATGGACTGGCTCCAGATGCTGCTTTCCACTGCACCTAGAAGTCCACCTAGGAACCACTTCCCCTTCCAACCTCTGAACTTTGCAGGGCAGTGGAAAAAGCACTAACAGAAAGCAGAAAATCCTCCCCCTCAGTGTTATTGGCACTCAGATTGTTTGGCTACATAAATAACTGATGAAAAACAGCTGCTTTATTCACATTATCTTTTACATTTTTCTTCCTGAAAAGTAATCTCCATTAAAGGAGGACAGTGTATTTATTTGGTTTATAATGAGATATCCTTTTGGGTCATACTATTGCTAAAATTTTCTAATGAAGCAGAAAGAAAAAATCATATTGCAGAGAGCTTAATGCAGCAAAGTGTCTGTTGGTATCAAATGACACACTTTCTCACACTAAACTCTTGCTTCAGTTCTCACTGAACTTTATCAATTTCGAGTCTGAAGTATCCACTTAGCAGACACCTAACAACAGTAACCTTGTAAATGGCCTAGTTCCCTTGAAAATCCTCACCAGTCATGTTCTCAAGCTAAAAACCAACTGGTGACACAGGGCCCTGTGACTATAAAGCACAGGTTATGATACAGTTGCTTGGTAGAAGCATGCTATCTGGATCCGACAGCATCAGGACAGATGCAGCTGTGAGTGAATGAATGCACCTCCAGGGATTAGTCTCTCCCTTTATGTGGGGAAAGTCTACTCAGCATGACCAAGAGGAGACAGAGAGGAACTAAGAGAAAAAGCAGACACTGGTGCACTACCAAAGGATTGTTCTTCTTTTCCAGCAGAAGTACTGCAAGGAGCCCACAAGGGGTCCTGCTGCACACAACTAGTACAAGGAAAGCCACATAAAGTGACAGGGAAAATTCCAGAGAAGAATGGAAGTCTTGGAAAATGAGTGACAGTTTGCCTATTGTCCAAAAAAGTTCTTTTTAGTGCTAGGTCAAGCACCAGTTTCTGCACCTGTCAAAAACAGGCTGTCTAGGCAGGCTGAAAAAACCCGAACCACCAACCCCTGCCAAAACACGTGGAAGTATAAGGGTCTGTCTTGCTCTTTTAGTGATAAGAGTTGTAAACAGGCTTTTGCACTTTATTGCATGCAACTGACTATTCTTTTCATGATAATGCCACAAAGCTGTATCCAAGTAGGAGAAAAGGGAAATATTTGGATAATAGGGACAGGTATTGTTCTTGTGGGTTTAGTCAGACATGTAGACTCTTTTGAACAAGTTGGTTCACATGGGTCCATAAGACCCACAGTTTTTGTCTCTGCACCACAAGAAGAAAGTGCACCACAAAGAAATAAGTAATGTTTGAGCCATTTACACAGGAGACTTCAATGTTACTTTGGTCCTCATTAAGCACTAAGCATGTCAGCACTGAGCTGGGATTTTTCAGTCCTGGCTGAACACTCAACTTGTAGACTTAATGAGTTCTTGTAGCTCCTCATTTCAGAGGGTTTGTGATGTTTCCTTTTAGATTAGCCATAGAAGAGTCATTTTCTCTCTCATTTGCTACAGACAGGTGTGAATGGCTGTTTCCAAGCTAATGGTTCAACAGTCTGACAGTAGCTCAGGATGTTCAAAATTAAAGCTCAGCACAGTGGCTGTACCAAATGACAGAGCAGAGGGTACAGTGCACGATGAGATTTTTATCACTCTAACATCAAACACTGAGTTCATTAATGCCTACATGAGCAGCCTTTGGCTTGCCCGGGGCTAGGGAATTTGCATTCCCCTTTCAAGCACCAGTCACAGGCTCCTGCAGCTGCTACCCAGCTTCTGTGCCAAGGCAGCTGCAGGAGCCTGTAGATTGATCCTTCACATGGGTCTATTCCTTGAGCTTGTCCAGGTCCCTCTGTATGTGCTGCCTCTTCTCGGCAAGAAGCTAACCCACAAGACAATACACAGAGCCCACACTCTGGATGGAGGCTGTGTAATGCTATTTCTCCTTTTATTTACAAAGGCTTTACTCCAACTGCATAAATAACAAATTCGTTTCTAAACCAGGCTAGTAGTCAAACTGTGTTACAGTGGAGGAAGGAAAGAGAGAAGTAATTTTTACAGGTAAGCTCGGTTCAAAGCTCTAGCTTTCCCTAGAACTAAAAATGTAAAAAAATACTAAGGATAGCAAATATTGCATAGAACCATCATAGAATCTTTGGGTTGGAAGAGGCCTTTTAAGGACACCTAGCCCAACCCCCCTGCAATGAGCAGGGACAGCTTCAACTAGATCAGGCTGCTCAGAGCCCCGTCCAACCTGACCTGGAATGTTGCCAGGGATGGGGCATCTACCACCTCACTGTGCAACTTGTTCCAGAGTTTCACCACCCTCATTGTGGAAAATGTCTTCCTTATATCGAGACTAAATCTACCCTCCTTTAGTTTAAAACCATTACCCTTTGTCCTATTGCAACAGGCTCTGCTAAAAAGTCTGTCCCCATCTTTCTTATAGGCCCCCTCTAAGCACTGGAAGGCTGCAGTAAGGTCTCCCCAGAGCCTTCTCTAGGCTAAGCAACCCCAAATCTCAGCCTTTCTTCGTAGGAGAAGTGTTCCATCCCTCTGATCATTTTTGTGGCCCTCCTCTGGACCTGCTCCAACAGGTCCATGTCTTTCCTATGCTGAGGGCTCCAGAGCAGGATGTACTCCAGGACTGTAGGTGGGGTTTCACCAGCGCAGAGAGGCAGAATCAGCTCCCTCCACCTGTTGGCCATGCTTCTTTGGATGCAGCCCAGGATATGGTTGGCTTTCTGCGCTGTGAGCACACATTGATGGCTCATGTCCAGTTTTCCATGAATATGGAAAAAAAATGCCATTGCCAGCTTTTAATCCACCAGTACCCCTAAGTCCTTCTAGGCAAGGCTGCTCTTAGTTCCTTCATCCCCCAGCCTGTACAGATACTGGGGGTTGCCCTGACCCAGGTGCACGACCCTGCACTTGGCCTTCTTGAACCTCATAAGGTTCACGCAGGCCCACTCCTCAAGCTTGTCCAGGTTCCTCTGGATGGCATCCTGTCCCTCAGGCACGTCAACCATACCACTCAGCTTGGTGTCGTCTGCAAACTTGCTGAGGGTGCACTCAATCCCACTGTCTATGTCACTGATGAAGATATTTAAGAGTACTGGTCCCAATATGGACACCTGAGGGACACCACTCGTCACAGATCTCCATCTGGACATTGAGCTGTTGACCACTACCCTCTGGGTGTGACCATCCAACCAATTCTTCATTCACCAAACAGTCTACCCATGAACTCCATATCTCTCCAATTCAGAGAGAAGGATGTTGTGGGGGACCATGTCAAAGGCCTTAACAGAAGTCCAGATAGGCGACATCAGTTGCTCTTCCCTTGTCTCCACTGACGTGGTCACTCCACCATAGAAGGCCGCTAGGTTGGTCAGGCAGGACTTGCCCTTGGTGAAGCCATGCTGGCTGTCTCGAATCACCTCCCTGCCCTCCATGTGCCTTAGCATAGCTTCTAGGAGGATCTGTTCCATGATCTTCCCAGGCATGGATGTGAGGCTGACAGGTGGGTAGTTCCCAGGGTTCTCCTTGCTACCCTTTTTAAAAATGGGTGCAATGTCTCCCTTTTTCCAGTCTCCAGGGTCTTCCCCTGACTGCCATGACTTTTCAAATATCACTGAGAATGGCTTGGCAACTACATCAGCCAATTCCCTCAGGACTCTGGGATGCATTTCATCAGACATGTATATTCAGGTTCCTCAGGTGGTCTCAAACCTGGTCGTTTCTTACAGTGGGAGGGACTTTGCTCCTCCAGTCCCTGTCTTGCAATCCACCCACTCAAGAGATGTTGGAAGAGAGACTGCCAGTGAAGACTGAGGCAAAGAAGTCATTGAGTACCTCAGCCTTCTCCTCATCCGTTGTTACCAGTCTGCCAGTCTTGCTCATCAAGGGGGTTACGCTTTCTTTGACTTTCCTTTTCTGGCTGACATACCTGTAGAAGCCCTGATTATTATTCTTTGTGTCCCTTGCCAAGTTCAGCTCCAGCCTTGCCTTGGCCTTCCTGACCCCATCCCTACACAACCAGGCAGCATCCCTGTAGTCATCGCAGGATAGCTGTTGCTGCTCCCAGTGCCTGTGCATTTCCTTCTTGCCCTTTAGTTGGACCAGCAGGTCTTGACTCAGCTATACTGGCCTCCTGTCTTCCTTTCCTGATTTCTTACACTTGGGGATCAAGACCTCTTGTGCTCTGTGGAAAACATCCTTAAAGACCTGCCAGCTCTGTTCTGTTCCCTTGCCCCTGAGGGCAGTTTTCCAGGGGGTCCTATTGACTAACTCCTTGAAGAGCTGGAAATTTGCTTTCCTAAAATTCAGGGTCCTGACTTTACTTTTCACCTGCCCCATATCCCTCAGGACTGCGAGCTCCACCAGTGCATGGTCACTGCAGCCCAGACTGCCTCCAATCTTGAGGCCACCAATCACAGGTGTTGGTGACCAACAGGTCCAGTATCACACCCCTCTGGTAGGGCTGTCTATTACCTGGCATAGGAAGTTATCCTCCATGCACTCCAGGAGTCTCCTGGATTGCCTACATCACATCATGGAAGCTCATTTATGTGCCTATTATCATATGATTCTACTTCCAGAAGATGTGGAAGAGGAACATATAATTTTCCACTTAATTTTACTTAAACTAAGTCCTGCCTATAAGCCTCAACTATGGGGGAAGGATGTAGAGGGGAACATGGGAAAGACATCAGTTGATGAAAGCTTGGAGTTAAGTCTGCAGAAGCAGTATCCTCCTTTCAAAGAGTTAATCTCTTCCTTCTCCTTCACTTTAACTCAGTGAATGGGAGAGGAGGAGAGGAATCCTCCTCTACCATCAGGGCTCTAGGGCCTGGTGCTGATACTCATGGAATACATAACTCGGTGACTTCCAGCACCTTGTACCAGCAAACAGGATGTAGTTAAGTACAGTATCCCCACTGATGAAGGTTACTTCAACATGTTCTTACAGGATTCAGAAATTACATACTTGCCTAAAAAAAGGCATGGACAGAACATAAAAAGTGGCTTACCTGAAAAGTCAAGAGAAGCAGTGCAACAAATATATACATATTTATTCTTATTTCTTTTCTTTTTTAAATAACAGTGGCAGGATAATTGCAAATACCTTTTTTTGCCAAGTATGTGCTTTTGCTTAATGATTTTGCATTTGGGGTGATACACAACTACAGTTTCTTTTTTTCCATTGGGTTCTTCCTAGGATTAAGAGTGACTAAGTATTCAGAGCTACTACAAACTTATTAGGTGTGTAACACAGTGAACTACTTCACAGTCATAAACATAATCCATAAAGCAAACACAGGGAGACTGTTTTGTTCACAGCTGTAGTTGAGAAGAAGCCTGATCTTTTTTCCTTTTTGGCATCTTGCTATTTCAGTTTAGTGGACTGTGTTCTCCCTTGTTACCCTTTCAAAAAAGCAATTATAAAAATAACTTAATAAAAACATACTTTCATATTTCAATGCAGTTTGTACAGCAGTTTCTCAAAGACTATTCTAGAAAAGTCAAGTCAGCTTATTCAACCTATTATAAGAAGGTCAAGTATGGAAAATTAGAGTAACAAAACAGTATAGTAAAAATAAGAATGTCTGTAGTATGTAGTAGTTAGTTGTAAACAACTGAAAGAAAGAAAAAAACCTCACTAGAAATTATAAAATAGTCCAAGCTACATAGCTACTATATATGTGTAGCAGGCATGTTTTCTATCACAGCCTTGATTTTTATTAAGTTACATTTTTTAAAATAACTTAGAATAATAATGAGTTTGCCTACCAGCAGCCAACCCAAAAACATAATGGAAAAAGAAAAAAAAACAACACAGCCACCATTACAGTGGTGGGGAGAAGCTCTCCCCAGCAGCCAATTTGTTGTGTCCAGTTCTTCTCCTTCTTAGCAACCTTGATCAGGCAAAGTTCCTGGCTATATTCAGCTTATTAGGAATGGAAGTTCTTCAGTGCAGACTTTTGGGTTTCACTGAAAGGAATGGTGACTTTTTTCCCCCTCTGTAATCTACTGCCAACTCTTCAAAGTCCTTGTAGCAGCAATCTGCAGCAAAAGGAAGGGGAAAAATATTCCATCCAGGTGAGAAATGATCCACAGGTGGCATCTTGAGCTCTTTCAAGGATTCTGTCAGCACTGTCCTCAGTCAATACTTGAGCCTGAATCACAGATAAGTGGGCTGTGATTTTCTCTCATCTGTCAGATGTGAGAAGCTGCCTGTTTGTTCTTGAGTTAACTTGTTTCGTCTTTGCTGACACAATATCGCAACTGACTGCACATTTTTCATCACTTTGAATGCCACTTGGTGTACAGAAGAATAAACCAAGCTATGCCCCTTGGTAATCCACATAATGTAGCAATGGCAGAAACAGCAGCCATCTTGCGCACTAGACTCAGCCCAGAAGTGCTGACCTGAAAGGAAGAGGGAAATGTAAATACAGACAATCAATAGCATGATCACTATAATCTTCTCGGACAGCTTCAGAGTGGCTCGGATAAGGAACCTGTGAAACTGAGGTTCATGTTATCACAGATTTTCAAGCTCAGTCTTTTCTGTCCACTTTGCCACCCTGTGTAATGCAGAGTGTCTGTGAACTGATGTAACTCTCCCTTTCTGTCCTCTCCCCAAAATAACTGGGATTAATCAGATGGAATTGTTACATCCCATTTTGATCCCAGGAGAAAACAACACGGACTGAGGAGAATCCTTAGTGTTATGGTGTACGGTTGTCTCTCTGCAGTGGTGCAGAGTGGATCAGAAGAGTTGGGATGTTATATCCATGGTGTTAATGTACCAGCTGCCTGCAACAGTGACAAGAACACCTGACTAATGGTCTGTTCCTTGCGATATCAATAGTTTTAAGACTAAAGTGAAGGTATGGCCTAGGGGTGAAAAAATAAGACTGTTCAAGCACCTGCTTAATTCTGTGTCTCCATCCATGCACCTGGTTAGTTTTCTCTGTTGCCATGAATTCAACATCTAAAAAAAGCTGATTGGCAAAGCATGAGCTAAAACACTTTTCCATAATGGCTCACGTATCCTTCCACAATTAGTAAAATGAAAGAGTTGATGATTATCTTCAACCAGCAGTACAAGAAAAGCCAAAAATAAGATTTTGCTTAAATTTGTTTTTCCCAGCCTGGACTCTAAATTGTTACCTGGTTTCATGAACGCATTTGTCCCAGAGTGATCTTTGTGCAAACCTCATCCCTGTCTGAAAGGCTAGGTGCATAAAGAGATGCAATAGCTGCAGAAATGTCCTCTTGGAAACCAGAGTGCTCTGTATAGTACTTGTGAGGACATAGAGATTTCTTTGAAGGTTATTTTTTCCTACACTGAATAACACAAGAAATTAAGATAGAAAATAACTTATTCTAATTCCCATGCCCTAAGGGAGAGGATGGGACAGGGTTTAAGATAAAGACTGACTGTTCTCTGTTTTCCAAGAGTCCCAGATTAGAGGGGGGATTTACACTGATGCTGTGCCCCATCTGTTGAAACATGTAGCATGCCATTTGATTTTAACTGTTTAAGGTTTTAACAAACCTTAGTGTCTTCCATCTGTCCTTTTCAATGTGATTCTCAGGACTTTCGCTCTCATAGGAAGCCAAGTAAAGTGCTACAATTAGAAGCAAATACATTATGTTAGGCCTATTGGCATTTTAAAATTTGCTCTTCCTGGAAAGTGGACTGAAGTGAAATGAAGCAGGCTTGTATTATCCAACCCTCAGATTAGGGCTCCAGAATCCCCCTAGGAAGTATAGCATTGCTTATAATTACATCCAGACAATACTAACAAACAATGCATGAGAACAAAAACTACCCTGAGGGAGGAAAAAAACAACTAGTGAAAACTCGAAAGCATAAGAGTGGAAGAAAACACTCAAAAGAAAAAAACTGAGCTCAGAGACATGGTGCTTTGTAAGCAAACAGCAAAGTCCCCATTTTCTTTCTCAAGCAGCAACCTTTAGCGTAAAGCATCCTGAAAGTCGATATAAATACACTTCAGATTATATTTATGTGGACCACATACCAAATAATTTTTTTCATTCAATTTCAGAGAAAAAGATAATGTCAATTCTCACACACCACGTGCACATAGAAAGAAAAATCTTATTCTCTCTCACATTTTTAAGGGAGAAGCAATTTTTACTTGCCAGACAGAGATGTCTCAGGACTAAGTCTTCCTTTACTGTGAGGAAGCAACACCTTAACATGCGGAGAGACTAAGCAGTAGCCAGTGACACCAGACCCGCAGGAAGTCCAGAGCTCCTTACCATCATCACTGAAGACTGGGACAGTAAGCAAGTACTGTAGAATTTTCCGATTCCTTTCAAAAGGACATTCCACTTGCTTCCATGTCATAAATTCACTGACTTGTTTTGCCAGTTCCCAAAATTTCTGTCAGCATAGAAAACAGAATAAATGCTATATATTGAACAGTACTATTTACCCTGAACATTTTTTAAACAGAGAGCGAGATCTTGGCTTCAAGTCCAAGGCTTGGAATCTCCCTGGCTAGAATTGAACGTGATCTGACTCAACAACTGAGCTTCTAACTTTTGCATTTCTGTTTCAAACTGGGATGACTTCCCACTCCTCCACCCTGGTAAAATTGTTGTTATTTATGAATATAAATAGTAGATCATGACCTGCACTCAGTTTCTTTTCAAGGAGATGATTACACTCCTTATGCCCAACTTCTCAGTTTGATGATGCCCGTGCTTGTTTGTTTCGCAATAAAATATTTAGTAATTTTCACATCAAAAGTCTCTAGATGTTTAATACTGGCATTTCAAATTCCAGATGTTCCATTTTAGTTAGTTAATCTGAAATGCTCATTTTTCTCGCTGGAAATTTATGCCAAAAAATAAACATTCCTCCTGTAGTTTGTTGATGTCATTAATTGATAAACTCGTTCAATTGAAGTTTAACATGCCTCAAGTGCATGTGGATTCCTTGAGTAAAAGGACGTTCCAGATCATCACATAATCTAGCTTTAGAACCAGGCTAATTCAGGCCAGCAACTACAAGTGAAATGTACTGTAATTTTGCATGAGTGACCCAGGCTTTTTGAAAGCTGAAAGCACCAGAAAACAAATCATTGGGTAATCCACAGTGTCAGATAACAAGCATGACACTGGCGGCAGAAGAACTACTGAAAGATAAGGGACTCAAAACTCCTTCACTGCTGCTCTATCACATGTTTCTTCAGAGGCAATCTATGACTTACTTATAGGAAAATACTGCATATATATCTTGACAAAGGATGAACTCACCATTTACATGTGGAATTCAAAAAGAAGCTCTAAAATACTAAGTATAACAAACCTCTGAGTTGAAATGTTTAGATGAATTTGAGCACTGGGAAAAAGTTCAGATCTTTTTCCACCACTAAAAAATTGTGAATATCGAAAGGGTTTCTATAAACCTTCCACCTTCAATGTAACTGCTTTTTCCTGACTATCTCCCAGCTCCTCTGAGAAGTAACAGATACACTCAAATTCCACTCTAATTTTGCTCTCCCAGAATCCAGTGGAAGCTGAACTGCTTTAGTTTTCTGTTAAAGGGGCTGACCCATATCAATACCCCACTCAGTGCTCTACTTACTTCAAAATTGACATGACCATTTGGAAGACGACTGGCACAACCCTCATTGAGGAAGTAAATATCTTTGATCAAGAGACTGAAGAAAGGTATTACGATCTAAGGAAAGAACAACAATATTCTCAGTCTGGTCCTAAATCAAGACATAATGCTCTATAGAGGAAAACAGAAGGAAATCAGGTGGTACAAAAGGCAAGCAAGGTATCAAAGGACTAAGATCTGCATGATATCTCTCTCACTACGCAGATATTTTGCATTCACTACATTTCAAAATAAATGACATTTCTCTAGAAAGAAAGTCCTCCCTTGAATGGTAAGCTAATCCCTATAGTTTTGTTTCCAGTTTTGTGCCAAACTGCTTCCATTACCTTGAACTCTTTTTCGCATGTAGCTCCCTCAAGGTCACAATTAAAGTACCAAAGGCACTCCATTGCTTGTCAACTGTGGCTATGAGGTGTGTTTAGAACAACAATATGCCTAACTCATTTAATTTCAATGTTATGTTCCTCTTGTTTTCACTTTCTCATTCTTCCTTACAGATTCCAGAACATAAGACCTCAGAGGTGCCTACTTCTTACATGCAATTCCTGCAGGGTATCTTTTAGTACAGTTCTCCCTCTTGACAGGGACTTGCCTGGTAAATGATGGGAGATGCATGTTAAAGCACAGCATGAAAAATTTGAGGCTAGCAGCACAAATGGCTTTCAAACTACAATTCCCTGAGCTCCTGCAAGAAATTGAACCTTGGCACTGACTGGCTCAAAACAAAGCATTTCCTGCCAACTGAAAAAATCAAAGTATTTTTATTTGGAGAACGCTAGAACATTCTTACATTCTTAAAATGACTGTATTTTAATTTGCATCCTACAAAAATTTTCACAGCTGGACATCCTTGTTGCAACTGGGGATAAAACAAATGTAACATCACTTGGAAGGCTTCGCTGCACCATTTCAGTATCTGCAAGTTCTTTCTTTGAAGTCTTAAAACTCACCTTTCCCTGAAAAGAATCATCTTACATTTAATCTTCTGGTACTTTGAATGATATGTGAACAGATCCTTAGGACTCAAAAAACTCCACCCTGTTTTTGTTTACATATGTGTAACAACAATATAGACCAGCAGACTGCACATGGATTTGCTTCATCCTGCCTAGTAGTTTATTCTATAAGCACCAAGATCAGGTGCAGCACGAACTCCTAATATTATAAGCAGTCGATGAATAATTGCTTCTAAGTGGGGAGTGGCTGGGAAGCTAGTTGGCTCCTTTCCACAAGAACTACAACTGAGATTCTGCATTAATGTGTGACCAAATCCAGTTTATTCCTCAAAAACTAATTTATTTTAAAGAGTAAAGAAAGTTGCCATCTCTATTAATGCATAGTTCATAGCCACTTTTGTATGTGGAAGGTGGATTTTAACCCACTGCGTTACACAAACGCCTGATTCATGGCACTATTTCCACTAAAAAACTCCAGAGTATATTTAAAACTCATCTAAAGACTGTACACAGGAAGGGGACTCCACAGAGTCTAGGCAGAAGCTCTGTCTAGATTTGAGTTTTAGAATACCTTTTCTGAGTAAGTTTTACAGCTTCTCCACCCTAAACCATAAACCACTTAAAATTGAGCACAAGTAGCAGCTATAAGAACAAATTACTAGCAACCTCATTTCAATCCTTAACCTTTCCATCTGTATTACTGGTTTGTGGGATAAAGTTCTCTGCCAAAAAAGAAATGAGCTCAGGCTATGTACTTATTTTATTTAAATAATCAAAGCAATTACTTAACTTTTGCAGCTTTCAGTCAGCACCAAATTGAACTGGCAGCCGCAAGTTGATAATTTTCATTGAGCCACCTGGTTTCCTCAAATATTCCATTTACTTTCTGGGTAGCTTACAGGTAGTATTTAGACATTGCCAGTAAAGAAGGATTCAGTTGTGAGGCTTTTTATTCTTTTTAAAAGCCCATCAGGTGTAGAGTTGCTGAGAATCAGACAAAAGCTTACCATGCAACTTAAACACATTTAATTTTTGCCCACTGCCAAGTCATTTGTAAACACACCTTCTCCCTGTTGCTATGAGCTGTCAAGGACCTTTGAGTGGCTCCACGTAGGGCAGTTCGGTAATTATAAAAGTTGCTAGAAGGGTCCATCTGATGCTACAAAGCATGAAAAAATGTAAATAATGAGCCAGTGTCATCACCACACACAATTCTTTTTTGCTTGAGCAACTATTTTAAAAAGCAAAAGGCCTGCTGAATAGCACCACAAATACAGCCTTTTAAAGGACTGCAATATCTCTTTATCTGTTTATTTGATCAGAAAAGAACCTTGCTTTAAAAAATGTTCACTCAGCACAACAAGGGATCCAAAACAAGTCAGAGGCAGGAAAGCAAAGGCAGGCTTCATGCTCAGCTTTAATTCAAAAACCAAAATCATGAAACTGAGACAACAATGGGTCTTCGCACTAATATTCTGCTCTTCCTAGTATGCAAGTTTCTCAGAGCTGGTTCAGTTGCAATGGCGAAGTAAGATCAGACACCTAAAGCTGTTAGTGTCCTCACCTCATTACTCCAAGACTGACTGTTGCACCTCAGTGACTAGGATGACTGCATGGCTCACAAAGCATGTCCTTAACCAGCAAAGTCCAGCCTGCATAACAAGGTCGAATGAAATAGGGCTGTAATCTTAAGAGCAACTTCCTGAGCTGTGCAGCCACCCTTGACACAAGGAAGGCTACTTCCCACCCAAGGGTGGGGGAAGAAAGTGTGAGGTGGCTAGAGCTATCCAGTTTTAATCTGTTGTCATAACACAAGTCAAATCTCCTGGTGATATTAGTAAGCATTTCATGCTTGCGTGAAGTACAAAACATTACATTTTCTTTTTCTTACTAATAAATAACATGAATTAACAGATTGCCATTTACAGCAGGATATTTAACTTGTTGGTAAACAATCTGTTGGATAAATCACAAACTCATACACTGCTGCACCTACATGATCTTTGACAAAGGTCTCTACTACCTGAAGGTAATCGGCAATCAATTAGTTCAAGACAATTTCTCTGAAAGGGCAAGGCAGCCACAGTACAGCTCAACCTGATTTTCAAAGGCAGAACTGCATTAGGTCAATCCACACCATCCCTCTCAAATACATCTCCCTATCAAGAGGTTACCTACATTTTTATTTTTATTTTTTTAATAATTCTTAGGAGGTGGGTTTGGGAATTAAAAAAATCCAAAACACAAAACTTCAATTTTCTTCCTCTGAATCAAAAGAGCACAAGTTGGCTGAACAATTCTTATTACATCTTCTAGAATTTCTATTAAGTGCACAAACACACTAAGTTAAACATGTCATAATGAAGCCAAACTTGCATTTTAGAGCAGTTAAAAGTAAAATGCTGTTAACAGCCCTGTGTTGAAATATTAGCCAAAGTTACCTCAAGAATATCAAATTTGGCTGTCTTCACTTTTGCCCAAGTTTTCTTTAGCCGAGACACAGGACTCATGTTCATGCCAGCTTGATATAAGAGAGAAATTGTTGGAGTATTTTTAAAAAAAATCTTTCAAGTAGCTAAGGCTAGTAAGTATTTCTAAAGCAAAGGAGCTATTAACAATAATAAATATTTTCAACAGAGCTACTCAGAAATCAGACTCATAATTTTCTTGAAATTCCAATGTTAAAAACAACTTTGGAAACAAAATCAACATCTCTTACACAATGAAAGCTCTAAAAAAATGCCATGATATTATTTCATGTGGTTTTGATAAAACATTAATATACAGTAGAAAAGAGCAAAGGAGTTTTCTCAACACCACCTCTTACATATTTCATTGGAAACTACACATTTCTATGAAGTTTTCACATTTAAAATAAAAAAAATATTCCCGATATTTTCCTATCAGATACAAAAGAGGTGGAATTTTTAAATCACTAGGATATTTATAGTGTGATAGAAAATATGGAAGACATCAATCCTCCATATTACAGGAAAAGTTTCTATTCCAATTTAGCACTAAAGTTGGTTTCAAAAAGTGGGGATTTAGATCTCTGAACAGTTGCAATGAAAACTTTGTTTTTCTCTAATTTACACTATTGCAGTAAATAATTTCTTACACACATAACACTACAATAACATTGAAAAATTCTCCACCACTTCCCCTCCCAACTTCACACTGCTGTGCATGCTAAGCAGCAGACTTCCGTATAAAGCTTCCTTTTTCCAGATTCAAACAGGGACAAAATGTCTCAGGACACATACTTACAAATAATAGCCATTAAGGAGTTAAAGTTGCCAATGTTAAAACATTCGCGTGCCACATCAATGAAATATTCTATCACTCTTGCTCTGTGCTTCTTCTTCACAGGCTGCAAAAGATGTCTGGAGTGTTATGCTCAGCAGGAAACAGAACACTGTGACCCAGCCCCAAAAGAAACACCACCCCTGTTAAAAGTCTTTTCCATATGTACCACAACTTCACACTATGCTTTACATGTAGAGGAAGCCACACTATTGTGCTCAAAAGCCCTCAGGACAGCAAAGACAACCCAGACACTGGACAAATAGACAGCAAGGACAACAGGTAAAGAGGGTCTGCTAAGAATCATAGAATCATTTAGGTTTGAAAAGACCTTTAAGATCATTGAGTCCAACCATAAACCTAACACTGCCAAGTCCACCACAAAACCGTGTCCCTAAGCACCACATCTACACATCTTTTAAATAGCTCCAGGGATGGTGACTCAACCACTTCCCTGGGCAGTCTGTTTGGGCAGCTTGGCAACCCTTTCGGTGCAGAAATTTTTCCTAATATCCAATCTAAACCTCCCCTGGTGCAACTTGAGGCCATTTCCTCTTGTCCTATTACTTGTTACTTGGGAGAAGAGACCTACACCCACCTCACTACAACCTCCTTTCAGGCAGTTGTAGAGAACTATAAGGTCACCCCTCAGCCTCCTCTTTTCCCAGCTACATAACCTCAGTTCCCTCTGCTGCTCCTCATAAGACTTGTGCTCCAGACCCTTCCCCAGCTTCATTGCCCTTCTCTGGCCAAGCTCCAGCACCTCAACATCCTTCTTGTAGGGAGGGACCCAAAACTGAATACAGTGTTCGAGATGCGGTCTCACTGCCAAGCACAGGGGAATGGTCACTTCCCTAGTCCTGCTGGCCACACTATTTCTGATACAAGCCAGGATGCTGTTGGCCTTCTTGGCCACCTGGGCACCCTGCCAACTCGTATTGAGCCAGCTGTCGACCAAAACCCCAAGGTCCTTTTCTATGAGGCAGCTCTCCAGCCACTCTTTCCCAAGCCTGCCTGTAGCATTCCACGGGGTTCTTGTGACCCAAGTACAGGACCCTGCACTTTGCCTTGTTGAATCTGATAGAGTTGGCCTTGACCCATCAATCCAGCCTGTCCCGATCCCTCTGAAAAGCCTTCCTACCCTCGAGCAGATCAACATTCCCGCCCAACTTGGTGTTGTCTGCGAACTTACTGAGGGTGCAGTCAATCCCCTCATACAGGTCATTGATAAAGATATTAAACAAGACTGGCCCCAAAACTGAGCCCTGGGGAACACCACTTGTGACTGGCTGCCAACTGGATTTAACTCCATTCACTGCAACTCTTTGGGCCTGGCCATCCAGCCAGTTTTTTACCCAGCAAAGAAAATACCCATCCAAGCCATGAGCAGCCAGTTTCTCCAAGAGTATGCTGTGGGAAACAGTGTCAAAGGCTTTGCTAAAGTCTAGGTAGGCAACATTCACAGCCTTTCCTTCATCCACTAAGCAAGTCACCTTGTCATAGAAGGAGATCAGGTTGGTCAAGCCTTTCATAAACCCCTGCTGACTGGGCCTGATCACCTGGTTGTCCTGTATGTGCCTTGTGAGTGCTCTTAAAATGAACTACTCCATAATCTTGCCTGGTACAGTTCCCCAGATCACCCTTCTGTCCCTTCTTGTAGATGGGAGTCACATTTGCTAACCTCCAGTCAACTGGGACCTCTCTGCTTAGTCACAACTGCTGGTAAGTGATTGAAAGTGACTTGGTGAGCACTTCTGCCAGCTCCCTCAGAGCACCCTTGGGTGGATCCTATCTGGACCCGTAGACTTTTGTGTGTCTAAGTGGTGTAGCAGGTTGCTAACCATTTTCCCTTGGATTATGGGGGCTTCATTCTGCTCCCCATGCCTGTCTTCCAGCTCAGGGGGCTGGGTACCTAGAGAACAACTAGTCTTGCTATTTAAAGACTGAGGCAAAGAAGGCATTAAGTACCTCAGTCTTTTCCTCATCCTTTGGTCATTATGTTTCTGCCTGCATCCAATAGAGGGGTACAAAAAACAGTAAAGCAGAGAAGGGGTCAGCACAGAGGAGAGAAAAGACGCCTCCATTCACAAGGGGCATTCACAGGAGAGAACGGCAGGCCAGACACACTCCTGTGCCAAGAAGGGCTAATCCAGCATAACATCACCACTGTGCCACATGAACAAGGCTGAGGCACAAGTATGATGCTGAAAACACAGAACTTATTCCTCTTCAGTCCTGCACTGACTTCATCCACATGGGAAAAAGTATAGAGCTGAGAATGAAAAGTCAAAGGTCACACTGAAGGGCACCAAACCTGAAAAGGCTTCACAGTTTTTGACAACTAGACTGAAAAAAACCTTTTAGCAGAAAAAGTCCTTGCTCACCATACAGATTTCTGTTGCAACCAAGTAACTGAGCCTGTTAAACCATTCCACATAGGCTTCCAGATTCTGGGTCTTCTTTTGATCACTGTAGCAGCTCTGCAGATCGAAGAAAAATAGCAACTTTTAGTGTATTCTTAATCTTTTCTCTGAAAGAAAACTTTTGGCTTTTTGCCTTGCCATCCCCAAACACTGTCAAGTAACCAGAAATAACTCAATTACGCAAAGTGACAAAAGCTTAGAGTGAAAGCAGCAGTGATAGTATTTGAGCATGTATAACTTCTTCCTGAGCTCTTGGCTCAGTAAAGCACTCAAGCAGGCATGTGGAATGCATCACCTGCTGTAAGTCCTACCAGGATCCTTTAAGGATTTAGGACAGACTTATGCAAACAATCAAAGCTAAGTATCTGCTTAAAGCTTCCTTGAATATGAGCACTGTTTCAGTCCTCACTCCTGTCCCATTGATATAGTAGAGACATTATGCCCTCTGCAAGCACAGAAGGAAAACAGAGGCCAGCCCACTCCACTGGCACATTATGTTCAGTTGTTGACACCAAATTAACATACTGCATCCTAACTTTGGGAGATCAGCTCTACCATTTTGATTGGATTCTCCCTGTCCTAACCAGTGCTATTTGTTGTGCTGTAGTGCCTTGGAACGATTCCCACACATCTGAGGATTGCCTAAAAAGGCATAGACAGCAGTTTTAGTGATGTCTACCTACAAAATAATTTTCAGAGACTGTGTGACTGAACATCAAACTTGAGTCATTCTGTTCTGTTTGTCAGTTTTAGGAAGGACAGTAATTCAAGTTTTAACTGCCTGACTTTGGTATAGTTTATTTACAGATCATAAGTCATCTTGAAAGCAGCACTCCAGGAGATGGCAACTCTAGCATGGTTAGCTAAAAACACTGCATCTTTTCCCTTCACCTCACATGGATCTAGAGCTTACTGCTCTCTTTTTGTGGTGTGCTCTACCTGCAAATTGCCCAACTTGACAGTTTGCTGCAAAGAGTTTACTAAAAGGAAGAACATATGTTGAAAATGAGTAACACAAAAGCCAAAGTTAAACTCAGCGTTTTCCAGCTATAGACCACATAGGTGGCCTGGAGAAAACATTCGCAGTTCTCCCTTAGATCAAATCAGAAAAAACAGCAAATGTGTTAATTTAAGTCAATTTGTTGGCTGAGCTCCGGAGCTCCAGGAGTTGCCCTCCAGAAAGAAAAAGCATCAACAATGTTTTAAAGAGGAATACTAAAGCATTTTCACAATAAAGCTCATTTCTGTTGGTGCTCATTTGTTGCTGGAACTCACTTCCAGCTCATGGGGCACCTGAGCTCCAGTATGTGAAATGCTGCTTTTCAGAGCTGCTCCAGATCAGCTCCAATTACCTTGTCATTATCCAAAGGATCCTTTTGCACAAACGCCTGAACAAATTCTTCTGGTCCAATATAATTGAGTCTCTCCTAAATAAAGCACACAAGCAGCCAAGTCATATCCTGTGTTAACTTGCATTTCAAAAAGAGGGGAAGGACTAAATCATACTTGAAGTATAATAACTCACAAGCTCTATGTGTGTCAGCTGCTGAGCTAACACGTAGGGATCATTGCAGACGGTGATTATGTCCTTCTGGATGGACTGGGGCTTGGTCTTTAGAACCGTAAGGCGATCTGTGGATGTGGCATTAATTTTTGTGAGTACTTCCTCATAGTGGCTAACAGTGGCGAGCTTCCGAATCAGGTTCTGAAGAAGCTGCTGTACGTTCTTCCGATACATCTGTCATGACAGGAAACAATCAGGAGACATTTTCAAAATGTGAGAAGATAGTATTAAAGTCTGCATGACACCAAAACAGATGATGCTGATACCTGTATTTGTTGTCAACTTAGGATATGATCTACTATGTGAGTTTTGAATATTGGCATTTCATCAGACCAAAAGGAATCCAGCAAGAATTTAAACACTGATTGTGTCACAGATTCAACAGTGACCTGGTTAGCTCAAGGAATGGCAGAAAAGTAATGCACAATCTAATTCAGTAAATTCAGTAAATCAAGACCAGTTTTCACTGAAGTCAAAGTTAAAACTTGCAGTAAATCTGAGAAAAAGGAAATAATAAAATAATCTCTCTTTTCTTTCACCTCACAGGCCTTTCCATGTGACAGTTTAAGTTAACAGGAGTGACAAATTTAAGTAGGAACAGGACTCGATTCTTAAGTAGATACATCTGTGTAACTAACCCCAAGGTGGTTACTCTTTCAAATTCTAGATACCATGCCGTTAAAGGAAAACCTAAGCGGCTGAAAAAACGAGCATCATTTTGCTGATAATCCTATATTGGCAGCACAGTATAGTGTGATCAGTCCAAGGCAGGAATGTTTTCTGTATTCTTTGTCATTCCCTCCAAAGCTGCCATTTATATGATTTCCAAATTTACTCAAATGCAACAGCACTATCTTGGGTCAGATTCATTCTTGAAGTCAGTTGTGTTCAACCATGGCTGAATTTGTCTTGTTACATGGCAAATAATTGCTTTCTGCTTACATATATTTTGATTTTCTAGACAAATCCACACAGCATAATTTTTACCGGGGTGGGTGGTGAGAGAACAGGGGGATCTCAGGTTTTTAAAGAAAAGGATCTACATTTTCCTCAGGAAGACACAAAAGCATTACTTCAAGTGCTGCACTTCCATAAACAGGTGTTAGGTGACACACATAAAGACTTGCTTCACTGACCCATTTCCTTCCAAATTCTTTGAAATGTAAATCTTTCTAATGTAAGAGAACTTTATGAAGCATTTCTTGCCCAGCTGGTAATCAACTGAGAATGAAAAAAAATCTAAAATACTCAGGATGAATTCTGGTTACTAATGGAAGTCATGTAATAATCAGTGGGTTAAGCTTCAAAGCAAAAAAACAAACCTTGCCTGAATTTGTGGTTCATGTCAACGCAGAACTGACAACAAAATCAGGGTGAAAATGGGTGAAAATACAAAGCTGAACCACCTAATTCTGGTCAATCTGCTTCTGTAGCTGGAAAACCCCAGTGAAATGGCAAACTGGCACAGATACGCTCCAAACCAGAACAAGAAATCAGGGTAATTAGCCCACTTCTAGTCTAACAGCAGTTCAACATAACAAACATCCCTCTGTCCAGTGATGAGGTAAAACCCTCTCGGCACTAAGGCAGACAGAAATGTCAGTTTTCTCTCACACCTCACAGATGTACCTGAGCCCACAAAACAAACATCCCTCTGCTCTTTTGAGCCCGTCTCCTGTTGAGCAAAGAGGCAGTGACCTCGAGGCATTCTGTGCAAGGATAAATACGTACTGCACTTTGCACCCATAACAAGTATTTGCTGCTGGACCATTACTTAATCTCATGCATTTTTATAATATCATATATATATATATATTTAACAACACACCAATGAACTCACAGGGTATCTTTTATTAATTAGATATTAATTTGATTGTAGTAGGGCTACTACTCAGCCTAAACATATGGTCTTCCTCTAAATTAAGTTTACCCTTTCCACTTATTTATCCCACAGTCTCATTTTTTGTTCTATATTTACACTGACAGTGCCAATATTTATTTATATTTAAAAACCTCTGAGGATTGGACAGTATGGGAGAAAGTGATGGGACACTTCACTTCAAGGTCACCCCTTTGTGTCTGTCCCGTATGGACAGTGACTAGAAGTACTTTACTACATGCTAGATGTGGAATATCATATGTTAAATGTATTTCCACAGTCAATCTCACTATATATCATAGTGGGGGGAAGAGAAGTCAGTGCAATGTTGGGCTGCATATGAAAAGACATCAGGATACAGGATATGGCTTTGGTGTGACTGCATACACTCATCAATTGTTTCACAGAAAAAGCCAGTAATAAATGTTTATATGGAACTAATCAGGAAATGGGAGGCAACGGCTGATGGGAAAGGTTTCAAAAGATATAAATTCAAACAAAGGTCAGTTAAGTGGTAAAAGGGACCAGAACAATCTAGAAATATCTCATGAGCATGATGACATCTCAGGACATAGAGAAGGAAAAAGTGGAAGAAATGGAATTAAAGGGGTGGGCAGAAAATAAACCCACCAAAGCTTTTCCAAAGACCTTTTTTTGATGCAGCAATATGTTAGCATGGTGAATGGTTTTAGTTGGACTCTTACTGCTAGCTCTTAACAGTACTGGAGCACAACGAGCACAGCACAATGATTCAGGAAGCAGAATAAGAAGCTACAAATAGAAGAGCTGTGGTGAACAGGAATAGGAACCACTGCTGCTTTTGTATGCTTCAAGGTAATGACTCTCACAAATCCAAGCAATCTATAGAAAAGCAAGGTCAAGGAAGTTGCCATTTACTGTTCCAATCAGCACAGAATAACACAAGTCAATTTACTGCACCACTTGCTTTCCCTTTGTCTTACTAAAGGAAACCTCAAAGTCAAAAAATGCTCAAAACTAGGAAAGATATACAGCCTGCTGCCAGAGTAAGATTGCTCCCTAGCGCTCATTTTCCAGCAGTTGGTATGTCTGCCTTTCCCCTCAGTAGATGATTTCACTGTTTAAACTGTCTGTATTGCCAGAAACTTCATTGTACACAACGCTTCACCTGTTGCCATTTCACTTCTGCATCCACCAGCTCAACTTCCCCCAGGCTAAACAGCTCGCTCTCTCTTTTTGTGCCAGTGGGTGTGACTACTCAATCTTACTACTTTTCCTTGAACTGAACTTCAGTTCCCTATCTTTCTATTAAGAGTACCCAGAAACAAAGCAACAGTGCAGGAGCACTGTACAGTGAAAGGTGCCACCTGGCACCCCCACAGTGAAGGCAAACCTATTGCTTCTCCACAGTCCACGGTCCCCTTTAGCTATCTTGCAGCAACTCTAAGCTTGCCCATCAAATTTGGTATCTTTTTAATTTGTATTCCATACTGTATCTCACTCTCTTGTCTCATCTTCTTCTGTCCCTCCCCACTTTCATAACATCAAAATGTGTTTCAACTTTCAAATTCAGCTTAGGTTTGTTCTCTTCCATCCTTGTTTACAGTCTCTCAAGATCCTTCCAGTCCTTTGGCAGCACTTGCAACTCCTCCCAGTAAAGCTTACCTACAGACTTGTTAACATGCCATTTGCTGCCTCGTCCATATCATCATTGAAAAGCTTACATAAGGAACACCAGCCTCTGAGGGACACTAGAAACACAATGCCATTTAGCAATTGCTCTTTGCATTTATAGTTCTTCCAAATGCCTTTCCAGTGTCTTTTATAATCTTAGTATTACGCCAGCTACACGTGATCTGCGTATTGAAACCCTGTTAACTGCCTTTCCACTAAGTAAATTTAAGCCTTGGCTTTTGGCTTGAGATTATTTCAGTACTTACAAGACAAGCATCTGTTAAGCATCAAAATATTTCATAATGCCTCTGTCAAACTTCCACCTGAGAACTGGGACTTAGAAAAAGCTCATGTGATTTCCTCGTGTGCTCCATCCAGAGGAAGGAACACGACAGACTTCCTCTGAGTCCATATCTGATGCTTTAAGCTCAAGACAATTCTTCCTGGTCCTGTTTTCTTTTTAGAAACTTTTTCCCAAACTTGCTGTAAGTCTTCCACTGACCTACAGATCAGAGGCCCAATTCCAACACGCGTTCCTTACACAAATTGAAGAAATTATCAATATCAGTAGGGATTTCTCAGATATGCGAGGCTTCCCAGTGCCTTACCCAGTTTCTTCCAAGCAGAATCACTAAATGAAAAATACTAACACCTACCAAGTTGTGTCTGTCTGCACAACATGCAATTATATTATGGGTTTATGGACGGAGTGAACCTTGCCTGTGCTTCGAAAAGAATCTGCTTACGCTGTGTTGTTTCTTCCTAGGCCTAGGTACTGGACAGAACTTTTTGCCTACCAGCACCTTCATAATAAGTTAGCTTAGCCACCCAGAGCCATGCCATGTTATCAATACAACAAACCTGCAATATCAAAGCATTAAAGCAATGCCTTTTTATCCGGTAACTTTATGCACAGACAACTTACCTCATCACCACTGGATATTCTTTGTGCCAACTCCTTTAAGTTCCTCATCATTCTTTCATCTCGGAAATCATAAGGAAACGTCTCTGTCCATTCAGTCAACAACTGTAGGATTTTGGGTGCAATTTTTCGTATCCAGTTCTATTTAAAAACAGTAAGGAGGAATGTTACCTGTAACAGCAATACAGCACATATCTAACCCAAAGGAAATAGAATTCCCTTCTGTAGGATACTGTGGAGCATAAGGGTGTGAAGGCCAGTTAAATTTTTAAGCTTAATTTAATTCAGCATTGGTTTGCAGGCTAGAGCAATACCCACTGAAGCTGATGAAAAGACTCTTATTGGCTTAACTGACCTGGAAATTAGGACCCAGGTAGGTGGAAATCTTAGAATGATTCCCCTCATTATCAGGAGTGTCTCAGTGCAAGACATATATTAGTATTTCATTATTTATCGCTAACTATGAACAGTGCAGCAGCAGCAACAGTCTTCATGGAGTACAGGCTGAGCAGTGTGGAAATTTTCCATGAATGTCAGTAAATAAGGGGTCAAATTCTAGTTGCTTGTATCAGGCTTTCAATCTGTTTAATCCTATTGAGGACTCTCTTGAGTAGGAATATTTTGCTGTGGGCAGGGTAGAGACATTTGACTGGAACTAACAGAGACCTTGAGACTGAGGGATCTTACTTTGTCCAGGCCAGGCTCAATTAGTCTCTGCTGCTCAACGCACAGATGGCAGACTTTGGCCATGAGCTCATACGGATGCATGAACAGGCGTGAACTGAGAAGGAAGGTGAAGATGTATGTCCTCTGCAAACAAGAGGAAGACAGAGAGAGGGATAAATTACCACCACTTTTGTATTTTCTCAAAATGCATTCCTGACAAATTGGTTCCTAATACTTTACTATCTGCAGAAAAAAACTCTGCATGTGGCTGTGCCAAGAGCTATTCCCACAGTAGTAAGCATTTGTCATTGCTTCAGATTCAGCATTATAAATTTGTGCTTAAGCCAAGCTATGCAAGATTTAACCAAGGCAAGGCAAGGCAGGGCTGGTTTAGCTCTCCTGTTGCACACAGCTTTATTATAAACTCAGTACCTGAAAATTTCAACTCACCTTCTCTTGATCTACAGTAAACCTTTGTGAGAGCCATTTCCAGATTACATAACTCTTTCTAGCCTGACAATGGAACAGAGTTCATGTTGCAAGTCCAAGCTACTTAGAATACCAACAGAAATCTTAACTGCTTCCACAATGCTAGTAAAAGTAAACAGTCTTCAGAAAAAGAAAAAAAAAGATGCCAGTTGACCAGATTGTTGAGCTGACTCGATTTCACCACATACGCCATCTTTACTATGCTATGTTTGCCTGTCTGACCTTAGTAAACTGCACACTATGACCTTGTACTTCCTTTAAGAATCCCCAAATACTGTTCGTTTTTCATAGCATTGCTTGTCTCCTGGGTGAAAGGGAACTACATAGCTTAATTTTACAGAATAAAAATTAGTAACTCATGCTAAGGTTACAAGAAGAGGGACTTTATCTTGCTTTAATTTTCCATATACTATGATTTGAACTCATTGTGAGATGCATATTCAAAATATCCACTCCACTCCCCACATTGCCAGTAGTTAAGTATCTATGGCACCCACAAGAAAGATTCTACAATGTTCTGGTTCTAGGGACTTGGAATAAATCATCATGTTTGATCAATTGTTATCTAAATTGCTACATGTTTAAATTTTACATTAAGCATTAATAGATAAGCACTAGCTTAAGCACAGTCACGTGCTGCTGTTAACTCTGACCCAAGTTAAAAAAGATCCTGTCTTGGAAATGTGAATAGATCTATGACAATAACAGAGGCTGAATATAACAGGAATTATGTCTTCAGCAGGAGCATTTCAACAAGCACAGATGCAGCTTCATCATTCCTCAGTCATCCCCAACTGCCCCCCTGACCTTTTGATATCATTCTTCTTTTCTAAGAATTATATAAAATATCTCAATGCACGGATGCATCCAGACAGGCCAAAAATTCTCAGGTGACAAATGTCCTGTTGTCATGTCCAGCCTCTGCTGATTCTGAAGAGTGTGGTACTAGTTCAAAACTTCAGTTGCTAATTGTAAAATACATATGGACCTCAGCTGAGCAATGGGAAACACACATTGAACACTGTTTTTAAACTAAATACATTCATCCTGTCACACCGGTGGTCATGCCTTTCTTCTCACCTTGCCTGACAGATTTTTAAGGGTCAATGGCACATACAATCCAAACAGTAAGCCACAGTAGGTACTTACTTTATAAATGAGTCACCAGGGTTGCATGCCTCACAACAGGACTAATAAAGAATTAGATTTCCTAGGTTAGGTGAGTTACCACATGCTGCACTCAGATGAAGCACATGTTTATCCTACTGTTGCTGATCAGTCACTTGAGCCTATTCCTTAGCAATCTGATGTGACACATTCTGCTTTCGCTGCATATGTGAAAGTTCCCCTTTACGAGATGCATCAGGCCTAGCCATGTAGTTAGTTGAGTGTATAGACTTACGTCAGGATAGTAATCTACATTGGGTACCAAGTGCTGGATCAGAGCTTCCAGAGACCCCGACAGGAGGTTGTTGTCATGGTAATAGAGCCCTTCGCAGCTGTCCTCTTTTGGCTGATAGAGGTTCCTGTTGTAGCTGCTGCTGTCAAACATAGCTGCAAAGGGAGGTGTCTGTGGCATCCTTCCCTGAGAAGACACACAAAAGAGATATGAGATAATTACCAGAAGGTGCAATGTAAGAGGCTTTCTACACTCCAGAGATAGTACTGCTCTAGTAAGAAAACCCAGCATCACACCCTGGGTTGCTTGCACACAGCAGTAAAGATTGTACTGTCTTCCAGGCTGTGCACTGTCTCAGAGAAGGGCCAACACAGGCTCTCATCACTGCCTGTCTATTACAATTGCCAGGTGCTTCTTTTGTATCTGGCTGTTTCTTCATTAAATGACAGATAAAAGGTCAAGGTTAAGAGTTAGAAGGAGCATACAAGAATCCTGACAAGTTTTGGGAACTCAGACTTTCTGTAAAGCTTTTGGGGACATGTCACAATGTTGATTGACAACTTTGAGCATATCCTGACAGCAGCTACCTAAAAGCAGCACTCTGATGGGGAAGCGTGTTCAGGCTGGCACAGCTCCATTCAGTGCAGAGGGAGAGAGACTGCAGTGAAGCCCTGAAGAGGTTATGTGTGAGGAGAGACTCCTTATTATGCAAGACAACAGCCATGTAACTGCAACCAAAAGCTCCAATTTCCAAACTCCACCCTGGTAAATCAGTGCTGGGTTTTTCAAATTACACTGTGACAGGTGTGACTCAGCCTAAAGCCTGATGCTTCAGCACATCTTTCTCCACCTACTCTCTGAGTGGCTCCACAGAAATTTGGAAAAATACACCTGTGTATAGTTGCTTACCAATGTTGTCCAAGTTCACCAATGATATCAAAGATGTAGATGTGAGCAGAGTCAGAGATTTGTGTAAAAAATCCATCCCTGTGTTTTCCAGCTTCAGATTTTCTTAATACTTAAGGAAAAATAAAGCAATTACATATCAGTCTCCATCTCAGTGCCTCTGGAATAAAAATGTCTTACCAAGGAAAAGATCAGCTAGTGCTGCAGGCTGTTCAGTCATCCAGAGTAGTAGGCTGGCGATGAGGAGGCTACCCAAGAGCTCTTTTGGTGACACAGTATGTGAAAAGGCCAAAAGAGAAAATCTCTCTGATTACTGGAGAGTTGAGTTATACCCTCCTTCCCTCTCCTCCCCCCTCCCCTACCTTCTGGGAGTAGCAGTTCTTGTCAGAACCTGGGTTTTATAGCCTTGACTGTAAGTTAAGTTTGTGCCCAATTTTAACCACAAATATGTGCTGGTTTTAACTCTACTGGGCCAGCTGCATTCGGGGAGCAGACAGAACAAATGCAAAAAGGTATTGCACACTGCTTCCCATCCTCCCCACAACTGGGAAGCAAGGGAGATCAAACTGAGAAGATAATATCCACCGGCTGCCGTGCTCATGTATTGACAGAGCATTTGTGTGTGCCAGAGAAAAGCATTAATGCCTCTGAGCCATCATTGTAAGTGCAGATGCTGTTGCTTGCTTCTCCATTGTATCAAATCCTATTTGGGAAAAGGCTCTTTAAAGCCACAGACCTCAGTGAACACCAGTCTGTGAAGGCACCCCATTTTGAGAACAGCTAGCAATGTGACAGCCTGAAGATAAATAGCATGCTACCATCTGTGTCCTCTGCAACTCACAACAAAGCACTTTTCAGAGTGAGCTCAGTGGATATGAGAAGCTATTAAGTTATTAGCTAGATTCATGGGGACCTGAAGCACCACACAGAGAGCCACAGACTTGCTGCTGCTGGCAGCATGTCTGGACAATGGAGGCATTCAAACCAGCACAAGACTGAGGTATTCAGTAAGTTAACAGTAAGAGAAATCAAAAAAACAGTTGCAAAGACAAGGAGAGGGATGGTGAAGAGAGCCTCCTGGCCTACATGACCCGTGCTAATCCCACCTTGTGAGACGCCAAAAGAGATCTGCATCAAAATGGGAAAGAGTGAGGAGTCTCCATGTTTGAAAAGTGGTATTAGTCACTCTGTGCAGCTGTTCAACTAGTGATTCAATTCCATCCTGCCCAATAAATGGAGAGAAGAGAAGAATAAAATAAATACATGTGCCACAGCATAAGAGCATGCAGTGCAGGACTGCACAAAACAACGTTCCCGTACAAGAGAGTTCAAATCACTGTGCAGGTGAGGTGCAACCCAACCACGGCCACGCTCTGCAGTGATTAAGCATTCTGATGCATAAAGACTCTTGGCCTTTCAGGGTCTTTGCAAAGCCAGCAAATTTTAAGAAACAAAACATTACTAAGGAGCTGATAGGAACCTTCTGCAGCATTTCCTAGGTTTTCATACTGTGTAAAACTCACCATGTTTTAATCACAAACCACAGACTTGAACAAATCCAAAATATTCTGCATCCCACTGTTGCTGATGTCCTGTTTGCCCCAAAATTCAGCATTCTTTTCACCTACTGTAGCAAAGTTTATTCAGCCAAAAGGCAAGTGGTAGTGGACAGTGTGTAAACACTGCCACCCATCAAACATTTGTAGCCACGTGGCTCCATGGTAGTACTCCACAGAGAAAGTGAGAAAGGTTAGTTTACATCTGCAAAACAACTAGACCAATACTGGCACTGTAAAAAACCAAGGAGAGTAGTTTTCTCAATGCATATCTTGTATTAACCAAAACAGCCCAGTTCTGTGCGAGACTGGAATCTGCAGAGGTTTTAGCCAGCCTCACCAGCAATTCATTGTGATTTCATACAACCTCACCACCCAAAGCAGACTCAGGCAATACCTCATTGCATCGGTGATACAATGTTTGGGGAAAAACCTCCACTTCCACCATACCACTATCTTCCAGCATGGTAAAAACTGAAACAGGTGTGAATCACAGAAGGGTTTTTCTCCAACATATTTTACATGCACACTCTATATTACTGCCCATTAAAATACAAGGTTTTTTAGAAGGTCAGCAGGCAGTGCTTAAATTCTAGTAACTAACTTCCAAAGGGAACGAGACCTTTTTGAAGCTTTCAGTCCCCTAAGTCTCAGCACAACAATTACCGCCACGACCACGTGGATCCTTCTTCAGACACAACTATATTTGAGACACACAGAGCCTGCTAGTACCTCATCAAGAGGGAAAAAAAAGTCATCAGGTCATTCATAGTTATTCATAACAATAAAACAAAATTCCCAAAAGTCTGGCCCTGAAAGGTACATATTGGCTCACTTGTTTGCTATCCATTTCTGGAAGCTGCTTGATAGACATGGTTCAGTTCTGCTTCAGTGAGACAGCAATCTGTACTAGCTAAGAGATGTTCTGTATGCTCCACATTCAGACACTGGCGATTTCACTTGTAAGTGAACAAGACACAGGACATGTTCTCCATGCGATGAAAAGGCATGATAATCAAAGTGTGACAGAGATAAATATAGCATAGCCAACAGGATGATTCATACAACACATGCTTTTCCAGCAGGACTCCTTTATCACCTTGACCTTGACTCTTCTGCTGTATTTTATATGGAGGTAGAGACACAAAGCAGCATCCTTAGTTCTAATTAGCTCAGGAGCTAAATACATAATCATAACACCAAATCATACCTTCAGAATAACTTGAATGGAATTGAAATTTGATCACAGATCATCAGATCACAGTATCTGGTCCACAAAGCCTTGGTTGGCATAAAGAGCAGAGGACCTAAAAATATTTATAAACCACAGCAATACAACGTATGACGAGCAGAAATTAGGAAAAAAGACAGGAATCATAGAATCATAAAATCTTTTGGTTGGAAGGGACATTTAAAGGTCATCTAGCCCAGTCTCCCTGCAGTGAGCAGGGACATCTTCAACTAGATCAGATTGCTCACAGCCTCATCCAACCTGACCTTGAATGTTTCCAGGGATGGGGCATCTACCACCTCTCTGGATAACCTGTTCCAGTGCTTTACCACCCTCACTGTGAAAAATTTTTTCCTGATATCGAAATCTGCCCTTTTTTAGTTTAAAACCATTACCCCTTGTCCTATCGTTACAGGCCCTGCTAAAAAGTCTGTCCCCTAAGCATTAAAACTGGAACTTTTTAACTGGGCTTTGGAAACATTTATCACTAATATGGAAAACATTTCTCTCTCCTCTCTTTTTTCTTTTTTTTTCCTTTTTTTAAGAAGGAAAAGAATGGCACTTTTTTTTTTGTTAAAGATCTGACTTGAAGGAAAGAGCGATAAAATAATTTCCAGGCTCTACCAGTGATGTTCTCCTGTGACAGAGAGAAGGCAGTAACACTGCATTGTGGAAAGAGGAATAAAAAATTTTTTCTGCATTTAGTATAATTGTGGAGAATGTGAGATCTTGGGCATTAAAGTCCAAATTCTGTCTTTGAGCAGCCTCTGACAAGAAAGAGGTCTCAATCTTCCCGGTAACAGTAGTGTAAATAGAAAGCTAGAGACGAAGACGATGTGCTCAAACCCCTGCCATTTCCTGCAGGACTTGAGTTCCAGTTTGGCAAAACTAAGGGAATCAGACACAGTTTCCAGGCTGCCAAGTGCTTGTCCAAACCTCTATGTTCAGCAACAGAAAAAAAAAGATCTGTTTTCTGCCAGTAACGGTGGAAGGTTGCATTGGTTTGTTTTCATTTACATTAAAGAGCTCAGCCTGCATGTCAGGTGTATAAAACAAAACCACAATAGAAGCACCCACTAAGGGGTTCAGTAGTAGCCACGAAAGGTGCTTTAAAGCCACTGCCAAACATTTTCAGCCTCTCTGTTATGTACAGGTATCTCCCATACTACATCCCTCAACCAGAGGAATCGTGACTGAATTTGTTATGAGTCTCAAGGCACACCTCCTCATAGAAGATGCAAACCTCAGATGCACAACTACATTCCCTCAGAGCTGCTTCACCATACAGTCAGAAACCCCAAACCACATTTAGCAGGTGATTACCATCTCCCATTGTTCTTAAGGATGCCATTATAAAATTGAGGTATGACAAAACAAAAGACTGCTGGGAAAGCGCTACGACTCTTAATAGCTTGCACCAACTGGGGAAAGTCTGAGCAAGTCAGAATGAGCCTCGGCTTTAACATACAGAAAGGAAGTAAGGAGTTGGGACTTGCCAGCAACATCCAGCTTTCTCTTAAGTATTTCTGAAAGTGTGGAGTATTTCTGAAAGTGTGGAGTATTTTAGACAATGAGCCAGGCTACCCAGAACAAAAGCATACCAGACACAGAGGCCACTGGTTGAATTCCATACAGCTGGGTGTGTTTGCTTTGCTTACAAAGCATTTGGTTTTAGCACTGAAAGGTAAAATTAAGTTCTACAGCTCAAGCTATTGAAAAGGTAAGAAACCTGAAAAATTCCCAGATTAGTGTTTCATATGCTGTACTTGCAGAAACTAAGATCACAGGACTATCCCAGCTCTAGTATTCCTGCTTCCATTCTTCCACGAAGAATGTGCCATACAATTCTGGCATGTGTGACTTCAGCATCAACTTTGACTTACAGTTACTTCCTATATATTGTCCTTCTTGGAAGTACTTCTTATTGACTGTATCTTTATAAGAGGCAGAGTACAGAATGGTATTTCATACTCACATAGGAGATCGAAAGAGGAGTGACATGGGCTTTTTCTTCCTGGCTGAAATCAAGAGCAAGATTAAGAGCAACTCAGAAGGAATCCACCACAGAGTAACAGGAGGACTGCAACTAACCATAGGTGATACTGCTGGACAGTGACATAACAGTAGAAATACATTTTGCACACAGCAGAGACCACTGAATTGCAGTCTCTGGCAGGACAAGCAAAGATCTGAGGCAGGCATAATGAACCCAACTGAGCCTTGAGATACTTCTTCATTTTCACTAAAACAGCAGAGGATGAACAATTTTGTAAAGTTCTCAAAAAATTACCCAGGCAACAATAGGCTGCAAAGGAAAAAGAAAAACCCCAGTAAGCAAAGAACAGACCAGGAACCGAATTTCAATGAAAGGCATTTTCCTCCTGAATGTGCAAAGGAACTCTGTCTTGGATCTATAAATAGATCCAGCTGATGATGTGGGAAGGTCAGATGCAGCACTGCTGACTGATAACTCACGTATGAGAACTTCGGCACAATAATTAAGCAGATCCTGAATCACTTGAAACGAAAGTCCTTAGATACTGAACTGCAAAAGTGTGATGGATATGAATCCATTCACGTGTATGCTTGGGAGCATTAGGAAAAGTGCAGGGGGTTTAAGAATGCCTTGAATTTCTCAAAATCTGCAAGGGTGGAAAAAGGGAAGAAAAGAAACAAGTTCTTTTTGATGCTAATGTGCTGTAATCTATGTCTGCTGCTTAAGCCCCAAGAACTAAACCCCCTTCTTCCCCTTCCCCATGCTCTTCTGTGGGGCAGGAAGAGTGACATGAGTCTAATGATGCTGAGGGTAGCCATGCCACAGCATTGCCGCAGTGCCTGACAAGTACATGCAGGCAAACTACATCATGGCAAAAATCCTAACTGCAGGAAAACTACCCAGTCCAAAGGAGAGGACAGGACATATGTTCCTCCCAGCCAAAACACATGAAACAATTTGTATTGCTGGACACACAAAAGTAGCAGCCTTGAAACACAGAACATGAAAAGACAATCACACGTATAACATACTAGCTTTCTCAATGCACTTGTATCTTACCATGATCGCAATGCAGCTGAGATTTCTATCTGTAGGTTAAAACTGAGGTGGCCACAATTATTAAAAAAGACACTATATGAAGTGTGCTCCATCACTGACTGATTAACCTTTTAAAGTTAATTTGTAATTTATTTTTTAATTTATAGACAATTTCTTTATCTGGATGATGTCCTTTTAACATTTTAATTCAATTTTTAGTTCAAAATAAGGCTGTTCTCCCACAAATGTGGGTTTTTTTTAACATTGTAAATCTCTTTGATATTCCCACTTTTTTTTTTTCTGGTTTCAGAGGAGAAGTTTAAAACATGAGCCATACAGGATAGGTATCTGTTTTAAGTGACATGATGGATTAGCACAGCAGTAATTATATGTCACAAGCCACCAGAGATTCTAGAAAAGTTCAGTCCATTGCATGCTCCATAGCGACTCCTGTAAAGCTCAAGTGATTTACAGAATGAATGAAATGAAAAAGGATGCACAAAGGCCTCAGACCAGCCAAAGCATGCAATGAAATACTCCCCATCTTAACAGACAACGCATGTAGCTACTCTTCTCTACCAAAATTTATGAGAAGACAGCTGGACTGAAAGCAAAGAAGTTTTGATAGAGAAGCAGTACTGAGATCATATTAAGAAACAGCACACCCTCCACACACCCTGGATCTATTTCCTTTAGAAAAATTCATAAACGGACTGTCTTCCAAGAACTTTGTTTAAAACCAAAACAATGCACAAGCTGAGTGTGATCTCTTCAGTCCTACATGCTCAATTTCGTTCAAAAGCAAATACCATCAGGAAAGGGAGACAGCCTAGCGGCTGGCCAGCACAAAGAAATTGCCTGGAGCTGATAATGGCAAAGCTGAGAGCTTTGAAATAAGAGTACAAGTATACTAAATGCAAAGAAAACCCATGCACGATACTAATGCCTTACAAATTTTGACTTACTAAAGCAGGGTGGGGTTTTTAGAAGTAGACAGCATTCCCCTAATTGCATCCAGTGAAGTACAGAAATTTTGCCATTTCTGCTATTGGTAACAGACTGCTCTTAAATATTACAGTCATAGAAGATTAAAATCCCACCTTTCTATTCAGCCAGCTGCAGACTGGCTTCATCAGGGCTCCCATCCAGCAGCAAGGTACAGAGCTCTACAGACCCAAGGAGGTTACCTTGAGCTGCTGCTCATCAACCAGCTGTTGAATTGCTGCAGTTTGTAGTCAGGAGTTTTAAAGCAAATGAACAGAAGTGATGATTTACTTCAAAATACCATGCTGTAAACCAAGTGATTCAACAGCTGATTCTCAGTGGCTTAGCTGTCCAGGAACAGGGCGTGGGGTGGACAGCTGGGACCTGCAATGTCATCCATGCTATGCCATCCCCACTAGTGAATCTGAACCCTGACACACTATCATTTCCGTAGTATACTTTGTGCCTCCTTCATACTTCAAACTGAAGAAACAGAATATTGATGTTGTCAGTAGAGATGGGAGTAGTTTCCCCTATACTATCATCAGAACAGTATCACCGATTTCAATGTGGTATTAAGACTCCCACTAACCTTGGGGAATATGATCCATTTTATGCAACAGGGATGTTGTAATCTGTAATCCCGTAATCCTCTGTAATCCTAACCCACCTCAGGTGACCAAGGCCAAAAGATACACCTTCGCTTATCTCCATGGTCAGTAGCTAAGCGTGGGTCCATCCTAGTTCACAGTGATAACCAGCTTCATCAAGAATTGTTCACACAACTGTCCACAGTCAACAGAAAAAGCACCATTTCAGTGCTTAGACCTGGCAGCTGGGAGCTTGCATCTGCTTCTGACTCTGCTACAAGCTCCTCGCGTGGCTTTAGTCAAGTCACTCAGTTTCTCATTACTGCATTCCTCTGCTTGACAGTACAAAGAAGGATTAGTGTGGGGTTATTTCCTTTCATTAAGTTCCAAGATCTTTTTTCAAAAGGGGTACAGAAGGTGTATCATACTATATTAATGCCAGAAGCACAGTATGAGCCTTAAGCATGAAGTTCTCTTGACACTGTTCCCTCTTCAACCTCATCAAAGCAAGACACTTTCCAAATCCAAAACCTGTTGCCCTTTGCAGACGTCCATGCTTGGCCTGTTGGTGAAACCTACAATACGCTTCAGAAGAAAGCGTCATTCCCTTTTAGACATTTCCCATAGTAGACAGCCAAGTTATAATTTACAAGCAAGCTGTAATAGTGTTAAATAACAGTACTTAATTTCATTTAACTGGTTCTACCTAAAACCTAATCACCAAACGTCTCTTTTCCATTTAGATGATGCAGAAAAAATGCTGGTTTAAGGTGAACAGTTCACATAATCTGTTTTTGCATTTACTAAGACCTTATGTTTCCATAAGCAGTACAGAATTTTTACTGATGTACAGCAGGTTCAAAGCAGTATATTTAGGGTTTCTGCAGTAGAAATGTTTCAGTTAAAGAAGCACAACAACAACAACAACAAAATACACCTTCCAATGTTTAGGTTGAAGATAAAAAGGGATGGTCCCACTTTGGCAGTTGAGAAAGCAAATACAGCTCTGTATCCAGATCAGTTACATATACTTGCCTGACACCCATTTATACCTGGGCTGAATATCAGCCAGTGGTTTTTAGACAAGAGCTGGGTCTGGGATATAGGGGACCTGTAAAACAGTTACTCCAATCAGCTTGACTGGCTCCTTGGGAAATCAAGGAGAAGAACAGTCTAGCCAAACTAACTGAAAAGAGTTTTTCCCGTAGTCTAGGCAGGGCCATAGCAGAAATCTCCTCCATAAATATTTATCCTCCATCTTATTGCTTATGAATCTAAATGTCTTGTGCTGGCTGATGCAGACTCACACCCTTCCAGGATCATCTCTCTACTGGTGTGCAACCTGGTGTTCTGGCTCTATTTCCAGATGTGACAAGATGCAGCAGAGTACCTGACCCCATGGGTGGGGCAGGTGACCTGAGGAACATTTTACTCCGGGGAGAAGATGCATTTTATTGAATCAAAATCAAAATAGTCACAATATGTAGACCTGTGTCATGCAGTGCTATTCTAGAGCCGCCCAGGGAGACTGAACTGTATTGTTTCTGTGATCCTGCTCATTTTCTAATTAAAAATACAGCCATAGTGAATACCATCTGTTCACGTTCCTCACTGTAGTGATTTGGTTTTTTTAATACTACTTCTCACAGCAGCTATAGCAGAGCAGAAATTAGCAACAGCTTTTGGCTAGAGGTAATCTTTGCCTCCTGTTTGTAAATTATGTATTTTCCTTGCCATGGCTGCAAAACACTCTCTGGAACTTTTGTTTCCAAGCTCATTTTCTAGCAAGTGTTTATTAGATGATGTGGCTCAGTCCCACAAACCCACGCCAAGCAAAGGGCACTTGTCAGTGCTTGCAGAGTACATCTACTAATATTTGGGAAAAAATGCTTAAGTATGAGCAATCACAGATTCTGCCTCCTTCATTGAAACACAGGCATCCTATTCCAACTGACAGCTGTACTGCCAGTCATCAGAACAGCAGAACAGTGCTCATATGACTGAGGAAAAGGAAGACATGTTGAGACAAAGGCAAAATTAGCTTTTAATTTAGAAATGTTGCACTAAGATCCAAGGAAATAAATGGTACAGACCATCTCTATCTCCAGAAGTTGAGGGCTGTCTTCTGAAGACTGCTTTAAATTAAATCTATGACAGCTACCCTGCTCAGCGCTGGAGCTTTGACACTAATCTCTCCAAATGGGTGAGAAGGATCACAGTTAATGTAAGGAGCTCTACAGGGACACAGTTGCAAAGAACGACACACCCACATCAAGTATGTGCAAGAGTGAAGTGAGCACCACGGCTTGCCCTTCTCCAAGTGACTTGACTGAACTCCCATCGCATTTTATAAGTGTAATGACACTCCAGTTAAAATCACTACTAGCTGACTGACTGCAACCTTGGGTAGAAAGAAAAGTTCTAAATCCTGTCATTTAGATAGGAAATATTTGGAGTGTGAACTATCCAATACTTCTTACACCTCCTCTCTTTGCACAAGACACCTAGAGCTTCATATTCAGAAAAGCTTAGAGACACAATGGATCCCTGATATCAGAAGCATTCAGCATCAAACATCACTTAACCCTTTTACAGATTACCATTTCAGAGGCACTTGAGAGTACCAGTTCTACTCAGTTTTAACCATTTAGATTTGTAACACTTTTCCAAGGGTAACAATGATGGCCAAGTAGCCATGTAGTCAAAGGTAGGCAAGAAAGATCCCATCCACACAATTTGGTCAGTTCTGGTAGGTGTCATAACACCAGACCCTTGCAGCAATATAGCACAAACTGGCAATATGATCCACACACAGCTCCTTCCCATCTTCACCCCAAGAAAACCTCACTTTTTAACTACTGTGAGTTACAAAAATAAACTCCCATGTTTTCAGCTTTTTCAGTTCACATTACTTCACTGATGGGGCTCCAGTTTTGAACTGTGCCTGTCATTTCTGACACCGTGTGACAGCAGCTCACCCTGCAGACCATGAACAGGTACAGTGAGTCACTGCATTCCCCAAGGACTGTTAGATAACTCATACAACTGGAGCACAGGTAACAACACACTGTGCTGTCCCCAAAAACCTCAGCAGAAAGAAACCTTGAAGAATGTGAACCAACAGGGATTCATTGTACCAATATAAAAAACCATTTTATTCTGTGTGGCACCACTGTGAGCTTAACTCCCAATAAACCTAACCTAATTTATTCCCCTAATAAACCAGTACTTTCTTTCCTTTTGTACAAAGTGTTAACAAAACCTAAAGGGGCTTGTTTCAGTCCTGTCTGCTTAAAGGAGTGATATCACTATTGCTAATCCAAGATCAGAGCTGGGTCTTACCTATTAGGTCTCTCCAGCACAGCTCAGCAGATAGCTACTTGTCTTGAGTGTACTTAGCATTGATTTTCAGCTGATTGCCAGCTTCTCTCAAAGTCATCTCATTTGGAAGCTGTAAGATAAACCTGAGGGACCCATCCCTCAAACTCCCATCAGCTTTCAAAGTAGACAGACCAGAGACCCAGTCCTGCCTGTGTTCTCATTTCACACAGATGGCACATTATCTCAGCCCACCGTAGCTGTAATCTCACTGAAAGCAATCCCCTCAAACACTCCTCACTTAGACGGATAGCTGTCTGTCTGAGGTACAGACTACCTGTTTGTTCATGGCTCTTTTGATTTTTCAGGCCATTATTACCCAGGCCAGACTTCTGAGAGGAGTTAGCCCTCCTCTGCTCTATTCAGGGAAACTCCTCTGAAAGAGTTTTCCTCATCCCTCAGTGCTATATTTAATTTTACACACAGGCAGACAGGGAGGCACTGCTTCTTGTTAGGACTGCCTTAGTTTACAGTCTGGCCTAAGCACAACATAGTTGACGAGCAACACATTGGTCCTGGGTCATTTAACAGCCGTTACTGTGCTTCTGCCCCTGAACTGCTCCCGCCTCACTCAGCACTGGGGCCTGAAGTTTTACCCCAGTCACACACAGCAGATACCTAGCAAAAGAGAAGCCCGTAAACACACCTGGGTGACACCACACCCACACACACCTGTCCCGCCCACAAAATGGGTATTTTACACAGCCCTACAACCATAATCTGGCAAATTAGTGCTTTTTCACCCCTCATATGCAAAACAGCAGTTATCAATTGAACCGATGGGCTTAAGAAAAAACGAGGAAAGCTTCTGCGAGGAATATAGCCACAGAAAGTTCACATCGTGCAGTTTTAGGACCCTGTTCCATGTTAATACAGGGAAGGGGACAGGGATAAGGACCCAACCACCGCACCGCCAAGTGCTTTTTCTGCTGGGTTGAGTCTCTCTCCTCTCCCCAGTATCCTGATCCCCCAGAAACAAGCAGCTCTGGCTGTACAGAACTGGGTAGCTAGCAAGGAGATAAACACCAGGAGGAAAGATGGACACTCAAGCACGGCAGACGCCCCGGACCGTACCTGGAAGTGGTCGCAGGCGATCCAGGCCCCAGCCGCTGCTTTACCGCTCACAAACACGCATGGTCCACGGATCAGCTCGGCTCCCCACACCGCCGCTTCCCTCGCCGGGACTCCCCGGGCGAAAGGCAGAGCGCCGCGAGACGCTGCTTCCCCACCCCGCCCTCTCCCTCGGGCCGCGGGAAGGGCGGGGTGCGCTCGCCCTCGCAGCGCCGGTGCCGGCGGAGGCGGAGTATGCGCACGGCCCGCCCCGGCTGCAGAACCAGCTCCTGGAGAGGCTGTTGGAGCGGCCTAACCGAGCCTGCTGCTGTGGGTGCAGCCGGCGGGCGGATGTCGCAGGCGCTGGTTTCAAACCTGGAACTGAACCTGTGTGTGACTGGACTCGGCTGAGACGGTCTGAGAATGCCTACTGCCCAGCCGGCCCTGCATCTTGCCGCTGGCGGCAGTCATAAGCGAATGATCACAAACGCGCAAGAACAGGACACAAGTACATGATGCTCCCTCCACGCAGTCTCCCAGCTTGCATTTTCAGCACGGGGGTTTCCTGCGCCGCGTGTTGTTTGTCTGTTCAGTGATCCTCAGCAGATCGTTCTTTCCAGTATTCGTCCAGTTCCCCCTGCAGCCCATTCACAATGCTCTTCGGAAAGGACTGGTGCAGATCCACTACAACTCCTCAGAGAGCCACTGCCCCTCCTTTCTCTTGAACTCGGCTTACTAGCTTCCATCTGATATCCCCTTGCTCTTGCACGGAGTGACCAAACACTTTGCTCCTACGCACTCTTTCCAGAGCACTGCATTTTCTCCATTTCTTGCACAGCGTTCTCAGTCACTTTTCCAGGCTGAAAAGTCCAGGTCTACCCAGTCACTCCATGAATGGGGTCCATATCTATGATGATCTTTGTTAACCTTCACCAACCTTTTTGCAGTACTTCTAAACAGTCTGAGATGACGGAAGCAGAGCTGCACACACACAATTCAAGGTGCAGTTGAATGTCAGATTTAGGGAGCAGTATGCCAACTTTCCCTGCTCTCCATCCCCTCCTAGCAATTCCTATCTATGCTCAATTTCCGTTTTTGCCTGCAACTGGGCACCATGCTGGAGCCACCCCTCCGAACACCCAAGATCTTCCAACCAAGTGGTAGCAGCCTGGTCAGAGCCCATACTTTAAAATGTGAAGCTAGCTACATGCATCAAATCTTTCACTAATTGAAGAAAAACTGTCCCCAGTAGTTAAATGGCCAAAAGACAGGTGCCTCTGGCTACTATTTCTGCACACAAGCATAGAAGGAGCACATAAACCTGAGTTCCTTTGGCCAGGATGATTTTGAAGGCAGTCACACAATCCTGCCTACCTGCATTTCAATTTCTTTAAACTGAGTCACTAGAAAGAAATACTTCAAAAAAATCTATTTTTAGAATAATTGAGCCGGTGAGATAACTAATAGCAAAGGGACCCCAGTATAACGGGCCTTTGCCCACACAACTCCTTTTACAGAACTGTAACTTAAAGGCGCATGTGATCTCACTGTGGATTCTAGAAATTACTTTCAAGTCTTCGAGTCCTGGATTCACACAAAAGCCCGCTCTGTCCCGTTGCACAGTGTCACATGTAATGTGAACTGTAACGAAATTACATTGCAATGTTATTTCTGAAGGAAGATAACACAATGCCAAGTCAGAGGTCACAGCACTTACTCACATATCCTGGTCCTTTTCACACTTTGGTGAGTGTGTCAGAGGATGGTGCAATGTATCTTCCTCAGGCTCTGCTCTGTGATGTTTCTACCTCCATTTCCTCTCTGTGACAGGTTTCCCAATGCAATAAACTGTTTAACTTTCTCAATTCCTTTTTACCCCTACAATTCTCTTCATCAGACGACTCTTGTTGCCATAACTACAAGAAATCTACCAGAAAAAGATTTAGACTCTATCCACGTAAAGGGTTTTCCCTTTTTCCTTTCACCCCTCTCAGATTCGAGGACAAACATTTTTTTCCCCCCTCCCCTTGTGTCCTGTATTCTCAGACACGATCTGTGATTGAAGCAGAAATATTTTGCTGAAGTAACTGCATGTACAGACACATTTATCCTAGTTTATTTTGATGCAAGCTGACAACAGCCTGTGAGCTCCCTGGCAGAAAGGACTACCCCAGAGCGGCGACGGGTGGTGCAGTGAACGACAGATTTTGCATGAAGCAGGAGCGCTACACTGGTGCAAGACTGGCAAATGCTAGAGCTCAGTGGACTGTAGTCAAGTACCATGTTAAGCAAGCGAGGTTTTTGCTTGCTTTTAAGCAAGCGAGGTGTTTGCTGTGGTTGGTATTGCTCGGGCATCATTTGCAGTAGGGCAAGCAGTTATGAATAACTTGGCAAGAGCTGAGAGGAGATCAAAAATTGTACGGAGGTAAGAAGTACCGTTATGAGTCAACATTTCAAACGTAGAACATGCTCAGTCTGCGTTGCTCAGATGCTTTGCTTATTTATTCTTCCCACTTTTGATATGGTAGTTCTCACAACAACAACACAGATTAAGGGAATTAAGCACAAACTAAACCTAAAAAACTAGATGGAGGCTGATTAAACCAATTAGACTTTTGCTTGATAAGTTCTGTGCAGGCAATATTGTCCTAAAATCCAGGCCTAGGTCCCGTGGCTGGATCTGCTGTCATGAAACCCAACATCTAGGCTGTGCTTTAACATGCGACCCTCCACTGTGGTAGAAATACAGACTACAGACTTGTACTGCAAACAAGGCCTGTGCTTTGCCTGGGTATTTGAGTTGTTGAAAATGTCATTCACAGCTCCATCTTATCGCCATTATTAATATAAACCCATATTTTTCATCTGAATGTGAAAACGTAATGTGTTACTTCAAAACAAACTGGATTTTAGGAGAGAAGAGATTTTTGTGTCTAGCAGACACTGGAAATCTCTGGGCCCATGTATGCAAACAAACTACAGTTCTGGCTAATCATAACCAGGATCCTAGGCTTTCAGACCCACTCCAGAAAAGGTGGGTTGAAACAGCAATGCCATTATCAACTGCTGAAGAAGCAGGAGTTTAACTCCCAAAATTTCAATACTTACATAGAATGAAAATGTATTTTTTCAAAATATTTCTATTTACTTTTCTGGTGACTAGTAGCTGAGCTGATAAGCTTCAAATCAACATACTCATACTATCCAGTATTTCCCCAATTCTCCAAGACATAAGAATTAGAAGTTATAAAGAAGCGGGGCGGGGGGACCATATTTAATGGCATCAGATGACTTGAGGAAATGAAGCTTCAGAAAATCACCAAGCCTGGGAATACTGAGAATAGAGTGTTAACTCTGAGCAGCATCTGTTGTGGACTACCTTCTGTTATGTGGTTGAAAATCTGCTTACTGCTAAAACAACCTACCCCCCACCCTGTCTCTGAGTTCATCCTGATCCCATGCAGTGTTGCTTGTCCTATGATGTGCCCCAACAAAATACTCATAATTTCCACGTGATAAACCAGAAACCATTTCTCTCAGTTAACCCAGTAATCTTTTACTGGTTAGACCATGCAAGCACGGACTGTAAAATAGTTAACTGATGCTGAATTTTAAGCATAAAGAGAGAATACTCTCTCTTGTTTCAGCAAGTAACTGTCTGGACAGTTCTCTGTCAGAGCAATGTGAAACAATTGGCTAAACTAGCTGCTCTCTGCCTCCTGTAACTGCAAAGGATCATCAAAGAAGAATAATTAAGAGAAAACAGTCAGTACCCGTTCTTTTTTTCATTTTAATACTTGTTGCTGTGCAAATACATTAACCCTTACCTTGTGATTTGTATCACCTCCCTGTACAAAGCAGAAAGACATCATATTTCATTTAAGCCCTGTGTTTATTCATTTTTAACTTGAACTAGGATCATAATAAAAACAGATTACAAATAATTTAAGAGCTCCTAATGCTTGCCAAAACTAACCTGTGGTTTTAAATAAGAGGAAAGTAAAAGTAAATGAAAAGTAGCATTTAACTCACTGTAGAGAAGTCATGTTACATAAAAGTGCACAACATACTTGGTATTTCAAAAAGTACTCAGCAGAATCCACTACACAAAGAACACTCTTGATACAAATAGATGCAAGGGAAGCATTTAGAGTTTGACACCAATTACCTGAAATTCAAAAGTAAGCATTAGTCTGGCAATATTAGCACATATTTAAACCTGTGCACAGAACTGCTGAAATCATTGAGACACCTGCAGAGGTAGAATTATTTGCAGAACCAGATACCAAAACTCTTGACGACTTTGAATTTTCAAAAAACTGCTTCAAATTCAATTCACACAGTGAACATTTAGATTAGAGGGCTCAGTCCAACAGATCACTTAAACTATGCCTTGGCTTCAAGTTTGAAATTAGGTGCATACTTCAGTGATTTGACAGAGGCATTCAAGCACAGTCTTCAATGTTTAGATGGAGTCGTGTGACAGTGCAATGGTTGTGTGTGGAGATAAAGAGATGTACAAACACTCAGGGCACTTTACTAGTAAGCAGACAGTACTTCCTATAACAGATTTTCTGTAATGTGTATGCTCCGTGCCCCCCATGTTAGCACTAAGGCAGTGTGAAAAGGAGGAAAAAATTTACAAAAATGTGGAAGGATCAAATACTGTATGTTGGGGATAAACAAGATTGAATAAGGAAATTGACTACTGGGATACTATAATGAGGAAGCTTACAGAAGAAATTAAAACTATCACAGTTTTAATTTAAAAACACAGTCCTGCTTTCTTTCCTGTGAAATCTCTGTGTAAGGCAAGCAGTGAAGATGAAAATACCAACGGCTTGTCACAATGTCAGTCTGAGGAGGACAACCAGCGTCACTTTCTCTTTCACTTTATCTAACTGTGGTTTATCTTGACCTTACCCCAGGTCTGGCTGGTGTGCGAGTGAGGTATCTGTAGATTAAGCCAAGTAAGGCTGAAATTATGTTGTAAAAACATCTTCAAGATTGCAAGGACAAGCAGCAACTCTTTCATTTAGGACAGTTTATAGGCCACTTCTTACTTCAAAGTCTCACCGAATCCTTCAATGTTAATGCAGTGTGGAACCACTAGCCATGATGAAAAGTGTCAGGATTTGGCCTACCTTAAAAATGTATTTTTGCAAGGAGCAAATAGCTCTTTCTGAATGAATATAACTTTGCTAAAATGACTGGGGCACTATACAAGTTCGAAAACATCAAAAGAATTGCAGCTCAATGTTTCACTAGTTCCTGAAGTCCCTTACAGGTTGCGGGATACAGAAGGTGGGTAAAGTTGATCCCAACTCAGTATGGCTTAATCCCAATTTTTATGTCTAAGAGAAGCTGTTGATTCATTTACAATCACTTGCTTTATTGATGATCTCTATTTAACTGTCCCCAAAGGAAAAAACTGTCCAGAGTGAAATAATTGTTTCCTGTTTATTTACATAAAACTTCCTGTAAGTATCTTAACTAATAAATCTTTACAGCTACGTGCAAATCTGAAAAATATTCCACCTTGTCTTAAACACAAAGAAACTGAGGCATTTTCAAAGGCAGATGATGTAGCACGTAAACACCTAATACCAAGAACAGAACCGAATCCTGATCTCCAAATCCTCTGTGGCTTGGGAGGTCAGAACCTCATGGATTGGGAAGTATGCCTAACTGCAAAGCAGACTATCCAGAAGAAATAACATACCTTGCACAATTACTATTTATAACTATGCGTAAATCTCTCATTTAGGACATTGTCTCATGATACACACATGATGTATGAATACAGGAGAAACAGGAATACTGATGAATATTATCTGGCTTCTGCTCCTGATGGACAACTGCAAATGTTTCACACTGTGTTAATGCCATGTGCCTTTAAAGCCTCAAACCCCTCCCTTAGTAGCATTATTCCAATGCTGGATGTTGGGATCTTTATTTCTGTTTAGTTATTGATTTATGGTTACTGTTGCAGAAGACTTCTCCCTCACCCCCTCAAGAAGGAAACATTTACAACTTCTGCCTTTCTTCTTTCAGCTTGACATCCTCTCAAATGCTACCTGAGAGACTGCAGCAATCACCCTGTGAATAGTAAGTAATTTCCTTATTGACAGCCTCGCATTTACTCTGACATCTGCCAGCTCTCCCTGACACCTGAATAAACATTAAGATATTAACAGTCTGGCACAGGTTTAAGGGTTTGATTAACAATGTTCTGTGGACTTGCTACACTCACACAGGCAGCCAAAAAAGCCCTTGTGCACTAAACTTCGCTGTCCTTGTGGCTGGGAAAGGGTGCTGGGGGTGTGACTGCCAGCAACAGATGACCTTATGTGGATGACCTGACACTTTCTGCTATTCCAGGCAACGAGGCCTGATCTCTGGCCAGTGAAACTTTGACTGTCTTTCCCTGTACCGCAATACAACTGGGATCTAGGCTAGAAGAAACAGATTCAGACTCTTATTTGGGAAAATAAGAGGAAAGTGCAAACAGAAACAAAAGAATTCTTCAGAAAAAACACACCAAAACAAAAAACCAAACCCAAACAAACAAAAACAACAAAGCCCCAGATTAAAACAAATAAAACACCTCCTCCCAAAGCCAAACCAATCCTTCTTTTGAATCTTGTAATGTTCATAAACCCTCCCTGAACTGCTGAACTGAAATTGGAGAGCTTTGAACTGCCTTTGAAGTGTAGAGTCTTGTACTGCAAGTATGAGGACAAAATAGTCTCCATTTTAATGGATTATCAAAATGAGAAAATGATCCTACTATGTTTGCTTAAAATTTATACTAACACTTGGTTTATTTCTCTTGTGTGTATGCCTAGCCTGTAGCCAGTCTGGGACTCTGGTATAATGGATGATCTATTAGATTGAAAGACATTCTCTTCTGCCACTTCCAGCCATACCAACCATGTCAGACTATGTCATGGAGGAAGTGAATCCTTTTAACCTGCAGCAGTGATGGCTCTTAGACAAACCTTAAAGCACTGGTTATAGTAAGAAGCTTCTGTACCAGACAACTTGCAGGAAACCTGGTATGCCTCCCAGATGTTTAATAAACTTGACAGTGCCCTCTCAAAATCTTTGGCTAGAGTTCAGTCAATCTCTACCCACAACCAGTGTTCAAAGGATTCAAAGACTTCACAAACCACAACTTTTGTTTTGAAGTATGGATAAAGTGTGCACACACATTTCTCTGTGCTTGCTATTTTGTCAAGGGAGCTGGTATATTTTCCACCATTATGTGCTGCAAAATCGGCTTATAGTTCAACAGAGAAGACAAGGAAAATGAAGAGATGCCCTTAAAACTAAGAAAATAATGCCTTTATTACTTTTAAGATGTTAGTTCAGTTGCAGGTCAGTGAAGAAAAAGCAAGCTGTATTACAAATAAAAACAGTTCGACAGCCTACGTGAAAAGAATTTGGTGGGTGACCTCTGTCAAGTTGCAGGGAATGGATCCACATTTTCGAAACTGTCACCACAGCATCCAGCAGCTGCATGGGGAATGGCTTTCCTATTCTGCAAGTATTTGTAAGCTGTCGAAAATCCCTCGCAAACCAGAACATAAATTTGAAATCACCCCCTAAAATGTATGTTCGTGAACCAAAAATCCCATACATATTTCAAACTGAAAATTTTATTTATGTAGTTTTTAAAAGCTTAAATTTCAGAGTAAAAATTCTTTATTACTTAAAGCCTTACTTAATAAATTAACCAACATGTGAAAACAAAGGTCGGCTGGACAACCCCCTCACACTCCCCTCCCCCAATTTTTAACATTCAGAAAACAAAGTACAAAATCTCAAACCTCTTTCAGTTTTCCCCCTGGAAGAAGGTTATCAGATTGTCTCTGCAAAAACTACCCTTTTTCCTAAAAGTTTTCAGTTTGCAAATTTGTCTGGTCAAGAGGGGAAAATAAGTGTCACTGGAAAATTTCCTACTCTTTCCAGGTTGCCAGCTGTCCCCAGCTGTCCCCTTCCAGCTTCCAGTGGAGAGGAGGATTGCAAAACTCTGCAGAATAAAATTTTCCTGGAGCCCTCCCCCCAGCATACACACACATAATGGAGCAGCCACTACACCCGAAACAAGAAAAATAGCTGGCACTCAGCCTTCATCGCCTTTTTTAGCATGGTGTATGTCTCCCAGAAAGCTTGGGACAACAATTCCTAAGCTCATAGACTGCAGGAGGTACTGTCCACCAGGCAGTAAACAGGAGGCAGAAAACAAAACTAAGCAAATTGAAACCTTCTTCAGCTATACAGGTAGAAGCCCTGGCTATGTATCTGTCTATTTGGATAGGCATTTCTACCTGCACGAATCTGCTAAGACTTTCCTTTCCGGAAAAAAGATGGTGGTGTAGAGGATAGAAACTGTTACTATTGATGTTTTTTCTGTTGTTATTCTCTGTAACTGCAAAGACTTGCCATTGAGTCAATGCTTTTGATGGGTAGAAAATGAACATACAAAAGTCTCGAAGGAAACAGTGCAGGCTTAGTAGTTTAAACTGACACCATTTGTCTCTTCAGTGTTTCATTCTATTAAGCAAGTAACAGTCATTTGAAAACTCTTTAAATGTTACTTCATGCAACAGAAGTGGCTTCAAAATAGCCATTCTTGAAACAGAACTAATAGTGAATGCTTAATTCTTGTCTAAGTATTGTTTAGCAGGTGTACTTTTACACACATGACAGGCTGCAACTCTCATCTATGTCAGTTCACTAGCTTTCAATGGCTGTTTGCTTTTTCCCCCTCTTATAGCATAATGGAAAGGAAAGGCACTCTGCCAGAAACCAAGATTCAGATTCTGCAAACTGTTATGCACGTGCTCAACATTAATAGGAGCTGATCCGAGAGAGTCTCATTAAACATTTACACAGTACTTCAGGCGGAGCACATGAATACAGGTATGTAGGACACAGGCTGAAAGGACGGACATTTACACTAAAGAGTGCAATTTCTTCCTCAGATTTACAATAGGATTTACAATAGCATTTAAATATAATTTCTTTATTTCTATCATTGAAACATGATAGCTTATTCAAAAGCAATTAAAGAAAACCTGCTGGCTGGGATTTTTCAAAGCTTTCTTTAACTGACCGTACTTATAAACATTTTAATTTGCAGAGATTTTTTGTGAAAATAGTAGTAAGGACAAGGAAATTTCAAGTTACATATATCTTTCTGAGTTTAAAAATCATGCAGCACATGAAGAAATGATACTATTCAAATTTTCAAGAATAATAGAAGCAACTTCAAAAACTGCAATCTTTTCCTATGTGGTACTTTTCAGTAGCTCTAAATTGAGCTAACCAGTTTTCTGTGGCATATGCAACTAGGGAAAAAGAGGTGCAGGGCCTCATAAAATGCAGCATTGTTTGGGATATATTTTTCATTAATATACACTAACAACATAAAAGTTGGCCACTACTCCACCAAGTATCAGTAAAGTGAGTTAGGTAACATTTTTCTGAGAAAGCTCCACAGTGAAACCCTCTTCTGCATCATGCCTTGCAAAGTCATTACTGCCTTTGCAAGGCAGACACACATACCATTCCTTAACCACAAAAAGTTGGGGATGAGAATTCTGAAGCTACCACAAAAAGTTACATCACTTTATAAAACTATAAGGTACACTGCAACAGTCCTTCACATACAAACTCTGGAATTCCTGGCTAAAGTAGTACCATGGAAGAGAAAAGGTGATTTCTCTGCTTCTAATGGGATCCAGCCATTTTCTGAGGCCCTGCAGAAGTAGCGAGAGAAGAAAAGCAACAATAGAAAGGAGCTGAATCCTAACTAGACGTGAGGTGTTTACATTCTGTGGCAATCAGTTATCTTTCCCCAACTAAAATGGCCTGTAGTCTGCAGAACACACTGGGGAAGGCTTCTGGTTAAGGAATTATATGAAGGCTTCAGAGCAGTTAGAGGGAGCTCCTAGAGAGGCGGAGCTGAATTCCTGCTTCTGAGGGATGAGGATCTGTGTGAAAGACATGCTGGGTGTCCCTAATGCCGCAGCTCGATCTGCTCACATTTAAGCAAATTTCTTTCTCGTATTCTTTGTTGTGACATGTGGATCCAATCAGTGTCCTGATTCCTTCTGGATATCACATACTTGCTTTGCTCGAGTTTTACCGTCCCACCACACACTTCCTTTGAAAGCCTGCTTTCCTCTCCATTGCTCACTTCCTTCCGTTTAATAGTTCTCAAACTCTGTGTTTTGGGCACAAAGAGAAAGTTTTATTCCTGCAACCCAGATCCAGACTGAACAGCACACTCTCTTTGCCTCTGCGATGCTGCAACATTGGTTGGCTCCCAGGATGTGAGATTTGGTAGGATTTAACGGCTCTAAGTCCCGTTGTTAATACTTTATAGACTTTACAGTCAAACTTGGGCATGAATACTGTCCTTGAGCTATGGCTGGTTTCTTCAGTACTGCCAAATGGCCAATCTGGACATGCAGGAAGTGGAACAACACCTGGGAGATGAACCCGCTTTTGTAGTAGTCATGCCCAGAGTTGTGAGTTCTGAGGGGTTCTGTTTTGCTCAGTCTCAACACCTTCCAGCCCTCCTTGGGGGTGGACATGGCAAATTGCTTCATTAGTGACAGTGCACATATGTCAGCCGCAAGGTGAAGTGTGCTTTCCCCCGAGGTACCGGCTCAGTTCTCTTCAGTCTTCAATCAGCAATTGCCTCCCAAGAACCCTGGTAAGTCCCATGCCAGCTGCCTTCACCACAAGTAACTGCCACTGCTATTCACAGCAGAAAGAGGAACTGATGTTTCATAGCACACTGGTTACAAAACACACTCCACAGAAAGCAACGGAAAAATTTGCTAGACAGCACAAAGGCAACTTCCAAAATTTTACTGGGCAAAGAACCAACACCCCCTCCCCAACCAGCAACCTCATTTCCCCCTGTGAGCTTAGAGCTATATCTGCCAATGTACAGGCTGGATGCAGATTGTCACATGTAGGCTTAAGGTGGTTTAGTGAGTTCTCCAGCTAGGAACAGGTGCTTCTTTCTAATGCCCCTTCAAGTAACGTATGGGCTTCAAAGAAAATTCAGTGGGGTTTGCAGACCTCATTCTTTTAGTTTTGTCTAGTCGGACACTATAGAGAAACCCATCTGTGCTGACTCCCAAATTCCGTTTGTACTGTAACTACCATTGTCACGGTAACTACCTCAGCACAGACTAGAGCTCCTATTTTGAAATTGATGTAGGCTCCATCTGTCCCTAGGACTCTTGAGGTGTAATAAGGCTTCCAGAAATTTAAAGAGTAAGTTCAGAAGTTAACTGCTTTGCATACATCCAAAACTCCCCAATGCTGTTCAGGATTGAAGTACAACTTCTCACTCTTTACTCCTCACCTTTTTTTTCAGAGTTCAACTATGATGACAGAGTTCAACGACAGCTAACTGGACTTAGTGAAAGTGCACGTAAGTGTCTGAGGAGGCTTCATAAATCTTGTCATGATGTGTGAGCTGATGGTAATTGGATTATGGATCTTCACCTTCCAAGGAATGGTTTCAAACTGGGAAAGCGCAGCCTACAGACTCTCTGATCCTGTCAGATTCATCTGACTTACAGGCATGTAAATCCAGTAATCAAATAAAAAATACTCAGCCTAGAAAGAATATTCTTTAGTTCTCGCTCCTGTTATACTTAGTGGTTTCCAGGCTCTTCTTCCTAGCACTGTCTGCTGGGCAGGTAGTGTTTTTCATTTATGTATTATTTCAAAGGCAGATACCTCTTTTCCTGAGGTTTGTTTTTCTTGCCTCCAAGCAGAGACCACTAAACAGATTGTAAATACTAAAAAGTTTATCAGAAAATTAAATTATTCAAAATTGAGTGGTCTAAACTCCCAAATAAACTGAGTTATATAACTCAAAAAAATTACATTCTGCATCCTTAGCACAGGGATATTTTTGTCTTTTTCCTGTCACTTGCATGCTGACATCCACTGCATTACCACTATCATCAGAGAGCTTCTCTATCTATACAGTCTCTTGCTGTTCCTATTTTCCTTCTCAGGTAGACCCAGGTTAATCCGGCGATCAGCAAGTTCATTAGAGTGAGTTCACTCCAATAATTTCAGGGGTAAAAGTCCTGGATGAGTCTCCTCACCAGGAAATCGTTCTTCATTTTATGTCATCTGCTGTATATTGAACAACTACATAAAAGACAGTACTGAAAGACCTTTATCTCTGTAGCTCATATCACCAGTTATAAATCAGGATGAAAATATCTTATTCATGAGGGTAAATCATGAGGGTGATTCACAAGAATTTCCCAAGAAAAGAACTGCTGGCAAACAGAGCCACTGTGGGCCTGTGCTCACCTGTTAACAGGCAGCAGGCAAACACCTTCCTTGCCTGCCTCGCCTTCCCAGATGCCTCTGTACAACAAGTATGAGGTTCTGGATGTGGAAGGCCAGTCAATGGATGATGTGGATGATGGTCCACCTACACCAGAGGTGTTGCCCAAGGTCAGAAGGTCCTACCCTCCATATTAAGACCACCTCCACGAGAAAGCAAAGATGTGTTATAGTTTTAGCTGACTCCCTTCTGAGGGGAACAGAGGATCCAAAATGCCACACAGACCCTCCTCTTAGGGCAGTCTGCTGCCTCCCTGGGGCCTCGGTTAAGGACAACACTAGGAAACTTCCTAGCCTGGTATATGGCCCTTGGACCCAATATTGCTCTTCCATGGTGATGGTGGTGATGAAGCCACAAAGCATAGTCCAAGGGCAATCAAGAGACTTCAGGGCCTTGTGACAGCTGGTAAGGAAATATGGAGCACAGGTTATTTTTTCCTCTATTCTTCCAGTTGCAGGCAGTGACACTGGAAGAAACAGAAGGACCCATCTATTAATACATGACTCTGTGGCTGGTGTCATCACCACAATTTGGGGTTTTTTGATAATGGGATGGCCTACATGGCACCAGGCCTTCTGGCATCAGATGGGACTCACCTTTCTCAAAGCGGGAAGAGGGTTTTTTTTCATGAGCTAGAGGGCATCATTGATAGAGCTTTAAGCTAGACTTGAAGTGGGAAGGGGATCATATCAGGCTTGTCCATGACAAGCTGTGGGACGACATACCAAGGTTAGAGGGACAGGGTCATAGTGAGGGCCCTCAGACTGTTGCCCTGCAGTGTACTGGGTACACTGGAGCACATCTGAAGGCTTAGGAAGATGAGCCAGGAGCTCCTGAGGTAATAGGAGCCAACAGGGAAACACCAGTGAAATACCTCAAAGGAATTAAGGTGTGTTCCTCTAAGAAGGTGATCCAACCAACAGCCCAGCTGAAGTGCCTCTACAGCACAGCATGAGCAACAAACAAGAGGAGTGGAAGCCACTGTGCTGCTTAGATTGCCCAGTCAAGAGGAGCCTATTGATGAAGCCTTCTTATTCCAGCTACGGGAGGCATCGTGCTCACAGGCTCTTATCCTGCTGGTGGACTTCAAACACCCAGACACCTGCTGGAAAAGTAGTATGGAGAGCTGTAGGCAATCCTGGAGTGCATGGAGGATAACTTCCTATGCCAGGTAATAGACAGCCCTACCACAGGGGATGCGATACTGAACCTGTTGGTCACCAACACATGTGAGCTAATTGGTGGCCTCAAGATTGGAGGCAGTCTGGGCTGCAGTGATCATGCACTGGTGGAGCTCGCAGTCCTGAGGGATATGGGGCAGGTGAAAAGTAAAGTCAGGACCCTGAATTTTAGGAAAGCGAACTTCCAGCTCTTCAGGGAGTTAGTCAGTAGGACCCCCTGGAAAACTGCCCTCAGGGGCAAGGGAACAGAACAGAGCTGGCAGGTCTTTAAGGATGTTTTCCACAGAGCACAAGAGGTCTTGATCCCCAAGTGTAAGAAATCAGGAAAGGAAGACAAGAGACCAGCATAGCTGAGTCAAGACCTGCTGGTCCAACTAAAGGGCAAGAAGGAAATGCACAGGCACTGGGAGCAGCAACAGCTATCCTGCGATGACTACAGGGATGCTGCCTGGTTGTGTAGGGATGGGGTCAGGAAGGCCAAGGCAAGGCTGGAGCTGAACTTGGCAAGGGACACAAAGAATAATAATCAGGGCTTCTACAGGTATGTCAGCCAGAAAAGGAAAGTCAAAGAAAGCGTAACCCCCTTGATGAGCAAGACTGGCAGACTGGTAACAACAGATGAGGAGAAGGCTGAGGTACTCAATGACTTCTTTGCCTCAGTCTTCACTGGCAGTCTCTCTTCCAACATCTCTTGAGTGGATGGACTGCAAGACAGGGACTGGTGGAGCAAAGTCCCTCCCACTGTAAGAGGCCACCAGGTTTGAGACCACCTGAGGAACCTGAATATACACAGGTCTATGGGACCTGACGAGATTCATCCCAGAGTCCTGATGGAATTGGCTGATGTGGTTCTCAAGCCATTCTCAGTGATACTTGAAAAGTCATGGCAGTCAGGGGAAGACCCTGGAGACTGGAAAAAGGGAAAAATTGCACCCATTTTTAAAAAGAAGAGAAGGCCCCAGAGAAATCTTATTGCAGCCTTTCAATACTTAAAGGAAGCTTATAAGAAAGGTGGTGACAGAGGCCTGTTTCGATATGACAAGGGGTAATGGTTTTAAACAAAGAGAGGGTATGTTTTGACTAGATATAAGGAAGACATTTTTCACAATGAGGGTGGTGAAACACTGGCACAGGTTGCCCAGAGAGGTGGTAAATGCTCCATCCCTGGAAACATTCCAGGTCAGGTTGGATGGGGCTCTGAGCAATCTGATCTGATTGAAGACGTGTTGGACTAGATGACCTTAAAAGGTCCCTTCCAACCCAAACTATTGTATGAATCTATGTCATGCAGCCTCCTCTGCTGAGATTTAGTTGAAATGGCTGGAACAACTGTTAAAAAAGCCAGTAAGCAACAGGAGATCAATGTAACTTCTGAAATGGGATCTTCACTCACCACCGGCCAAGCTTCATGCTGACAGAATCAGTGAAAGCGTCACTACATTAAGGCTAACTACCTGCCCCTGAAAGTCCTAAACACAACACATACTTTCCTTACCATGCCAATTCAAATACAACATAAGATCTTATAAAGCTCATCTGGCTCATAATGAGTTGAGCACATATGAGAACATCACCAAGAAGCTGTGGTGAAAAGGTTGTGTGTGACGTGAGGGGTTTTCAGGGTTCACCAGACATATCTCAGTGGCAAAAACCCAAAGGTGATATGCTGCAAGAGTTTGCATGTAAGGGGCAATTCACAAACACCAATATAAACATGCTGCCCAAAAGCATCTATTCATCCTTAAAGGTATTTTATCAACACAGCATTAGCCCAAGTTATCCACACATAGTACCGTCTCAAGAGTTAACCCAGATGGCAGCATACTCATGTTGCACAACACTGAGCTGCACACAGTAGTTGTATTCCCACTGCCCAGGTATCCTGATGGACAGCAGTGACCTTTTTTTATCAGTAGGCCTGTTAGCACCCCCTGGATCAAGCAAAGGACTTTTTTTTTCCCTACATGGCAAGAGCAGAGCCAGAGACCACTCAAGGCAGCATTGCAGTAAGGAGAAATCCTACATCTGCTAATAATTCAGTTCCACAAGATATTCAATGACACTGCCTTGGAAATGTCAGACTTTAAAGTAATTTCATAGCATCCATCCCTTCTTCCAATGTTTGCCCCACTTAGCTGCTGAACTGTGAGTCACAAAAACTTGACCACAGGAGGGGAAAAAAGGTTACTCTTACTGTAAATAGATGTAGAGACCTCACTCAAACTCTGCTTTCAGTTCTGCCACTGAAAATTAGTAAAGATGAAACAATTATAGGATGGTATTAATTGAAAGCAAATTTTTTCCATTTTGTTCCTTTTGCATAAACATGGAGTTGATCAATCCATCAAGTACTCTGGGGGTAGCTGAGAGACTTGAGAATTCCCTTCTGAGGAATTCCATGAGAAAGACTGCCACATGAAAAAGGGCGATGTTCTCCTTTGTTTCCAATGAAGTCCAGTGTTCAGATTTTGTTTTAGATCTTCTATGTCTTGTAAGTCACCTTACTTCATAATCACTGGATCTGACGCTGATAGCGGGGAAATCTCAGAGCTGAACATTTTTGAGTCAAGCCACTGGAAATGTTTTGTCAGTTGTTCACATTTCTGACACTTTTAAATGCAAACAGAAGTCACCCAGCTGGTTTAATAGGATAGCCTTCATCCTTCAGAGGTATTTTTACCTCATTTATAACTCTTCACATGACTATCGGAATATCCATTACTAATTGTCTTTAACAACACTTTATTAATCATCCTGTCCAAGTACAGAATTTGGCAGGCCCTTCTACAGTGGCTGAAATGAAGGAGAGTATTCCAAAGGTATCAGCGTTTCCACATGAATTTACCACCAAGCTTCTAAATACACTGTTGCTAACTGTTATGAAATGGGGCCATGATCCATCGTTTTGCATTTCAAAGAGTAGTTAAATGTTTACCAGAAAATTCAAATATGTTTTGAGTTTGATAACATCTAGAACTGTATTGCAACAGATAAAGAAACGCTATCAAGCAATCTTCAGATTGCTCAGAGGAATGTCCTTGCAGTATACATACCCATGCATGTGTGAGGGAACTGTATCACCAACAGTTCCTGCAGAGTTCTCCACTTGTTATTCGACAATAATGCTGTGGACAATAGGTAAGGAGCTTTACATCAGCCCCCACACTCAGGTGATTTTGGAGACCAGAACTTAGAAATAACAGTCAAGCCTAGCTACATGCACTGTTTGCAGAAAAACAGGTTTGGAAACTCCTTGGAGTATCAAAAGCTAAACTGAGCACACAAATACTAACCATGAGCAGGTCTTGCTGCTCAAATCTCAAATCTGAGAGGCCCTCCTTTTTTATTTACACTTGTTTCAGAGAGCTCAGGATCAAGTTTCTGAAGGGAATCCATTTGCATAGGTATACTCTGAATATATCTTCAGAGCCCAGAAAACATGTATTTCATACAAGGAGAATAATACACACTTTGCTATGAGGCATCTGGCAAATAAAGCAGTTTCTCAGGGACAATGAGACCTTTTTACAAATGAGGCATAGCTACGTGGAATACTGAAGAGCTGCAGTAAATGCCTGTATAGGCATTCCAGTATAGGCTTGTGAGAGGGAATGAAGACTTGGTATGCTGGGTATCTTTTAAGTTATCTGAACACATTCTTGAAACATTGCAACCTCAGGTGGGACGCAACCCATCACTGACCTGAAATCTGCATGAGATCACAATGCGGATGCAGAGTAGCTATGGGGGGTAAGCCAAGTTTTTCCTAGTGCAAATTCCTGCTCCTTTTTGCCAAGTTACCTGATGACTAAGAGAGTGATGAACTGAAGTTCAACCCGTTCCCCTATGAACTGGAGGGTGGGATAGAGCAGCATTCAGTATTCCACACTGCAAACTGACAATATACCCAGTCATTTCCATACCAGTGCACATAGCAAGGCTCGTTCATGCTGTAGTAACTCTGAGAATTACTGTGGCGGGGAGGTTGATATACATATATTCATAGACAATTTTCATTGACCCAAGGGGAGTCTCTTCCATCAGCACCAATTATTGAGCAGGCCTCTCTAAAGCTGGGAAGAATTGTGTCACGGTCAAAATGCAATAATAAATAGACTATGCAGCCGCATATCGAAGGATAACATTGGCAATAATCAGGAGAAAACAAAACCTTATTACAAAGGCAACCACTTTGCCCATTTTCCTTCTTAACTGAAATACCCAAAACACAGTTTGAACAGAAAAAAATTATTCTTCTCCAAAAGAATATTTGGTTGTTGAAAGCTGATATTTTAGACAAACTCTAACAGAAAAGGAAAAGTTTTATCCAGATACCAGTATCTAGTAAAAAAATAGAAATCCCTTTCATTCTATTATTTTAGGCATACAAATGGCAGTACTGAGGCTAGGGGGGAAGATGGATGAATGTAATACATATCTTGCAGCGGAATTTTCTGAGAAAGACTCCCATGATTGAAGGGAGATTATATAGCAGCACAGTTTTGCTAAACACTTCAAGCAGTTATTTCCCATCCATTTTCTTCTGCAAAGAAATTTTGGTAAAATATTTAGCAGATAGGTTTTGAGTATATGTTTACATGACTGAAGAACTCGGCTAGGGCACAGAAGACCTGCCCTGACAAAGACTTGGCATGCAGAACCCTGTAACTAGTGGGGCAGATGGAGAAGCATTAAGGAGTTTATCTGGCAGTTCAGGAAGAGCCCACTCTGAAGTTCTTAAAATTTGAAAGATTTGAAAGCTATTCCTTTTACTTGTCAACTGCACATATTTAATGCAGCACTCAGGATGATCTACACAGAATCCTGCACGACCAATACAACAGCTACCCTATATACCTGCACTTAATGTTTCTAACTAAACTGCAACCTGGTTTTTGCATCACAAATGATGTTTCAAGACTGTGCTGCTTGTGCCATTGAGTAGAAGAACAGCTGCTAAACTCCACAGCACATTGAGAGCAGACCATTGCAGATCATGTTTGCTTCCTTCTTTGTTGTCCCAGCCAGACTAAATTTCTCCCTCTAATTATTTCTATTACAGCAACAAATGTAACTTTTTTTTTTTTTAAAAGCCAGTGTTCTTTTAAAGATATAAAGCAAAGAGGATTGCTTCATTTTCACATCAACATACCTCCTGTCCCCAATCTACTGAATGAAAGTAAAGGAGGTTCCTGAATCATGGGAGAGAGAAGAAATGTCAACCTATATGACCCTCTTCCTCAACTTTTCCCTCAGATAGGTAAGGCAGAGGAAGTAATATTTCTGTATTATTTACTGAAAATATAATGACTTAATATGACTTAATAATATGCAATGGAAAATTATAAACCATTAAAATTATTTACCCCTAAACAGACAAAAATCCTTTTCACTGGATGAAACCAGATTTGGTGCCATTCCATTTCTCCAGGTCACTGCCAGGCCCTGATGTCTAGCCCACCTGCTTTTACTAACACAGACAGACAGTCTCTTTCCTGAGCTGTAATTCAGGCATGGGAAAAGCTCCTTCTGAACTCCTTCAAAACTAAGGTATTACCCTTCCTTAAACCTGCCTCAAAACTTCCCTTTGCGATGATGAGTAAAGGAAACTCAGAAGTGCTCAGACCAATGATGTGCCCTGATGTGCACAGACTCCTGTATCTGGTACTGACTGGTATTGATTGCACTAACTTCTGATGCTTCCTTTTCTGGGGATATCAGTTTATTCTGCATTGATTCAGATCATAAGTTCCCTAGGGCAAGAACTATGTCCTTGTTATATGTTCATACTGTTCTGAGCACCATTGTGTCACAAACCATGATGCAAAGAAATACAGAAAACAACTCTATCTGTAGAAACCTGAAGCACTACAAGAAATTCCAGAAGTAATGAGTTTTTTTCCAGGCTGGCAATATTTAGCACTATCCATATTCACAACACAGTAGAAACATTCATTCTTACAGGAGAGCTGTCAAGAAAAGTAGTGTCATTTTTTGTCTAAATCAGGTGAAAAATGAAGATTTCCATGTGGCTTATGGGCTTCCTTAATTTAGCTCAGCAGCTAAATGTTTCTAAAATTGGATGCCAGGCTAGACTTAAGTATCCCTTATATCACAAGCCATTCTGTTCTGTAGCAAAGACAAAATCTGAATGCTTTCTAATGTATTGCTTCAGCCATCAAACTTTTATTTGCTGATTTATTCTGTATTTTTACTACAGCAGCTTTCTAAGCATTCAAACAGCACTAACTTTTCATTTTATAAGGCAGTAAAGTTATGATTTTGTCCTGTGCTAGGCAATAACTGATAAAAGGCTATTGAACTACTGCTGAAATACTCGGTGGATCTCAAGTGCCCTGCTCATTCCACTAAAGGGCCGCTGACATGTAATGGAGTAATGGTATATTTTCCTAGGGGAAGAAAACTCTTGCTTGTCTTACTGATTCTATCGTGAGTTATTAAAAAAGTCCCTTGATCAGGTCACACTGATAATAACCTTCACAATACACTGCTCATAATCATGAATTTCTGCAGATGCCTCCCATGTGAGCAGCAGAACTCTCTAGAGGCATTTTCCCTGCTAAATAACTGCCCTGGCTTAAGAAACAGAGGTGAGGCTATAGACTACCCAAGTAACACTCTTTGGTCTCCCCTTGTAACTTCATGATGTTACTATGCAAGGCAGGAGCAACTCCACCAAAGCCAGTGAGGTGGATCACAAACAGTGGAGAACAATCTCAATTTAGCTCTGCCTAGCTAACAATGCACTGAATATAGAAGAAATACCTTCTATCCAACTATGCCCTTATGCTGTGCGTATTGAGAATATTCACTTGTTACAGAGTCACTGGCTAAAATATGAGCAATCTCCAGGTTGCCTTACCTTATGCTCTAAGTCTAAAGCTTGAGGATTAGAATGCATTGTCCCTTTTCCCCTTATCCACAAGGCAGAAGCGTCATCAGGGACAACACACACAAATATACAAGGACACTAAAAACATCTGCTATCCTGAGAAAAATGCAATTACAAAATTTAATGAGACCTTGAACTGAAAGGATTTTCAACAAGATATTTCATACACAATCAGAACTGGGAAGGTCATCAGGAGCATGCTGTCTATCCCAAAACAGGTCCCACTCAACAATCATCATTTGATAACTGAAATTTATGTCAGGTATAACTTGAATGAAATATTTTTGTGAACTCACAGTAAAGTAAAAAAACCCCAGAATGAACAAAAACCCCACAAAAAAATACCAACAAACAATAACAAACAGCAAAAAAAAGAGTTAATGCAACAGATTAAATTACTGCTACTTTCAGCAGTTTATCTCCTACCTAAATAAGCTGAACTTTGCTCTCCAGCCATTGAGCCAAGTCTTCAGCTGGTATAAATTTGCTTAACTTTGTGGAAGTCAATAGAAAGGCTCTGATTACTATCCCATGTGTAATAATTACCAAAATGCAAAGTATTCAGCAAGATTATTCATAAATCAAAACATGACTGCATGCACCTTTGCCCTGCATCTCAACTTCCCAGCCAATGCCCCTACCATCTTCCCCTGAACCCTTCGCCCTCAGAATCTCCTATGAAAGAACTAATAATGCTGCACTTGTCAAAATGTTTTGGGGAGGGAAGTCTTTCAGCTGCTTTCTTAATTATTTCTGCAAGCAAGTAAGACTGTGTTCTGAGGAATACCCAGTGAATTAAAACAAAGCTTGGAGGAAGAGGAACTGAAAAGAAAAACAGATTCTGAGAAAACGCAAAAGCATCACAGTCTGAAAATTATTATAAAGTGTCTGTGAAACAACAGTGACATATGCCTTAGAGAAAGAGAGGTAAAATCAGACAAAATGTTCCTCAGTACAAGAAAGCTAGAATTAAAACAACATCTCTACCTTTAACGAGTCAAAAAGAATAAGGAAGTTTCCCAAGAAGCAGAAGTTGGAGCCTTATCAAAAAAATAATTCCTATTTCTCTTCCTTACTAATCCTTTTTTTTTTTTTAATATATCTAGTCAGCTTTGTGTTTTGGAGGCTAATAGTTTGGAGACTTTTAATGCTTTTGCTGCTTCAGAAAACAAAACAAAAATGTAAATTAAGTTTCTCATTTAAGTTTATGATTCCAGGAGCTAAGATTTCAAGAAAAGCATCAGTTACCAGGAAATTCAAATTTAAGTCAACAGAGCATGAATTGCCTTAACATCAAGGCAAGTAATTTATGCTAGAAGCTGTGTATCTTGTCTTTTAAAGTGTAATACCAGAGGACTAGAATCTGTTTTTCTCTCTCATCCCCTCGATTATTTGGCAAAGAAACTCTTGCCTTCAGCTGCACTGAATGAAAATGTATAGGCTGCTTTGCTAACCCTCCCACATCACAGCTTGTTAACCCTACAAATTACCTTCTACAGATACAGGTACAAGGGGACCCCTAAGCTCTGCAGAGCTCTTCTCTGAAAACAACTCTATCTGACACAATCTCAAGTTGCCCTGTCCTCATTCCTGCATCAGCAGAAGCTCTTCTCCATTCTGCCAGCCTGCTTGCTCTTTAGGAGACTGCACCCTTGACATCTCCCCCACCCATCTTTTCAGCAGACACAGAGGGAAGACATTTCCTCTCTACCCCTGCCCATTACTACTGCTCTGGTGTTGTAATGAACATGTAGTGAGAAATTAGGGCTGATAAAAAGATCAGACAAGGCTCTTTTATAAAGATTTCTTGCCTGACCTCAGGTGGGTGAGGCTTACAAAGATTTATCTATTGCTACTAGCTAACAAGGGTTCCTACCTAATAATGCCACCAGAATGTGGACAGGAGAGTGTCAGCTAGGCAGGAGTTAACACAGAATCACACTGCCCCTTAAACTCTGTGGCCTTAGTCTGAATCAGTCCAGACCCTATTAACTTGCCAATTTTCAATAAGCATGTGTGGTTGTTGGAGAAAAGTACTGAAGTTTTTCTGCTTTTGTCCAGAAAAAACAACAGATAAACACATTCTTAATACTGGAGTGGGAAAAAAAAAAGTGCACATCTCTGCTCCATATCCTTCTCTGGTTATTTTCACCAATAAAAATTATCTTTCTTCTTGGCAGGCATGCTATTTTTATGTTTCAAAGTCTGTCTGTTTCAAAGTCTGTCTATTTCAAAGGGAAGGATTTTCTTTGAAAATATACAAGAAAAGCAAACAGACTGACAGAGAAAACACATGGTACACTAGGACCAATACTGGCATAAGCCTTCAAATTAACTTTGTCTTAGGGTTGTTTTATTCTTTATATAGGAAATTTAGTTCTGTTTTTTGAAGAGTGTCTTTGGGCAACTACACATATCCCATTCCTTTAGTGTAATTGTATTAACTTTAATCACAAGCAGCTTGTAATCACTGAAATACTTTATGACTAAAACTATTAAAGCATTTGACAGTGATGCATGCAAAACAGCATCCTGTAATTAGCTTGTTTCATTAGTGGAATATGTTTCACCTCATATGATGATTAAATCTTCTTGACGGTTGGTATTACATTTACCGTGGCTGTTTGATCATGCACTCACACACATGACAGCAAATCTGCACTCATTCAGATGAGGTCAGTAGTAGTCAGCACAGAAATGCTGTAAACAATATAAAAAGCAGCCTTGTATTTGTGCATGTGGAGCAGGTACAGAGAAAAAGAACCTGTCTTGAAACTCATTAAAAGAGCCAAGAGCCTTGCTGCTGTGGCCATTTCTCTCAGTGTAAGCACCAACTTAAAGAGTTTCTGCCCCTAACAGCTCATTCCCAGCTCATCCCTGGCCTGCAGTTGTACCAATACAGCTTGTCTGGGAAGCTGTGGTAGGAATGCTGTTTGGACATGGAAAAGAACTCATAGGAAAACTTCTGGGTGAGCCTCCCAATCCATTTCAACCTTTCATCTCATGAACAGTTGTACTGCCACAACTGAAGATGAACAACTAGCCTAAAGCCACTTAAGCTGGCAGAGCCACTGAGAGGTCCAGAGCTACATGCCTTTTGGCAGCAGTGTATACATCTAGGCTAATTTAAGGCAGCCATGAAAGCACATTCTTAAAACAGTGGCACAGGTGTGGGGACAATTTGTTCTAAGCATGTTCTTTTTGATATCCAGTAAGTTGCAAACTGCCATTTACATGTCCCTAAGGTCTGGCCAGCCTCCTGGTACAGCTGGCTATTCTCTGCCAGTACAGCCAAATTACCAAGGCTGTGGTGGTGACATCCCCACTTAGCCAGAGAAAAACCTTAATTTAGGCACAATTATACTGGCAGAAGATGAGTTTTAGCAGCACAGACTGCACTGGCAGAGGATGGAGTAAATGGAATTGGTTCAAAGCACAGATTTGCTTTTCTTTGATTGTACCAGTCTTGTCAATGCACTTTTGTTAAATTTCCACTGCATACATGGCACGTTACTCCAACAGGAGTCATTCAGCATTCAAGCTTCAATCCAGCTAAGGATATTCTTCTAACCTAAGAGTACAGTTTCTGTCTGTAATGAAGTCTCTTGGGTATTTTGTGTGTTCCTGAAGTGTTTTGATGGATGGAGGCCAGAATGTCCATCTCCTAGTAACAGGACTGATCCTGACACAATCACTCTTGGGCAATGGCTCATTTTGCCTGGTCAGATGCCTGAAGTAAAGATCAACAAGCTGCAGTGACAACTCACAGAAAAGATGGCCTATCCCATTCATTTCAGTCCAGCAGTAGTATCCAACACTCAAAGCTGAATAGTATTGAACACCAAATATTCAAAATATAGAGCATTTTACGTTGCAGAAACTTTCCTCTATAGTCAGAAAACAGCATAGCACTAGAGAACAGAGGGAAAAAAAACCAGCAACTGCTTCATGTTCTTGTGAGACAAGATTTTTGGTTTGCTGTTTGCTTCTGTTTGCTCAAGGGGTGATAGCAGATAGTACCATAATGATATTTCACTATTATTTCCCAGCACAGCAATGCTAGTTATATTGTCAAGTTAAATATCCCGGAGGTAGACAAGAAACTTAACCCAACAGGTGTTTTCCGCTACACACTGTGGTTCCATTGTAACCCTGAAATTCAAGACAGATTCAATGAAATCACCTCAAAATCTGAGCCCAATTCCACATGAATTTTTACTGAGATTTGGCTAGAAACCATGGCAAATATGTTAATTTCATATGATGAAACCACAAAAAGGATGAAAATGAGCAGTTTAATCTGAGCTTTGTTTTGAAAGGTTCAGTTTAATCCAAACACAAAGCAAAGCCCAGCTACTGGGAGTTCACATGATGCAATACCAGAAGTAAAACCTACACAAAGTCCCTGAGAAGTGAAACAGTAGTATTTTACACAATGCTCTTAATTCCTTTTAATTGTTCCTAAGTAGAAATGATAGTCTTGTATACTTTGTTTTCTATGCTGCTTTTTCCAAGTTTATACATGAAAACTCAGATCTACCTCAAACATCTACCCCTTTAACTGAGAGATGATGGTGAACAAGCATTGGTTTGGGTTTGTATATTTTTTGCTTGTGTGTTCTGTTCGTTTTTTTAAATGTGAAAAATAAAACACTACCAGTGTTTGTTTTGCATTCGAGTGCTTGGTTTTGGCAAATTTAAGTTAAAAATTGAATACAGGGACTCACCAAGTCAATCTTATAACCAATATTCCTGATCATAAGTAAAGACAGAAAACAGCCACCTGATTCCCATCCCTTGTACACACAATCTGCAGCACAAGCAAAACAACATGGATACTCGTGTTTTATACAGTCCTATATATCCTATGCCCATGACATAGCATTTAGAGGGGGTATAGACTTCTGCATTTAAAAGAATAGCTCTCCAAGACAGACTGTGAGGGAGGCCCTTGCCTAAGCTATCAATCAGGTGAAAGTTTGATCATCATCATGTTTGACCACATCCAAGTCTTGGAAATGAATTGCATTATTCATTCTTGCTTCTGGTATTTAGTCTTATTGCTAATATAAATCAGTTCAAGAGAGATGACACACTATATTCCCAAGAGTAGGTGTGTGGGGTAAAACAGAGGAGAGAGTTTAACTCCTTGTTGAGTCAGAAAGTTCTTAATAAATACAGAAAGTGATAGATGACATTCCAGTGAAATATCTAGATTTCCCAGGAGGTGTCACAGTCATCAAATGCCAGAAATGAACAAGGTCTGCAGAAAAAGGACTGAATGTCAATGGAATCCCTGGAAAATTTCTGAAAAACAGAGGGACTACAAAGCAAATATGCTGCACCAGGAAACAGTCTTCTCTGAGAAATCTAACTAGACTACAGCTAGGCCATCAGCTTCCAGGGATGTAGGACAAGAAAGCACCTGCAACACAACAGCCAAATACAGGAGGGACAATTTTTAGGTGTTATCCTGGTATAAGCCAATAAAACTTCCTTTTTATTTATTTGCTTTTCTTTTTCAGTGGGCTTTGTACACTTTAATTAAATACTTCTAATTTGTATTTGATCTAGTTTGAATTAAGATCATTGCAAGGTCACTGGTAACGTCAAAACATTACTCAAAGGTAAGGTCTTGAACTACATCTCTGAGCTGGGCTGGCTGAAAGCTCCTGAAATGCTGCACTTTAGAACAGCCATGGAGTAACAGATGTGGTATCATGCCAACTGCACAGCCCTGGTGGGTAGCTAGTAGTGCTGGAGACGGACTAAGAAGAAATGCTTCCATAGTGGACAGAGACCTCTGGCATGTAACCAAATCTTCAGGGATATGCTGAAATCCTGAGGCCCAAGGGAATTTTTGACAGTACACAATCTGCAGTATGGAGAGTGCCTCAGGAGCTAAACATCTCCTTGGCGGCGATTCTAGTACAAGCTGGGCTGTCCCTGCCTGTTTGCAGCATTTCAAATGCTTCCTCAACATCATATGATGTCCCTATTTATAGCAGAGATCGTCTTAAAACTTAGATGTCAAGCTTGCCTCGGGACTCTTACAAGTACCTACAGAGATCCAGGCTGAGGCCCAGAAGTCCCCTGGAACCTATTTCTGAAATGGAACAAACTGACACTCAGAGTCTCATCTCCTCAAACATGACCACTCCACTTCATGCATCTTCTCAGTCATTTCAATGTGTTGAGTGCAGTGTGCTCTGAAATCCTGTTACAATGAGGTTTAGTGAAAAAGCACATTTCAAATGCACATCCATTAGGAGTTACGCCTGATGTCACCTTTTGCAATGTATTTACTTAGCTCTGTAAATATCCAGTGCCAAAGAGTAACCCTCAGCTAATAATAAAACTGATTGATAGAGTCAGTACAGTCAAGTTTACTGACAAGACGCCGGAACAGTCTGATGCTGTGGAAAAACAGAAAGTAGGCACCAGCTATGCCAGTACTTTCTGCTTCAGAGCTGCTTGCTGCCACACAGTATCTTTCATTCAGCAGTCACCCGGGGTTATTATAAATACAGTTTTTCAGAAAGACCCTGTGCTCCTTTTATCCCTTAAGGAATTATTTGGAGACCCATTATGCTTCAGATCTCCAAGTCAAAATTTCCAGAGACCTTTCAGACAGAATGACATATGTTAGAAATCAATTTAAATGCTGTTACCAAAATTTGAGAAGTTAAAAGCCCATCCTGACATTTAATAATTTCTCAAGCACTCGGGAGACTTTCTTTGCAGCTCCTTCTGACTGTGTCGTTAAATATCATTATTTCTGAATCAGCAAAGAATTTAGGAAGCTCTGTCCTTCAGAGTTTTAGTTTTGGTCAATTTGCTGTTTATTTACTGTAAATCAGCTCTCCTTAATAGAAGTTCCCAGCCAGGCTAATAAACTCTCAGTAACAACTGCAAGGCTATAAAGGGCTAAATTACCCCCCAACAACTCCCAGAGGATCTGGCCCCAAATTAGTGTGATAAAATACTGCACTGTGCCATGGGTAGGTTGGACACAAGATATGTTGTGTAGGTCACTTCCAGGGCTAGAAGGACCCTTCCAGGCCACCCAGGCGCATCCTCAGGGCAGCTCAGGAGGGGATGCTTTCTTCAGGCCAGCAAAGCACAACTCCTGAAGCCAAGGCTGCAGCCTATAACAGAAATGTTCATTAATGTGAGGGGAACACCTAGAGGTCATTATGACCCAGGTGCTTGGCAGACATATAATAGAAAAATGCAGCAAAGGGATGAAAAAAACAGCAGCAGGTGAGCATTTGGCATCAAACCAGGCGTGGTTTTGCCTAAGCCAGTCATGTACATGGTCTGCTGGTGCACAGCCCTATTCACATGAAAACTCTTCACACCAAACTGAGGCTTTGGAGTTGGCACTTACTATCAGTGGTAAGAGGTGCTTGTATCTATGAAAACCAGACTTTCTCAATTCTGGGGGGACTATGGTTACAGAACAGCTTGCTATTTGCCAGTAAGTCTACCACAGTGCTAAGATCCTAATTTTCACCACAAATACCTGATTTTATAATGTTAATCAAGAAAGTACAAGTGATAAAAAGAGATGTATTTTCAAATGGAAATTTCTAAAGAAGCTAGAGGCTCTCTCTCAGCTCTCTCATAGAGCAGGCTGGAGCTTTGCTGCTCACTTCAATAGAAGCCAAACTGGGTTCTTTGGAAATTCCCTGAAAACTACAGTAATAAGCTTGTAAAAATTATGGGAGGGGGATCTCCACAGAGGAAATGAGAATAGTATTCTTTCTCCAGAAAGGCCTACAAATAGGAAGAAAAAAAAAAAGAGAAAGAAAATCCCAGAAACTTTGTTCTGCTCCAGTAGACAAGCTGTAAATACAGCATAGCTCATTGAATCACCTGAGTAGCTGTGCCCCCCTCAACCCAGAAAACAAAATGACCTAACCCAAGCTAACCCTTCTGGGCTGGGGAGCCCTGGTGGGGAATTTTGACATTATCTTAACTTTATAGGTAAAGACACATGCATAGAGACACCAAGAACCTGTGTAAGCAATCCAAAAGTTTGCCTAACCAGCAAATTTTTTTTTTTTTACTCCTATATATGTGTTTTGATATTTGCCGGTGCTCCAAGGGACAAGGTTTGCTCATTGTCAGTGATCAAGTAATGCTAAAAGACGCTTTTCCCAGTAGCACCAGACTGGTCAGAGTGCAAGATCTGCCAACTGTGCTAGTTCCTCAGCTGATTGCCAAATCCTGTCTGTAGACAATCCTGGTGCAAGGAAGTCCAGCCTTTTATGCCCTTCCAAAGGTACTGACATGGCTTTTTCCAGGTGGCTGCTCAGGACCTCTTGTGTCTATTTCTCAAGCAGCTCAATTTCTGCTGGGTACAACCGGCTTTGTGATATGTGCAATACTGTTAAGGCAAGCAGTGTTGTTGGAGATATGCTTTGATTTGAGGGAGTGCAAGCATTTTTCTGTGTTTCTAAATCAGTGGGAAGGGAAACAATGGCTTGTTTTCACCAAGTATGAAAACTTTCAGAAGCCAGGTAAAGAGAGCTGGAAGAGTGCTTCTGTTCACAAGAGTAACATGAAGTCCTTAAGCCCATAAATATCCCACTCAGTATCTGAATTAGCTGGAAAAAATATGAGAAGTGCACTCACTGGCTTGATACTTCTTAGGACAACAAGTTGATAATGAAGACTGAGAGATTAATACTGAAAGGCAGCACCACCACCAGCCACTTTTGCCAACAAGAAAACTGAAGTTTTTCTATTCTCTCTCACCAAGAATTTAAAGCAAGTTCATTGTAAATGGAGTCAAATGGGGTCTATGTGCAAACCATGCAGTAACTGCACCTCAGCTGTCAGCGTGCTTGCAGTAAATTCAAAATAAAGAAATTGGTGCTCAGAATGAAACTAGTGCTAACATTTGGGATGCATCCTGAGAACTTTGTACCATATTTTCCACATTTTATTTCTCAGGTTTATTTTTTTTGAGGCAGCTAATCTTATGATATCCCATCATGTTCTTCCCCCATCCTACAGCAACAGATCTTCCTGCCAGTGGGGTGAAATGAAGAGACTTCTTTTAAGGATCTGATAGTTTAGGGGGCTTTTTTTTTCCTTCCCTAGGGTGGATCTGAGTGATCTTTGGAAGGAGGGCCCTGCAGTCATCAGTCTGCATGTAAAATGAGAGCAGTCAATTCTCAGCAAATTTAACCCCACTAATATAACTCCTGATCAACAAACAGGAAGAATAACACACAGATTTCCCATCCTTTGTATCATCTTGTCTGCCAAGCAGCCATCTTCTCTGTCCCTGAAGAGCTTTGACCACAGTGGGGGCACCTGGGACCAGACGCTCCACAACAGAAATTCTGAACAATGCCACCTCCTCCACCAAGTCTGAAGGACGCAGAAGTGAAGAAAGAGAAAAAGCATCTCTAGAAAAGTTTAAGGCTACTACTGAGGATAATGACAGACATGGAGCCACCGAAAACTATGAAAAGGAAATAGAATCTCCAAAAATTACTAATAACTATGTTTCCTCTTGAGATTTATCAGCCATGCGAAGCAACGGGTATCACAGGAAAATGGGGCTGGACAACCTCCCAGTAAGAAGGGAGCCACCCTGTTTCTGTGGCAATGAGCAGACAGCGCTCTTCTGTTTCAGTGCTCAAGGGTGACATAGCTCTGCTTCACAATTCTTCCCCATTGTTTCTCTATTTTCCTATGGATGGAGGCAAATTTCTTCTCAGAAAAAAAGATGGCCTTTTTTATGGGGAAACAAAGGAAAAATGGATCTCCATGTGCTTTTTTTCTGCTGATGGCCTTTCTGTTCACCAGTTCATCTCAGCAATCATATGAGGCACACAGGAGTTTGTCTGATCATCTTCCTTCTTTAAGCACACTTAGTCAAAGCTTGCAGCTTTAGTTCAAGCCTGTGAGAACTTCCCATATTACTCTTCAAATTAGCAGTTCTTTCAGGCTGCAGATCTCAAGCAGGCCAGTATATCTGCATAGATGACAGACAACTACTGCTCCCAGGCCACTCCAGTCACTTTTTTTTTGCATCACAGTTGACACTCAAGGTCAAATGACATGGTAGCTTTGACACTGCAGTGATATTTCACTTCTCAGGGTTAGGCTGTTCTTGGCTGAGCAGCACAGACAGAAGAGCCTACTTGCCTCCCTCTGCTTGGTCTCACTGTGAGTGTCCACTGTAGGGAGCACTCCCCTACACCTTGCTGCAGTGAAGTCAGGTGCCACTCTAACTCCTCGTTGCCCACTGTATCTGATTGGAGGCTAGCTGAGGAGCCAGCAGTTGTGCAACGATGGGGAAGTTACTTCTACATGAGGACAAATTGTATGCAGAGGAGAAATGGTGGCCGAGACTCAAGTTCACTTTTGCACTGCTACTACTGTTACGCTACTGCAGTAGTGTAACAACACATTTCATTACTTTCTTCCTTAGGTAGGACCTAGTACCCACCACTCTGTCCAGTTTATCATTAGGCTATGCTAGTGCTCCCCTATATTACAGATTACTACCTCCTCGTTTTAGGATCTATGCTATTAAATTCTCAGGACAGAGTTCTCTGATGCCCTTACAATCAAAAGCTGTGTTATTTTCTCTAATGGTCACATACAAACTAGCCAGTTACATTCATTCATTTTTGGCTTATTTGTCATAAGCTATTCTATTGTGAGTAATTCTGCCTAACAATCTATTTGCTTGATTGATTTAATCCCCACATTTGCAGGTTTGATTCAAGACCTTTTGCTTTCTGAAAATGTCTAGCCTGCAGAGATCAGGTTGCTGGGTATCCCTGGCTTTTCAGGTCAGCTTTCTTATGCAGAAGAGCAACAACAGCATCATTACAAATCTGATGGATAAAATACAGCCTGTCAAGCTGAACAAAATCCATCTTCCTTGTTTGTTTCCATTTCGACTCCTCTCTAAGCCCACCATTCAGCATCCCTGACATGAACAGCTGAAATTCCTTATCTGTATTCCATAAATGATGCCCTCTTTTACCACGTCTTTCTCTATCACAATAAGCTATGAAAATTCTGTTATCACACAAGCTCCTTTATAGTCTCTAACTCCTCTTACAGAATCCCAGATCTTGTTCCATTTTTCCGGTTGCAGAGACATCAGGTTGAGGGACTTGCCTCCCAGCAATATGCTTTTGTGTCAAGCAATCCACTCCCACAGAAGGTTACATTAGGCTGTGTAGCAGAGAATAAATTTCCTCCTGCTTGACACAATTTTTCAGGTTGTTACTAAAATAAATAAAGTGAAAGTGACCCCACTAGCATAAGTAAGAACTATATTACTGATATCTGTAGGAAAAGGTTTTTACACAGATTTTTGTTTGATGAACAAGAGCTGAAACACAGCATGACATTTAAAGCCTCCCTTCTTCCCACTGTGGGCCTGGAACCTGAGTAAGGATTCACTTCAATATTTTAATTTGTTCTCTTCCCACATCTGGCAGCACAACCTTCCCATAAAACCATCACCACTACTAAAGCTGTCTACAACTGAGAGAGATGCTTGAGTTATGCTATTTTGTAAAACTAAGTTATTACATATCATAAATGACAGACAATACGTACCCTTTGCGTAGCCTTAACAGTACAAGCTTAACCATATACAAAGATAAAGCAGTACTGCTTTAGTACAAAGATAGTACAAAACCAATGAGACCACAGAGCTTTTTCACTTGGATTTTAAGAGAAAATAATTACGGCAATATATAGGATATAAATATATCTTTGTGCCTAAAGCAATTCTCAAAAAGCTAATGCAATCAGCAGCAGGCATGGGGAAATCAGAAATAATTATACCCCTAGAGAAGCTATGGGGAAAGTAAATCTGCTTACTTAGTTTCAAAAGAGGGCATCCTGCTGTCTAGAAAGTTTGCAGTTTATCTACTAAGGGGCATTATCACAGATTTCTTGGTTATATCTAATAGGAACAGCTAGACTAGCAAGCAATAGCATTTTATCTTTTGGTTAAGGCATGACAAGCTTTAGGAAAGATCGCATAGGACGAAGAATGAATGATTTCCCCTCCATTACACTCTTGATTTGATGGGTCTTGTACTCACTTCACTGGAGCATAAGATGCTGTCACAGTGTCTTTTAAATCCATTCTTCTGGTCTGCAGCCATCCTGAACATCACAGACACAAACCACACACAAACTGCACTGAGCTAACGGGACGGTGGCCATTATAACTTCTGTTACACAAGCTCACCATTACCAGCCCTCCAGGCAAGTGAGACTAACTGCCAGAGAAAACGAGGACTTCACCTTCACCATTTATTTTCATTTAACACTAGTGACTCTAATTTTTCTTTGTGAATTATCTCTTTCCAACAGGACATACATTCCTGTTAGGAAAGGAACTTAACTGATGTTCTGAAGGAGAGGAAGCAGCTGCTGTTAAACACCTTTCCTTTCAATCACCATGGGATTAAGAGTCACATGCCCGCTGTGTGCGTGCCCAGTGCCTGCTTCCCATTTTCTCTTCAGTGGCTTCTTTCTAGCTTTTTCTATTCGCATTTCAAGAGCTTTCTTCAGTATCAGGGGAGCGGGTTTTCCTGCAAAGAAGTTTGACAGAGAGACAGAAAGAGGGAAGAAAGCAAAACATGCAGCCATAGTAACAAAAGCATAGGCCAGTGTCTTCTCCAAACCATCACATTTAGTTATTGAATACAAATAGAAACTTCACAAGGTTGGTTGTTGCTTATCTTTTTTCATAACAAGCACGTGAAACTGCTACTCAATCTGGCCCAAAATAATCTGTTATGTAAAGAGATGCACTTCACTAAGTTAAAATAGCAGAGAGCTATGGTGAGTAGAGCTAAATACACATACTACCTTTCAGTTAATATATTTCTTCTTTATGTAATTAAGAAAAGCAGTGTATAGAGACTGAAGAAGCCATTCAGAAGAATAAAAAGTTCCCCAAAAAGCTTCTTCAGCTTCCTCCAAGAAAAAAAAATAACTTTCCAGAGAAGACCTTTTTCAATCCAAAGTGATATTCAGGCACCATCTCATGAAACAAAATACCTTACAAGTACGTTAAATGGTTTCTCTGGAGATTAGGGGCTAAATATGTGGTGAATTCTGACCACCCTGTTGTTGTGGTTTAACCCCAGCCAGCAACTAAACACCACGCAGCTGCTCACTCACTGCCCCATAGTGGGATGAAGGAGAGAATTGGAAGGATAAAAGTGAGAAAACTCATGGTTTGAGATAAAGACAGTTTAATAGGTAAAGAAAAGGCTGCGCCTGCAAGCAGAGCAAAACAGGGAATTCATTCACTACTCCCCATAGGCAGGCAGATGTTCAGCCATCTCCAGGGAAGCAGGGCTCCATCATGTGTAATGGTTTCTTGGGAAGATGGACGCCATAACCCTGAATGTCCCTCCACCCTTTCCTTCTTCCTTGTTCCAGCTTTATATACCGACCATGACTTCATATGGTATGGAATGTCCCTTTGGCCAGCCTGGGTCAACTGTCCTGGCTGTGCCCCTTCCCAGCTTCCTGTGAACCCCAGCCTCCTTGCTGGCTGGCCAGCATGAAAAGCTGGGCAGTTCTTAGCAACAACCCAAAACATCAGCATGTTATCAACATTTTCTCATCCCAAATCCAAAACATAGCCTCACACTAGCACCTATGAAGAAAATGAACTCTATCCCAGCTGAAACCAGGACACCTGTCCAGAATAGAAGTATACTGAGGTTCAAATTCAACAGTGACAGGTGCAGCGCCAGCAGTTCACAGGAATGGCTACTGCACCTTACGTCAGCAGTGAAGCCGGTCTGCAATCAACTTGTTAAGACAGGCAGTTACCTGCTTTGTGCTGCACTGGACAATGCAGGGTCTGCAGATTCTGGTTGCCACATTTATTACCATGGTTGAGGAACAAAGCTTATCTCAATGTGGACACCTATGGACGAAGGAAGATGAAATCTAGGTAGGGTTTCCAGAAGCAGCAATGCTATGTGGATTTCTGCAAAGCTATGGAACTACTTGGCTTGGAAAAGCTAAGTCCTTTCTCTTTCTTCCACCAATCTATACTGGAATTCCTCCCAATTCACAGTCATGGGAAGATGAGCTTGTAGTGTTTGTAATGCATTTAGAAAGCAGGGTCTCACCACTCTCTCCTCTGAACTTGCCTATCTGAAGGCAAAAAGCCAAAAATGCTCATCTTCAAGACCCCAGGTTCTCTTCTCTGAGGACGAGTCTGGACAGGTGCCCAACACTTCTGTTCCTAACTGAAGAACTGCCCACCAGACAGCCACAGCCTATGGAGTACGGCTGGTCCTCTGCACAAATGGCTTTCTTCCAAGTCGAAAACATCAGTCACACTTATCTACCTTAATTATCTTTCCTATAATTAGCTAATAGATGAGAACACAAAAAGACTAAGACACACATCATCAGTGCCGTATAAGCAATAACAGTCCACTTGTGCCTCACATCAGTTCAGAGAAATCAAAAGCATTAATCATGTAACATAAAAGCTGAGTTTTAATTTGCTTGATAATGAAAAACATACCATCTTTACAGCTGCTGACAAGCAGGCAGATTCTAAAATAGGCTCTTCGTACCAAATACTCTTACTTCACAGTGTTTGTCTGTGGGCAACAGATACTGGCACAGCCCTGGTCACACACAGATCCTCACTGCCTACTGTCAGACCTAAGTCCTGAAGGGCTACACTGAGATACCAGTGGGAAAGGGAAAGTAAAGGAGGGCATGATAATCAAGGATGGCACCTTGGTCCTTGACATGCAACAAAGAGCAGTACATTCAAATATAAGCAGAGTATGCACTCTGTTCTGAAAACAGCTCTCTGGAAATAACAGCATGCACCATAGAAAGAGTAGGAGAGATTCTTTACGCAAAGCTCTGCCAGTGCCACTCAAGCCCAACCTACAGTTCCTCAGGGATTAGCTTTAACAAGCACACAAACACACAAGTCAGTGCTGAGCTGAGCCCCACCTTTCTTTTAATTTCTTAGAGGATGTGAGGAGGCCTCAGAGCTCCAGGCAAGAGAAGCTAAAGAGAAAATATATTTGACCACTAGCTTTCTTACCACCACTGCTTGCATTGTAGCCTCATCTTTCACATCCATTTATGTACCTTAAACATTTGTGGGTCCCTTCCACTTTCATTTTAACTCAGTCACTTTAGACTCCTAGAGCCAATTTGAAATAATTGTAAAATGCTTTCTGAAAACCTCTGACAGGCTGGTTGGGCAGTAATACTGTGAAACAGTTCAGCAGCAGACAAAGGGGGCTGCGACGCACCTATGCACTTCCACAGCATGATGTACAAGCACTACACACGTGCACACACGCACACACATACTGGAGAACCTCTGTTTACTTTTGCAACATGAGGTATCTGGGAAAGCATCCTGGAGGCAGGATGTAATTTAAGGTCCAGACCAAAAACTGGGAAAGGAAGAAAATTCACCTTACTGAAGGCACTGCAGTTTGGACAAGTGCCATCTTTCCCGCTCTATAGAACTACTGCCAATCATTAGCCAGCATTTGAATAATTATGGTTAAGAACAGTCTTAAAAATAAGTTGCACTGTGTGCAGAACAAGAAAAATGGACTAAAAGTGACACATTCAGTTTATATAACACCATTAAAAAAATAACTTGCTACAATTCAAAACTGAAAGAAAAAAATTGATAAAGACATAAATGATTTCTGGCTACCCCACAACAGCCACGTCAGCATCTTCTGCAAGTTTAATTGTATTTTGGTTCAAAACCTTCAGTACAACTCAGTAATATATAAAGAAATAACAAATTACTACCATCTGCCCCTTTGTGAGCACAAGGCTATACAGCACTGTGCCTGGTATTTCAATAAAATCTTTTGCAGCACAGTATGTGAAGAAAGGTCATTTAAAAAACAAAATCAAACCACGGCATTTGAAAACTGAATACGCTTCTGTTTGGCTGAAGTAATTAATTTTTTTCCATGCCTGAAACATTTGTTCTGCAATTTGAAAATGCACTTTGCATTTAAATCTGCTGTACAATTCCTTGTGTGCATGTACTATGTATGCACATGCATACACCCGTTTGCTAGAACAGGCATACACTCACCCACATGGCAACGTGCTGTCATGCAGCATGTGGGCATGTACACACTCACACAGTATCAGCTATACTCTCTCTGTCTCTGTTGCAGGCAAATAAAGCAAAGGTCAATTGTTTTCTCTATTAGGAGTCCATTTTATCTCCAGACCCATCTTATTCCTTTTCCTCTGATATGAGGAAAGTCTTTTCTCTTTCAGTACTCTAACCTTTGAAATGAACACTATTTATATTGGTTTTTCTAGGGTTTAACGCTGAATCTTTTTCTACTAAGATAGTATAATACCTCTTTTCTTCCACTCCAAATAGCAGAACAGAATAGTAGTAAATGACAAAATCTTGTGATTAAAATCACTTGAAAGTAGTACAAAATGACTTCTCAGATTCCACTACCACATGCAATACTCCTCCTATCCTCTTTTCCACTCTGAATGATATGGTTCATTAAAGGGACCCAGAGTATGGAATTCCATCTGTCCTGCCCATTCACAGCAATCCTGGCAAAGGTTTTCTCAAGTGACTAATATTCTTGTGCTCTTTATATTTTGATAGTCATTATGTGGTACCTTCCAAGACATGACCAGAAAGCATTGCACTGAAACCTCCTTAAGTCTAATCCTTTTCACCTTTTCAAGGTGAGAGCTCCACTACGGAAATAGTGAAAAGGGCATGACATTTCTGTCTTGGCCATTTTGTTCCAGGTCTGTCCTTTTGGTGTAATGATGTTCCTTGAGGTTTAAAAGCAGTGTACTGAAGAAAGGATCTTCCAACACAGATTGTTCTCACCTTAGCCTCAGTATAGCTGTTTACACCTGAGCAACGAGACTGTGAAATGGTGTACAAATAGACATACTTTGCACAGAGAAAAAACACCATCCCAGGCAAAGCAAGAAGAAAATCAGGTGTGAATAAGAAAGCACTCTGTAAAATTGTCAACACCACATCCATTAGACTTCAGTTCCTTTTGAACGGACCTGCACATAGACCGTGTTCATTTCCAACAAAAGACACAGTTTCAAGCCTCAGAACAGCCACATTTTAACCTTACATTTGTCCCCCAAATGGCATGTTGGATTCACAAAAAAGGCTTTTTCCATCCAAGCACTATGTAACTTAACTAATATGTTTTCAGCATCCTAAAGTAATAACTCTTTGAGAAAACTGCTCTTTAACTAGTCGCTACACATGTTTATTTCCTATGGGAAATAGTTTCCTGAGTTGTATGCCCTGTATATGTCAATTATAGCCAAGTTTACATGCCAAGAGCATAAAATAGGCTTTAAAAAGTTAAAAAAGGGCTTTGCTCAGGAGTTTATGGTTCATATGCACTTCTATTCTTAGCAGCTGGGTTTGAGTCTACAAAGCAATCTCGGAGGACTGAGCCACAAGTGCAGTAGAGGGTTTTTAGAGGTACAACTTCATCAGTGACCGTCATGTTTTTGTGCCTTGCTAAGCATCATACCTTGTAAGCTAGGGTTTCAAAACTGAAGAAAAAAAAAAAAAAGAGCCTCTGAGATAAGAACAACTCAGTTCAAGAGACAGAACTGGAGATTCCTGAGACAGCGTCTCGCTGCTGAAATGAAGTAGGATTCCTCTCATCTAAATATAGATGTTAAATACAAATGCTGAACCTCATCATTAACAGAAAGACATGGAAAAAGATTAAATGATTTCTCACAGGGTCCTTTTGTCATAATGCTGCTGAACCTGTAAAGAGTAAACACAGAGGTTTTGGAATAACTCTGATCCATAACAATTGTGTCTCACATTCCCTCCCAGCAGCCAGATGCATATCCTACCACAGAAGGGGACAACTATAGCAGGGAGTACTACATATACAACAACTCTTCTTCATATGATTTCAGTGATAACATTCATCATTATTAAATGAGTAACTAAAGTCAGGCAGCAACACTGCACCCAGCATAATCTAAGAAAAACAGGTTTCAAGAGTCCATTGACTTCTATCCCTATAAAGCAGGAATAGGCTTATTCCCAATCATCATCAGGAGATGAGAGATATATTTAGAATCCTCTTGTAAACAAAACCACAGATGGGGAGAATTATTTCTTTGCAGAAGAGGCTGCCAGCACATTTTGTGCCCTTGGAAGGGCTCAGTTTATGATTTATTTCAACTCCAGATGATCTGCTTTTCAACACTGCTTTAAGTAAATACTGCAAAGTGCAGTCACTCACTGCACTGCACAAAAAACAATGCCAAGGCAGCTTTGTCATTACACATGCAAAATGTCAACAACCCTGACAAGGAGAAGGCCTGAGATTTCTCTATCCCATGGACACACGCATACACCTACACACAGTCCTATGAAATCCTGGCTCATGCAGTGCTCCTGACAGTGAGTTAAAAAAGCAAGAAGGATCTTCAACAGCAGCAAAGAAGTGCTCATTATCCCTAGCCTTTACAAGATGTACTACAGTACATCTGTGCAGCAATTCCTGCTGCTGCAACAAACATCATCCCAGCAGAAGACACATGCCCAATTTTTTTGGTTTTGATAACTTTAGTGAAAATATAAATAAAACCCCAACAATGATTAACAAATAGCTCTTCACATGTTGATTGTACAGGTCAACAGGTCTGGAGGAAAACAGAGACCTTGAGGGGGATGCAGAAAATGTGTAAGCTGTTTTGGATTTGAGCCTTTCCAGGGATTTCAGGATTTTTCAGAATCAATATTTAAGTCCTTAGTCAGAATATATACTCAAAGTGAGTAATCATGACAACTTAAAAAATACCCTTAAAACAGATGATAGATTCTCCATTCAGGTCAACTGTGGGCTGCCAAATCCCCTTCCTCAAGCTTGCTCTGCAGCTGATATGTGTCCCCCATATGAGAGGGCACAGAAGGCTGTGGAGGCCCAACAAGCAGCATCTGCCACAACATGGTTTCTTCAGGCTGGGAAAGTCCTCTGGCTATTTTGGAGTGTTTTATAGTTGATCATAAGAGCAACTGGTATTTTAGAATTAAGATACAATCAAATAAATGAGGACCTTTTCATTGCCCTATTTTTGTCCAAATTAAGAAGATGGAAGAGGTGTTACCAGTTCTGGACTTTTCATTGATGCAGAAATTAGTCTCTTAGAGCTCTGATCCAGCAGATCAATTAATCTACAAACAGCCCCAGCAAAGCATGCTGCTTTGGATCTAAATAGTAGATACAAAGCTAGTTAAATAGCTATCAGTAAGATTAAAATGGGTTTACAGCTTCAGACCCTCTAGGACCTTGGAACACCACAGTACTGACCTGACACTGAAAAGCTCCACCTTCCCCACAAATCTGAGCCTGTCCCTAAACTACAATAACACCACAAAAGAACTTCCTTTTGTTTGAGGAAGTGATTGTCCTAGTTTATTTCTTTCAACTTGTTTCCTAAAAGCAGATAAACTTTCCTTGAATGAGGACCTGAAATAAATCTGTGAAGCAAGTGTTTAATTCATCTTTAAAAGAGAAAAAGTATCTCTTACTTTGTCCATCCCATCACAGAAGAAACAGAGTATCAACTGCATTAGGTACTTTATTCCTTAGGAGCTTGTGCATATTCTCCATAGCCCTGTTCCTTGGAACTAGGGTGAATACTGGAAAAGCAGAACCTTGGGCATGGGTTTGGGAGGAGAAGAAGGATAAACAAACTCCCCCCGTGATTTCCATTAAACAACTTTTTATAGGATGATACACTGCAGCAGATTTATTTTAAACTAAACACACTTGAAGTCCTTGGGTAAATTAAGACTAATAAATAAAGCACCCATTTAAGAATGTTTCTTTGTTCCAAGCTGTTTACATTCAGGAAAAAATGGTTAACAAATCTGAGAGGGTCACTCTGGGCACACAAACAAAAATTCAAAGCTGACCCTTAGAATAGGAAAGCCTTAGTCTTGCCCAAAGCTTTCTGGGAATTTTAGCAAGCAGCAACAACAAGAGATTACTATAACTAATAGACATAAGAAGCCTCCAAATAGTCTTGAAAGACAAGAGACTAAAGGTATTCATTTGAGGAAACAACACAACAGGACCAATAGTACCACCCTATCAGAAATCTAAAGAAAATACATATGACTTGAGCTGTTTCTGGAAAGATGCCACAAAACCACTCTGGGGTGGAGTAAAAATCAGGAAGCACTATAATGAAACTGATTGTTTCTTATTTGAATGCGTTAAATAGACATGTAACTAAAAATGTTCTGCTTTTTTCCCCTCAATATGTTGAGCACAGTTAGCTCACATCATTAGATAATCTGGAAAACCATATAAAGTTTAGGATCCCTGTGAAGTCAGTCCTTTTTTTTTGCCACTGTACTCCAGCTTTTAGCACCCAGGTTTAATTAATTTAACATCTTTTGTTGGAGTTCATAATTTAAAATCTTTTGTTGGAATTCATACGTACTTTTATCAGCAGAGGAATGCAGTATTTCTATACTGCAAGCGTCTTGTTGCTTGAAACATGCTCTGAAACATACTTCATGAAGTGAAATATAAAGTAGATGACAAGACACTAACTTTGGACCCACATCACTACTCAAGACCAGATTACATTTTCAACTGCATTTCGGGTGCGGTGGGGGGCAGATATAAGTGTAAATCTTTAAAGCAAGGCTCCCACTGAATGAAGTAATTGTCTCTTTGAATTAGATGGTAGAAGATGACCCTCTAGAGCATTCTCTGCAGAAACTAAAAGCACCATGCTGAAGGTACAGGTAAGAATGGTGCAATTATCCTAGAGAATAAACATAGCGTTTTAAAGCAAAGGGCATCTAAATGCAGGTAAACATGCAGGGCACATCTAAAGGAAGCCCCAGAAAACCTGAGGGCAGGAGTGCATGGGAGGCGTCATGCTCAGACCTAGACCTGAGTGGTTGGTTGCTAACATCCAGGGTGAGTGACCCTGCTGCCGCAAAGCAGCCTTGGGAGGGGCCATCTTCATTGCCTGGAGGAATGCTTTTAAGCCTCAGCGCAAAATATGACCCATTTTGAGATAAAAGAATTGGAGACATTACAAGCAAAGGTAATTTGCTCAGGCTCATTTCACACATCCCCAGCCTCATTCTATTTATTTCACACCAAACATTCTTTGAAAAAAAACAGTCCATCACTGACTTATACCCATGAATTGTTCCATGCAGTCCCAGGGTTCTAAGAAGGTGCTGAACCAGATGCATCATTGTGTCATCACCCCGCTTCTTGCAGTCTCCCATAAGCATTGCCACTGACCACTGCTAGAAAACACAGGAGACTGGCGCGCCTTGAGTCTCACCCAGTTGAGATACTCTTGTGCACCTGGAGTGCACTGCACTTGTACTGCAGGGACACTTACATGCACTTGTTATTTTGAACTAATTAAGCTTATGGAAAAACAAAGTAAAGTCTATAGGCTACGATGGGTAATGAAAAGCCACGTGCTGGATGTTTTAAGGAATATGGCAAGTTCTCTTGAGGGAAGAGAACATGCTTGCCAGAAGCTGGTCACCAAGCAGAATATGTTTTTATATGGTTAAGACTCTAACTTGGCCAGTTAGAGCAGAAATTCATGTTAGGCTTTGAAGTCAGTAGCAGTCAAAATGTTCATGAGTCAAAAGGGCTCTTCCTTCAGAGCTAAGCTTGTTTGCTGACATTCGAGCTATGCAAAATAAGTACAACAAAAATCAATGACTAAACAAAACTCAGCTGGGTTTGAATTTCTAACCCTGAACCACAGTCAGATAAGACCATAAGATTTCCTCAGACTTGCTATTTACACAATGAAACTGTAAGGTCATGCGGTCAGGGATATTGCCTTCCCTTAAGATGACACTACTGCCCCATAAATAACAACTTGAACAAGAATTATGCATAAACCAGCTGATGTGGGATCACAAATCTTTAAGTGATGATGCTGGAGGTTTAGGCCCTACACTCATTTCAACAGCCTCTCGAGGGAACCCAAACATAACTTCACTGAATTACTAAAATATTTGTAAAGACACACTCCTTCAAGTCTCAGGCTGTTTACATATTTTGAAAAACAGAAGGACAAGTGCAAACTACCAACAGTAGTCTGATCCTGGATCCAATTCTACCATTTTTACTTGGATTTATCTTTTTTTTTTTTAACCACAAGACCTGAAATACTTGGTGAAAAACAGTTTTGTGTGAATCTAATGCATGGCAAACTGACAGGTCAGTTCTTTTCCTAGTGTAGCAACATACTGCAGTACTACAAAAACCTACAAAGTCTACACCACAAATCAGCTTTTCTGCAACCACAATTAAGCATGCCTCCATATTCTCTAGGTTAGCATCATCTTCTGTCACTTTTCATGGGGAAGAGCTCTCTGAGCTATGGAAGCAGACTTTTTTCTGCATGTCAGAGACTTGCTGAAAAAACACACCAAGGCAGTCACGGAGAATCCAGGCAGTTTCTCCTTGCTGCTGCAAAGCAATCTTGCCACAGGGACATTGAACCATAGATGCCTGGTACTCTGTAAGCATGGTGATGAGGTGCAGGGACTGACACTGCTTGGAACAAACAAACAGCAGGGGCTTAACAGCTATAAATGGTGAAAGGGAGAACAGGGCCTCTGAGCTGATGCCACCACATGCAAATGCCACAAGGAAGTAACCACAGTTAAGCGAGGAGCTGCATTGCCCTGCCAGCCTGGGAGAGGAAAAGAGACAAATAGCAACAGGGGCTGGAACGTGAAAGGCAAGGTTGGTGGGGTGACTGGGGAGCTGCTGTGAAATCTTCTGGGGGGGGGGGCAGACTCAGAAAGAAATGACCCTGGCATAAGAAGAACTCCTTATGCCTGTGATGGTACTACAAGACAAGAAGTACTAAAAGGAAAGGCAAAAGGAGCAAAGGTAGGAACAGACACTCCCCATAGCTTGACTGTGTGTGCCAGTGTTTGTGCTGATGGGCCATGACAAAATGCTCCCATCTTGCCCTCTCTTGGTAGAGTTAGCAACTCTACAAGCCAGGTAGAGGGAAGGGGAAGAAAAGGGGGCATTTGTAGGCAAGGAAAGAAAGACAGAGAGTAGCACAGCACTGAATCACTCAGCTGTCAGTAGACATGCTATTCTTTGTGATGGAATGATCAGCTTTTTTGGAGAGGGATGCTTATACTATATGGCTGCTCAAATGACCTCTCCCACCCCATGCAAGCTCACGCATGACAATCCCAGTCTAGCTATTTCTGTGCAAAACGCACTACCTTCTTGCTTAAAACCATCATTTTTAACACAACCTCTTTTTATTCTGGTCTGTTAAAACCCTTCAAGTAGCACAGTAGTCCCCTATAAACACACTGCTCTAACTCCCTGTATAGATTTTCCTGTTGTGTTATAACCACTTGCATGTTTCTTGAACTGGATTTAGCAATTCCTTTGGTTTTCCCTAGCCCTTGGAGAAAAAAAACCCCTCAACTCCTTTACAACAGTAGAGTTCAAAATAAATGAATAATATCCCTGTGATCAGTAGTGTTTGGGACTCTAACAAGTAATAACACCCAGCTCACACATAAAATTTCTTAAGGAAACCTACTGAGTTCTGCAACTGTTAAGTACACATTATACTCCAACGCAAAAAACCCCTTTGGTCTCTCCACTTCCTTTTCTTGCTGTCTTTGCTTCAGCTTCCTCTCTTGTTTTTATGTTCCTGATCTCACTAAACCAGATCGAATTTTTTCATCACTGTGAAGGACTGATTTTTTTTGACCCTGTTTTATGGTGCAGGCACTATTGTATTTGCGCAGGCAATGAGCTAACATGTTCCTTGCATTGCAGCTGTGGTTCTGCTTCCATGTCTCTGGGGCAGAACCATCACCTGACTTTGTTCTTGAGTCTGTCCTGCTAAGTACTCTATGTAATTCAAGAGAGCAAGCTACATTTAGCTCATTCTTCAAAGGTGAAGCAAAAAGAGCAAAAAAAGGTCTTAATTTGTACTGACGCCATTTTGGATCTCTGTATGTATCTCTTGAAACGGAAAAAGGCAATAGAGTTTGCTTGGCCTGATCTCTGATTTTGAGAAACTTATTTATAGCAGTGCCAGATGGAAATCCCAAGGTTTCTAATGTACTGTTAGGTATGAACTTGATAGTATAAGAGGAGGTTTGAAGAATTTCAGCCTCTTTAGTAACCCTGTCTAGCAGGAATTGTAGTAGTCTGCAAGTAATTGTAGCTGCACAAAACCAGCAGAGCTACATCTTCCAAAGAACCCGTACTTCCCCTGATTTCCACAAGAAAACAGTACTTCTGTTTATAAAGGAACACTCAACACAATTAAGCTGATCTTTGAAAATAATTCCTTGCTAAGACTCCACTATTACCGTGTCTGTCTATCCAGGGCAAACAGGCTTCTGCCAGTCACATCCCATTACTAGCATGATTCCTCTCAGAAAACTGACTATGGTTAAATGATTATAACCATCACACATGTGAGCTTTCTGTTAACCCTCTCTCCAAACCTCACAGCATCCTAGCTATGTGTTGGGATCACCCTGCACAGCTTGACCTTAAGGAGAAGGAGCTGTGGTGTTGATCTGCACGGCTCGACCTTAAGGAGAAGGAGCTGCAGCACTGAGAAGCTGGTAAACAGCTGGATATCTGCATGGCTCGGCCTTGAGGAGAAGGAGCTGTGGTAAACAACTAAGAAGAAGCGAGGAAAACAGGAACACCTGCAAGCAGCGAATCCTGACTGTGTGAGAGGCGCGTGGACAGCGCGTGATATTTTGTATATAGCCAATTGCAATAATGTGTGTAACAAGCTGTAACCAATCATGAGTGTGTGCGCAGTGACTAAGCGAAAATTATGGTATATATTGGAGTCAGACAAGACAATAAATGGTTTTCGGAATATAACTCTCATAGAGTTGTGAAGTTCATCCTTCTCCCGCAACTGGTGACCCCGACGTGATACGATCTCTGGGATCTCATCGTTGAACACCGGTTGAGTGCAGAGGATGCTGCAGGAGAAGCCCAGTTGGAAGAATTGCAGTCAGCGGGACTGACGCAAGGAAAAAGAAAAAGGAATATGTTGCAACGGAGAAGCACCCAGCGAGGTGAGGTGAGCAACCGGGGCGGCATGGGGCAGAACACATCGCATGAAGAAGCGGCGATAGTCAGACTCCTGCTGCACATGCTCTCTAAGAGAGGACTGAAATATGATGAATATACACTTAGAAGGCTTCTAATTTGGAGCCGAAAGAAAGGGTACCCCCCCGATCCGTCTGTGGCGTTTAGGGCAGAGACGTGGGAGGAGATAGGAAAAATGTTATGGGACCATATTGAGAAAACCGCCGCAGAGTTAGTGACGGCGTGGAAGTTGATATTAACCACATTAAAAGCCTTAAAGGCAGAGAGAAAAGCTGCAGCTGATATGGAGGAGGCTGTTAAACTGCCTTCAACCAATCCCTTCTTAACCGAGTCAGAGGGTCCAGGACCTTCAGCGACTCCGACTGCACCACCTGAGGTGCCAGAGGCACCTGGTGAACTGGCTGCATTAGATAAGTCAGAGAAACAGATCTACGATGATGTATGTGAGGGCAAGACAGGACAAAGCTGCCCAGAACAATGATGTACTCAGTGTTCCCCTGTGTGCCCGTGTGAAAGATTGATGGGGTGGGCTTCACCACCCCCGAAACCACCCAGACTTAACTGATTGAAAGCCCTCAGCCGAGCCCCTGCCACCTTTACGGCCCCCGTTGCCTGATAGCAGCGACGAAGAAGAGCCTGTTGTAGAGACTATAGGGAGGCAAGAGCCTAGGATGAAAGGCGACCCTAGGGAGCGGTGGAAAGACGTTTTTTTAGGAGCAATGAAAGACGAGGAAACGGAGTTACCGATAGCATTTCCTGTTAGTGTACGGCCTCACGGGCCCAATCGCTGGGACCCATTTCATTGGGACTTGATTAAGGAAGTGCGGAAGGCAGTACAAAATTATGGCTTGCAATCACCTTTCACGCAAGCTCTATTAGATAACATATTCACGGGAATGGTTCTTACACCATGGGATTGTCGGCAGATGGTAGATATGTTGTTGACACCAACCCAAAGGTTATTGTGGGCAGACAGATGGTATAAACTCTGTATGCAAGAAGCCCTGAAAAACCCGGAACATCAAGATGGCGATCCACTTCAGAACATTCCTATGGAACAAATGGCAGGCCAGGGACCGTTTGTGGATGTTAGATTGCAAGCTCGGCTGCCCTTAGAAGCCTTGCAATTAGTTGGGCGACTAGCGTTGAATGCGTTGCGAACAGTCCCTGAGGAGGGAAAGAGACAACCATCTTATACTCAAATTAGACAAGGGAGAGATGAACCATATATGTCTTTTGTTGATCGTCTGAGAGACGCTTTGAATAAGGTGTATATCAATGAAGATGCAAAACTAGCAGTGCTGTTGAATTTAGCGGTAGAAAATGCCAATGTAGATTGTAAAAGAATTTTGTTAGCTTTGCCAAAAGAAGCAACGTTAGTACAAATGGTAGAAGCCTGCAACAGAGTAAGCTCTGCCACACATCAGGCAGAGACACTCGCAAGCGCCTTTGCAGCAGCAATTAAGCCATTTATAAATGGAAAAGGGGGGAAAAAATGTTTTAATTGTGGAAAAACAGGCCATTTTAGAGCTCAGCGCAAGGCCACAAGGAAAGGACCTAGGCAGATTGAGACAGGTCATAAATCCTTCCAACAAGGACCCTTTCAGCAAGGAATAGGCCCAGCAGGAGCACCATGTGGTCGATGTCAAAAATTTGGTCATCAAGCCTCAGAATGTTGTTCAAAGTATCATCGGGATGGTATGAAATTGGGAAACGGGCGACCAAGCACGAAGGCACCCCGCACGACGACACAAATGGGGAAGCACCACCAGGCTGCTTGGCAAGCCTCAGCGCCCAAACCAGAGGGAGCGCCAGAATGGACGTGGAAACAACAGTAGAAGTTACCTTGTGGGACATGTCGGTTTATGATGTCCCGACTAACGCGAATGGACCGTTAGGATACGGATTGAATGCTTTGTTATTAGGACGATTTTCAGCAACAAAGCAGGGACTTGTTGTTCTCCCTGGAGTCATTGATGAAAAAGGCCATATTGTGCCAACCACTAGTCCTTGGAACACACCTGTTTTTGTGATTCCAAAGAAAAGTGGAAAATGGAGACTATTACATGACTTGCGAGAAGTCAATAAGGTTATAGTGGACATGGGAGCCTTGCAACCAGGGCTACCATCTCCCTGTATGATACTGAAGTATTGGAAGCTTTTGATTATAGATCTCAAAGATTGCTTTTTTACAATCCCTCTGCATGAAGATGATGCCAAACATTTTGCATTCTCAGTCCCAAGTACAAACAAGGTGCAACCCATGCAAAGATATCATTGGACAGTATTGCCACAAGGCATGAAAAATTCGCCCACAATGTGTCAAAGTTATGTAAATTGGGCTTTACAGCCAATCAGAAAAAGGTGGCCTCAATATCTCATCTATCATTATATGGATGACATATTGTTGGCTGGTGATCAATCAAATCCGGAAGAAATGATCGGGGAGCTCGTTGAGCTTTTGAGGCAAAGTGGGCTGCAAGTGGCGCTGGAAAAGATACAAGCTGAAGTGCCTTGGAGATACTTGGGGTGGATGATCACTGAAACGTTGGTGACCCCCCAAAAGATTGAATTAAGAATTCAGATTAAAACATTAAATGATGTACAAAAATTGGTAGGAGACGTTAACTGGATTCGACCTATTTGTGGGATCACAAACCAAGATATGGAGCCCTTGGTTCAGCTCTTGCGAGGGGATAGCAGGTTAAACTCTCCTCGACAATTGACCAAGGAAGCCCGGGAAGCAGTAGCAAACATTTCTGAAAAGGTAACTCAAGCATTTAGTTCTAGGATAGACCCCTCGATAGGGATCACTTTGGCAGTAAACAATCACGAGCAACATCCCTATGCGCTTATAATACAGTGGATAACAAAGCTAGAATCAAAAGCAGACCCATTGAGAATTTTAGAGTGGGTCTTTTTGCCTCAGCAGCACAGAAAAACCATCACCACGAAAGTGGAGTGTTTTGCAAATTTGATTATGAAAGGGCGCAACAGAATTATTGATATATCAGCAAAGGACCCAAAAACGATTTTAATACCATTACAACAAGAATATCTGACTTGGGCTTTGCAGCACTCTGTTCCCTTCCAAACTGCATTAGCAGGATTTGAAGGTGACATTCAGATTAATTATCCATCACACAAAATGTTTACCTTTTTTAAAAACCGTGAAGTAGAAGAAAAATCAGTGTAGTCAATATCCAGTTCAAGGTGCTACAGTATTTACGGATGGTGGTGGGAAAACAGGCAAGGCAGCAATAGTATGGCGAGAGCATGGAGAATGGAAAGAACGGGTACTTGTCATGCCAGGATCAGTTCAAAAGGTAGAACTACAGGCAGTAATTGAAGCCTTTAAATTATGGTCTGAAGAACCTGTGAATATAATTACTGATTCTTTATACGTAGCTGGAGTACTCCAAAGATTGGAAGGTTCAATCCTCAGACAGGTACAGCAGGAACAGCTATATCAACAATTTAGAACGCTTTGGTTTTTATTGCAGAAAAGACGACATCCTTATTACATTATGCATATACGCAGCCATACCAACCTTCCAGGGGAATTGGTGGAAGGAAATGCAAGAGCTGATCGGCTGACTGCCGCAGTATGGGCTGGACCTGCCCGGGACCGTTTAGGTCAAGCACAAGCCTCTCATGCCTTTTTCCATCAATCTGCCAAAGTTTTAGCAAGAAAATTTAATCTAAGTGCAGGTGACGCTAGAGCTATCATACAGACTTGTGCTGATTGTCAACAAATAGGCCCAGGTATCGCGATTACAGTAAATCCCCGAGGACTGCATTCGCTACAACTATGGCAGATGGATGTGACACATGTTGCTGGCACTGGAAGATTTAAATATGTTCATGTTTCAATTGATTGCTATTCTGCAGTAGTTTGGGCCACTGCACAAACAGAAGAAACTAGTAGGCATGTACAAAAGCATTTGCGAGCTGCATTCGCAGCCCATGGTATACCCCTACAAATTAAAACCGATAATGGTCCTTGTTATGTAGCCCAGTGAACCCAGCGATTTTTTGCTCAATGGGGAGTGACGCATGTTACTGGAATACCACATCCCCCAACTGGACAAGCTATTGTTGAACGAATGAATCATTCCCTGAAGAGTTTATTGCAAAAACAAAAAGGGGGAGAGGCTATCACACCACCCCAAGAACGTTTGAATAAAGCCTTATATGTGTTAAATTATTTGCGTCTAGCAGAAGGAGAAACATATAAAAGGAATGACAGGAAGTCTGTTTGAGTTAACACAAAATGTGCAAGTAAAAGTTAAAAATTTGGAAAAGAATATGTGGGAAGGACCTTTTCAACTGCTAACCTGGGGACGAGGCTATGCTTGTGTCATTACAGATTCTGGAACTTGTTGGGTACCCGCAAAATGGGTAAAACCATGGGTGAAACAGTCACCATCGTCGTCGTCGGACACATCTTGACACTACCAGGTGTCATCGCAATCTGGATGCCACGTCAGCCAAAAGAACATGTATGGGTAAATCACACTGAAATTAGTAGTATCATGAGAGGAATATGGAAAGCTTTTAGGGCAAACTGCTCTGTAACGACAAATCCTTTGCTAAGATATAATATTGGTTTTCATAGCTTTATACAAGCACTTTTTCCATTACTAGAAGTAGCTTCTATTGCTAGGAGTAGTACAGCTAGAATTGTTTGCCTTGTAACATTCTGCTATTAATTTAAGCATAGCTGATATGTGACTGCTGGATTATGGTAAGATGCCATGTGAACAAAACCTATGAACCAATAGACGGGGTGGCTGTGGCACGTGCGGCATGTCTGGCCAGCGGGCACATGCACCATAGGCTCCCTGTGTTGAGAGGTGGCAACCGAGGCGTGTTCCGACACTCGCTGGCCACGTGTGTCGAAACTCGTTCCTTGGCAAATGTATAAATACTGGGATTTCCCGAAGAGCAGGGGGATTGGTGTACGGCAAGGCCACCGTTGCCTCCGTGGGGACGCCCACGTAAAGCTGGCACCTACCGACTGCTGGGCTGAGTTCGCAGCACAGGACGATACAAGAATGTACAGATGGTCCATCTTCCTCACAGTCCTTGGGTTGCAAATGATCCATCAGGTTTTGTTTATAGATAAACAAAAAGGGGGAGATGTTGGGATCACCCTGCACAGCTCGACCTTAAGGAGAAAGAGCTGTGGTGTTGATCTGCACGGCTCGACCTTAAGGAGAAGGAGCTGTGGCACTGAGAAGCTGGTAAACAGCTGGATATCTGCACGGCTCAGCCTTGAGGAGAAGGAGCTGTGGTAAACAACTAAGAAGAAGCGAGGAAAACAGGAACACCCGCAAGCAGTGAATCCTGACTGTGTGAGAGGCACGTGGACAGCGCGTGATATTTTGTATGTAGCCCATTGCAATAATGTCTGTAACAAGCTGTAACCAATCATGTGTGTGCGCAGTGACTAAACAAAGATTATGATATATATTGGAGTCAGACAAGACAATAAACGGTTTTCGGAATATAACTCTCATAGAGTTGTGAAGTTCATCCTTCTCCCGCAGCTATGCACTTCCATTTTTGTTCTTGAGCTGCCCATTACTGCCCAGGTGTCTTCACTCTTATGTACACTCACTGTGTCTCCCTCTGTACTCAATTCTGCACCATTCAACAAATTAATTCAAACAAGTAAATGACAGTCCAGAGCAGTTCAAAGACATCTTGAATCCCAGAACTGGCTGATAGCCTGCATGCGCTGGAAAACAAGCATTTTAATTAATCTGACTTTGCTGTAGTTAAGATGTGTTATTGACCTGCTACATTACAACACAGATGCTTTACTCCTGTGGGCCAAGGTGTGCTACAAAATTTAAGAGAAAACTAAGATCTAATGAGGGAAGAGATACAAAGAGTACAATTTCATCCCTAGCTTTGATGAGGAATAATGTCTCAAGTCCCAGAGTCATTCAGTGACTGGCCCTATGTCCAGAATGAGCTTGGGGAATAATCAGAAGCTAAACTCACATGTCCTAGGTGCTATTTCTACCAGTGCAGAAAACACAAAACCAAAATGGAAACTCAGAATGGAATGGTCTTCTTAGGTATGGTTTTTCAGAAACAAACTGTCCCTTGAGAGAAGCTGTCCCACCATGTAATAATGGTAAACAAAAAATAACTCCCTAAGCAGAGAACAAGTAGTCTTCTGTGAATTCATTTTGAGAGGCTGTGTTCTCATGGGCATCCTTTGATGTCTAATAAAGGGAGTTCTCGTACTACAACCTTTCCTTGTGAATTCTATTCTCTTCATCTGCTTTACTCATGCAGAAGCTGAATTTCCTTCAGCCCTCTGTTCTACAAATTAGTAAGTCAACAGCAACAACAGGGTGGGGAGAAGAATCACAAACAGATAATAAGCATGAAAAAACCAAAAAATAACCTTATTTCCTTTACAAAAGCAGACTGAAAGGACACCACCTGTATTGCTGTTACATAAAACATGTTCAAGTTTGCGCGACAGTTGCACCCAAGTCCAGCAAGTTTTTGAAAGCCTTTTCCTTAATAAAGAGACCAAGCTGAAATCCTGAAAGAAATCACCCTTAACAATCGAGGCATCTAGAAAACATTAGGGAAACTTATTTAAGTTAAGTTAACAGGGCAAAGTCCCTCAAAAATATTGAGTGCTGTAGGTAGCAACAATCTCTTGAAAGATCACTATCCCCTAGATCCATAGCAAACATCTACCATACCAATCATTTACCATACCAATCATTTCACAGTTGTCTCATGGGTAAAATTGCCAGACATCATTCAAGTAAACAGAACTGGATATCCTGGTGGAGAAAGCCATCAGAACCTGCTGTCTCTTGTGTCTGTGTGACTGAAACTCAATTTTAATTTGAGGTTTTATAAGTCAGAACCACTATCCCCACCACCACTGTGCCAAAACCAACCACATGTGAATTGGGTGCAATAAGTAATGTCAGAGAACAGCAATAACACACCTGTCCACTCATTTGACAAGCTGAAGGACAACCGGTGCCATTCAGGACTATCAACAAGCTAACACACCTACTGTGAACAGAGATGGTGCTTTTGCAAATAGACAGCTGTGACCTAACATCCAAATTCAAGGGAGTTAATCAATGCCACCAGAGTTAGATCAATGCCGAGACTGATTCTGTAAGAATAGCCATTTCCAGACCATCTTTGTAAACCCCTTTTTCTCATTCTTGCCTGGAGGGTCTTGCCATCAAAACCTGTTATTTCCACAGTTAATCCTATAACACAGTTCACACACAGTATTTTCTGTAACAGCTTGTGGACTTTCCAAAGCCAATACAGCACAGACTGCGGGTGTAACCACAGGAAAAACAATCACAGACAGAGGAAGTAATAATACTCCATATACTCCCTGCAATTTTATACCTACAGATAAGATCTGATAGAAAGATGTAACTTCATCTGCACTAACTTAGACAATATTGTTTCCCCCAAAGAACTGAACTAGAACTGCAGGGTCAAAGCACCTGCAGTCAAAGTCAACATTTGTAGATTAACTAGGCACTAATTTTAACTAGTAGAGGGAAAATAACAAGAAAACTGAAAAGCAGATGTAGATATGTGTAAATTGAGAAAGTCTACCTCCTCTTAGTATAGCTTGTCCTTCTGATACAAAAGCATGTCTTCAGTGTTGCAACTAACATTCCTGAAATGCTCTTTGATTGTTCCCCTAGGAGCTTGACTTAATGTCAGGGCAGTCTAGGTGAAAAAAATCTTAACCAGTACAATAAAAGCTCTTGACGCCATTGGCCAGGTCAGCCTGTAAACTCTTAAAAAGATCTCAGTACCAAGAGGTATTAGATTTATTGCTTTGGAGCAAGGGAGCATACATGGAGTAATGAACATACTGCTTTGTAGTCCTAGTACGGAATCGGAACTGACACATAGGTATGAAATTTGGGTAAAAGCAGTGATTGAATGCATACCATACAAGGTAGCTTACTCTTGAATTATGAGGAAAGCATCCCATCTTATGTCGGTCAGATCTGTCTCCTGCTGTTCAGTAAAGGCCAGATACTAAGACCTGCTGAGCACCTTGTGTTCAATTTTGCACAAGACTCGGATGCTTGTCAGCTTTCAGGGTTTAGGTCCAAGCTAAACTCTAATTTTGAATCCTCATTAGCACAGGAACTTTCTATCTCTCATGCCAGCAATGCTTTTCATAAGAATAAGCCTAGAGATGCTAATGCTGGCTGATTTAAAAATAAAAGTTACTTTTTCTTTTTTGTAATTTCTATCAAAATATTCCTCCTGTTAGAAAATGGAGTTGTGCCAGAAGTGACCTTTTCTGAGGGAAATGATCTATTCAAGTGGAAGATCAAACAAGCTTTTCAGCTGGCAAAGGTCAGCACTGGTCTCTGTACCAGAGTCAACCAGTACAGTTTCACACTACTCAAGCTCATGTTACCTCTTGTGGGGCCCGTTCCCTGCACAGAATACATATAACTTAACAGTGTCTCTCAGCTGAACTGCTATGGAGTATCATTGAAAGATATAGTAGGTGCTATACGATAGATGGACATACTAAGTGCTTATAATGAATGACTTAGTTTCAGGATGAGATTCAAGAGAGAATTAATATGTTCTCTGTGGCTGCCACTTTTTCTAGGCTGAAGAGTAAAGTGTGCAGATAATAACACTTTATGTCATCTTTCTATGCATTTTTTTCCTGTGAGAGCAATTCTATAGATCAAAGATAACAAAAATAGCTTTATGCATCAGCTTTCACAAGTAGTCAGGTTCCTGTCCCTATCCTTAGGAGCATTTTTGAATGCTATAGCTTAATTGCCATGTTAAAACTGTACCGAACAAACTTCAGCTGTGATCTGGGCTAACAAGGTGAGAGTTCACCTTCAGATTCCTGGTCCATAGTAGTCATGAGGAAGCTTTCCACTCTATGCAATATGATTTGGATGATCAGAGAGAGAGATTCCATATTAATCTGGAAAATGGTGGAAACCAGCCAAAATCAAGTAACACAGATTTTTTCACCTCTTACATAATCACAAATATTACACTAATTGCACATATCACCTACTGATGACAAACTGCGTTTTGCCTTTTTGGCACTTAAAATGCATGTGTCTTTGCACCCTGATTACAATCTGAGTCCCATCAAAGACAGAATATTCTTTCAGATCCTGTTACACACATCTCCTTGAGAGCCATCCCTCTTTTTGAGGGATGTGCAGATGTACACAGGGCTTGATCTCTCTCCTGAGGGCCCCTGTGAACAGGAAAACATGGCCAAACAGCACGTTTGAGGAAACAGACCAACTCCCCTTGCCTTTTACCTTATTACAAGGAAGTTTTCCACAAGCCAACTCAACCACCACCCTGCACTACTCAAGCCTTGACTCTAACACAGTGACAAGTGTCCCACAGCCCAAAAATCTGTGAATTATCATTATTTAAGAACTTCAGGGAAAAATAAAAAAAGCTCCAGCAGCAGCAGCCAACTGTGACAGAGGGAACCCCAGCCTCCTTCCAGATGACCCAATCCTCCCACTCACTCTCATTTTAGCAGCAGCATATCAATTACAGCATAAATTAACTGCCAGAATGGGTTAGTAGGTTATTAAGCACTGAGAAGCAGTCCAGCCTATAAAGCTGAGAGAGACAGAAACAACAGAGACAAAGCTGCACAGGGAACTCAGGCTGTGTTGGATCTTCGACACCCTCCCTGACTGAAGGGCCCCCTTCCTGCCTGGAACAGGCCAGGAAGCTGAGCTCCTCTGAGCTGTGCCACACAGCAGTTATCGGGGTGTGGTCAGGACACGGACATGGTACAGTCACCAGGGAAACTTTTGCATCAGCTTTCTTAAGTGAAAAACTAAAAGTTAAATTGTGGGCTGAACACTTGTACTCAAGTTAGACTCACTCTTACATCTAACGAAAGAATGTTTTCAATATTTTCACTGTATTTATTGTACACAGAAGTACAGTTCCATTTTACATTTCAAGTTACATTCAATGTGATAACATTGTGATAACAATGTGATTCAAAGTTGCATTTAATGTGGTAACATTGCCGGTTATAAACTTATCATTTTCCTCATTAGAGGTTAAAATGGATCCATTAAGGGATGTTCCGCACACCAAATCAAATCCAAATATGAAGGGTGTGACATTGTTTAACTGGTTTCAATCATCTCAATGTTGGAATGAATACTTGCATTGCTTTAGCTTGGCCTATACCTTAGCCACCACGTCTATGGCATGTGTCAGCATGGTTTAACTGAAACCATTTCCAAGTGACCTTCTGAGGATAACCATCTTTAATACTATACAAAATTCTGGTGAATGAGGGTATATATGAAGACAAGACAGACAATATTCCCCAATGAAAAGATGTCTTTCCTAAGTCTTACACTTCAAATACGAGTTTAAAGCAGTAATACAGATCATCAGCAGGTTCTCACCCAATAAAAACTACTGCAGGCTTGGAAATAAGGCTTGAGTTAGGCCTCAGAAATACATGTATGACAGGCAGTGCTCTGATTTGGAAGATTTCAGACTTTCACCTTGGTTTGAAGCACTCGAAGTGTGGAAATTTCTCTGAAAGCCTTTGTTTGGATCAAACCGAACAAACGGGATGAATGACCATTCAAAATATGAAGGTAAAGAAAACCTTTGGCATTGTTTAGAACACAGTAATCCAAAATCAGATTATAAACTTCTATCTGTGAATTCAATTGCCGAAATTTCTGGGAAGCACAGAAGTTAAATAACATGGAGAGGATTGATCATATCACAGAGCTCCAAAAACTTGGCAGAAAATACAAACATGTGCATCTCCAGAGGAAGATTGGGCTAGAATTGGGAAATAAGGCAGGTACTCGATGAAGTAAATTAAATATCAGCAGACCTTCCATCATTCACAGTTTCCTGCTTAATGCCTGCCTGTGGAATCTTAGAATCTTTAGGAAAAAAAAAATTATGTAGAGACATTATAAGTAGTTTCACCAACTGGAGAGCTAGCAGTAAATTTTCTAGTGAGACAATAAATCAAGCTTATACGGAGGAGCTTGAGAAAACTGTTCCACTCAGAGCATCTAAAAGGTCTGAATATATTCATGTGGCTTCATGGTATTCCTTGTGCAATTTCAGTTTATTCCTTGACACAGTTTTGCAATGTGACATTAACACTGTGTGTGTACATATGTTTCCTTCCCACCCCTCAATAAAAAAATAATGCATGTTTACTCCTGTGCCTATAATCTACTTGAGCAAGACTGCTAGCATCCTGTATTCAGGAGTGAGGAACATAGCAGGAAGGGGAAAAAGACCAACAGAGGAAAAGAGGATGAGATTTTTGTTCATCTCTTTTCTAACCACTGCAAAATGAGGCTAAAAAAGAAAAGAAGGTGAAGACACAAGTTTGTTTGCCCTAAGAGCCTGGGGTATCATGCAGATAGGAAAATCAGGGCTTCTGACCAATAAAACAGAGGAAATGTGAAATGCCATTTGAGAAACACTCAGGGCCCAGTTCTGACAGTCTCTGGAGGAACCACAACTTCTCTCCCTGCATGAAACCGATGATGTGTCTGAGAACAGCTGTAACTTTTTTGTCTCAACAGGAGTCATTTCAAGCTGCAGACATGAATGTAAAGTATGAAATTCCTTATTTCATTCTCCACATTTAAAAGATTTGGGGGAATCTGAACCTTGACCGATGCTGCCTCAAAGCCTACACATCTGTGAGAAAACTTGGAATAGAGGAAAGCACACCATCCCCAGACAGGTGCCTTTCACCCTGCATCCCAAAGGAAATTTACTTGACAACAATTCCTATGCATTTTTCAACTGTCCTAAGTCTATCCACCCCTCCTTGTTCCTGGCCTGATAAACCATTTTCTCCCCTTCCAGCACAGCCCCAGCAACATCCTGATAATTCTTAGTTGAACCCAACAAACATAAGCCTATGACTCAAAAAATCATGCATGCGTATTTGTGTTTTTGAATAACAACATATTAGTCTGTGTTTCAGAGTCTTCAGTTTCCAGGAAGCTTCCTGAGCTAAATATCCCCATCAATCTTCAACTCAATAAAGGACAGAATCCCACTGAAGTCCATTCAAAACCATCATTCATTCACTGACCCTGTAGGAAAAACTAAAAAACCCTCCCACTTTGTCTTCATTAATATCTTATTTTAGAGGTCCTGAGATGTTCAAATGAATTTCAGGGCATATGCAGCTGTTAAAAGCTAGCGATAATTGCACAGAAATTAAGAAAGAAAATACAGCCTCCTGAGAGCTGCAGTTATCTCTGGGAAATGAGAGATGTTAAGCATTTGAAACAACATTAAGAAGTTACTCTCCTGAGAGGGGTGATATTTACACAACCTATTAGAGAGATCTGAGCACCAGGAAGCTTCTTTTGATGTCAATGGTAGCTGCGAGATGCACTGCACTTCTGAAAAAATATCACTGTGATGCTTTGACCCCTGGTGATCTTTTCAAATGGCCTGCTCAGTTAAAAATTGTCATTTCAGAAAGGGAGTTCCACAGCTGAGTGTTAATCATAATGAGGGGTTACAAGACCTGAATCTTTCAAGAGGTTATTTCTTCAAGTAGTTCACAAAAACTCAGTGCTGTCCCACCTCTCTCCTCCCTTCTCTTTGTTAAGTGGGAGGTTTCTGTGACTAAGGTCACTCTAAGATTATGAGATTGGGGATTATCTCTTGGGTACAGTAAAGAGGTTATGCACAAAGTCAGGAATCATGGATCGGATCCAAAGGCAACACGTTCATTTCAGTGGGTTTGAATCAGGCTTTTAGTTAACAAGCGTCAGAAAGTAGAAAGGTTAGGTCATGCTCTCTGAGTTCTGCCAAGCCAACACCAAGTACTACTACACCTGAATATACAATAAAGTTATCAGAGGAGTAAAAAGCTACAAGTTGACAGATATTTTCAAAAGAGAGCTGTCACATTTACACTGAAACTTCACATTATTATCACATTTGGAGAGCAGGAAAAGAAGACATATTCAAATCCAATTTAAAAAAAAAAAACTAGAAATGCTGATTGATTATGGAGAAAAAAGAGCAGTTTGAAATGAGCCAAAGAACTAGAAGTGTATGTAAAGGCTACTCCTACAAATCCACCCGGCTGACTGGACCCTTCCAACACTGCATTCTCCCTCTAAGTCCCTAGGTTTGCCCTCAGTCTTAAGGGATTTTCTGTGCAGGAACCCGAAATAATACTGCTAAGTGAGACAGCAGATCTACAAAATCATATCTGGTTAGAGTGTGACTGTTTATGAACAAGAACTAGCAGACTGTCAATCAAATTACCAGGAGCCAGGTCGTAAATCAACAGGAGAACATGACATGTGTGGAATTCACTGCAGAAGATGGCTGTGGATTCTAGAAGCTGACCTAAGTTCAAAAGGAGACCGAACAATTTAATGGAAGAGAAATCCACCTCTAGCTGAGAAAAAGCCACATATTGGAAATAGTTCAAAGAGCAGAAGGTTGTTGCGGCAAATTTTGCCTAATCATGTCCCCTTTTTACTTCTCTCTAGGTGTTTATAAGTTGGCCACTAAACTGTTTAGTAGACAGGTTGTGGACTACAGCCATCTTGGATCTGATCTTGTATGGATAAAGACCATCTTGATCAGATACGTTTTTTGTACTGACCCATACTCTATACCCATAATATGTGCTCTTTTCATCACAGCCGTTCTTGTCTGCACATACAATTCTTTCCTATGTTTCCTTACAACCAATGAAGATTTATGTAAAACAAAAGACTGTTTTGGACATATGCAAACACCCCAGATTACTCATAGAAATGAAGGGCTGTGGCAAGGCTTCCCATGTCGTCACACAAACATATGGTGACTTGAAATAAGAGAAAGGCCTCATTTACATGTTGCTAAGCAATGGGTTATGCAAACATAATAAAGCCAAACTTCAATGAACATTTTCATGGTGTTCCTGAGAACATAGAGAGATACAATAATGAAAAGCAATTTTCATGGTGTATGCTTTAGCAGCCCCACTATCAGGACAGCTGTTGTTTTGCTCACAAGGAAAGTACGTAGGTATGCAATAGCTTTGCTACCAAAAACCGTTCAGAAAGTAGCTAGTGAAAGGAATGATTCAATTTCTTTTCACAGCCTGGACAGAGCAAGAAGGAGAATCAAGAGACCTCACTGCCATAGAATCAGCATATAAACAACTTGGAAATAGTTTGTATTGACTTTAATAGCAGGTATGCTTCATACCACATTTAATATAATCACCCAAAACTCTATCTATGTGCAATAATATAGACTCAAGGACATCTAGAGGGGAAAAAGTGGGGGTGGCAGTGTCAGACCAATTGGCAAATGCAAATTCCATGCATGAAAGCATAAAGGACATGGAACATTAGGAGCCACAACACTCAAACCCTACCTTTACAAATCAGCCGTGTTTACACAGATCTACAAAGTCGATCAGATGTTACAAAATAAGGCTACAGCCTGAGTACTGCCACAAAAGGCTGTGAGCTGAATGTTTAATCTTTAAGTTGTATTCACTCCCTCTGCCTATGCACTCAAACTGCTATAAAGATAACATGTAAGTTGGCAATCAGACCATAGCTCAAGTAGCTCTGTCTGATGCAGCTACAAGCCAGGAGGGAGCTCATAATTTTATTCAGAATGCAAAGGATGAAAGCAGAAACCTGTACTGTACCAGTATAAATTTGAACATAAAACCTGAATATTTTGCTTTAACCATTGAAAATTAATCCTAGCATTAATTGATGTATCAGCTGAAATGAAAGTAGCAGGATTACGTATCAATTACAGTAAGAGGTCTAGGCGTAAAACTATGGTATGTGATGAAGAGTAGCCAAAGTAAAAGTGAGCAACGTTAAGTGAGTGGACCTGGACCCTGGGCTGTTGTACTAATGGTTTGCCAGTTTCCATTATCAGGTATATCTCTTTTCAACTGAAACACCAGATTTTTTTTTTTTAATAGAAAAATAACTCAATCCTGAGTTCAGAGCTTTATGCTACATGCACAGAACTGCCAAGTCCTCAGAAACAGGCAATCATTTTTACCTCAGAGCTCCACTAACTGTTAATCTGCCAGAGAACATGGCACCCCTACTTGGACTTGGTCTTAAAAGTCCATGTTTGAAAAGGGTCTGAGGAGGGAGAAAAAATAATAATCAAATTGCCCCTCAACAGACCCTTATCTCTTCACCCTCACAGAAGCTGCCTGAGCTCTGGGGCAGTTGCAGGCCGAGCAGAGTAGTGCCACAGCAATTTGCAGCTGTTCAAGAGAAGCACAGCAGGCACCATCAAATAAACACAGCACCGGTAATGCAACAGAAAAGATGATTCCCAAGCAAACTGAGACTGTTCGTTAAACAACCTGCCCTCCAGGTGGGGAAAATATATGAGAACAGCAAGATAAATCTGCGAACACCTGCCACTTAAGTGTGGGAGATTGGAAAGCCTGTTTTAGTCACCAGGGTTGTCTGTCTCTTTGGGAATCTGCCAGTTGCTAAAACCAGGAGATGAATGGCAGCCCAGGACAATACTGAAGTTTAACTGAAAACACGCTGCTTAGTAATGGCAACATGAGAGTTGTATTGAAGGGATTCTTCTTTTTCATGTAATGCATCTCCTATCTCAGCCATCATTAATGTGCCTTATCTTGGATTTTACTAGTCACCAGCTCCTACATGTCCTTGATGCATACTGATTTTTCAGAAGCTATCTTCAAACTACGGGAAGCAGAGTCAATAAAGTGAAGATACATTTACGAAGGAAAGGACGTGAAAAAAGATTTGCAGGGAGAGTGGGAAGAGAAGATTCATGCTCAAGACAAGGCTGAAGACAATGGACCACCGGTTGACTGGCAGATGTGGGTTGGGGTCAGACTAAGTAGCAGGAGAACAGCACCGGAGAAGTGTTGCCCCAAAAGTGGGGTCATATACCCAGTGTGCACCATGCCAATATACACAGAGTAGAGGTATTTTCTTACTGCGTATTGGTGCAGATATGTGTGCTAGGTGGTATTCCACAAAGCTAGCACACCAGACAAAGTCTCTACTACATATTTATCTTGTTACTTGATTAGTAAAAACCTGCCTAAATCTACACTCACTGGTTAGTGATTACCATAACCTGCTATTGGTTAGCTAGATTTAAATTAGCCTCACTTGCTAGGTAAATCAGTATGCATGCTCTTGGCAGGTGTAAGGGGGCGAGTCTCTTTTGTCCTGAATTGAGTCAGTGGTTGCAGTCTCCCCCTTCCACCTTTACCTTTCCCTCAGTTCCTGCAGATTTTTGCTGACTTCATTCTTCTTGGACAACCCTCCAACTTATGGTGCCTTCTGGGGCAAGATGTTACCTTGTTATCAGTCTTTCAGTTCCTTTTCAAGGATATAGTCATTAGTAAGGCATGTTTTTTTTATACAAGTAACCAGGCCTCCTGTCTTACAAGATACTTAGTGAAAAATCCCATTTTCTGCAGTACATCATTTCTCCCCTTTGAGACTATGAGACCTTTTTCTATGAATATCATATGTCTCACTATTTTTTTCATTAACATCACATAGTTTCCCATAGTAGCTTGTATATTGAACCTTTTAACACAGCTCAAAGCAAAACAAATTATAATTATGACAATTGCAATTATGATTCCAGTTTGCAGTAAGCTTTCTAACCACGCAGTCAAAAAGAATCCAAAACCATGCAACAATTTATTCAGCCAACCCTCTGAAACAGATTCTTGGCTAGCCTTTGCCACCTGTTGGAATTCATTTATCTGAATGTTTAAATCATCTGTTACATTAGGGTTGTGTATGCAGCAATCACTTTTTTTGATTGTTTGATTCAGGTACCCACACACCCCATATTACTTCAATAATAGTAAATCTAGTGTTAGTCCATTCTGTAACATCCTTTTAGAAGCTGCTTGTCACTGACAATTTAGTCTCTAGAGCCCATTCTGGATTGCATTAGCCAGAATTTGTCCAGTTAGGTTATATAGCCACTGTCTATTTTGAAAGGAGATTATCTGTGGGAAGAATATTGATTCTAGGACGCATCCCACTATAGTTCCAGTAGATGGGTGTTGCCAGGAGTCTGATCTTCATGCACAATTGCACCTTTATGGGACTCTTCTTCCACTGGGGGCATACAGTTAACAACCCTAAGGTATAATGGTCATGCCTCTCATTTACTGATAGTCATGTAGTCCACGTTCCATCTTCTCACACCCAGACAGTGTGTCCCATAGAAGGGACAGTATCCTCTCTACAGTTTACTTTCTGTGGCAGGCTTTGATTAGTCCCAGTATCTGACAGGTTAGTGGGTTGCACACTCATAACCCCATTTCAGGGCTTGAGCTATTGGGCCTGATCTTTGAATCTCAACGCTTGATGTGGAACAGGTATAAATTTGAGTACAGTTCCACCTGTAGTGTTCTTTATTTGAAGCTTCATCCCATGCGGTACACCAAGGCATGGATTGCATATATTACCACCTGCCTGTCTCTAGTCCTTTTCAGATTCGGGGAACTGTCACTCCCCAAGGGTACTCTTTGCAGTTCCCCCTGGTCCTGTTCACCCATCTAAAAGCTACAGAGTTATTACTGAACGCATGTGAAAATATTGTTTGTAATATATTGTTAGAGTTTGTCTCTACACACCAATTGTTGACGTTTCCAGGCCAGGTGCTATTCCATGATGAAGACCAGCATCCAAACCCTAATAACGGTGTTTTGTTTAATCTTTAGGTACAATGTTCTGTTTTGTTCACCCTAGCTTTAATGGTGGTGTTTAAATCAAGGTTTAGTATTCCCCATTTTACAGGTTTGGCTGCTGACTTAGGTATTGGTAGACAAGCAGCTATGCTGTTAGTGTTATGGATTTTTCCAAAATACTGGATTAATTGCACTATCAGATTATCACTAACAGCAGTGCCAGACTTGCAAAGTGACAAAAGATCAAAATCTTCCCTGTAGCCGTTTTGAAGCTTAGGATAATAAATATATTTACACAAATATAACAAGAAAATATTACTAAAATTATTTATTACTAGAAAGTATTATTGCTAACAAACAAACTAAACCTTGCATGCAAACTATATCAATATATGAATGTTCATTTTCTCAGATACAATTCATCAAAGGTCTTTAGTCAATTGAAGCTTGAGTTTTCCAGATGGTAGGGAGGTCCACTTTTCTTAATCTGGTTTTGGTGTTCTTTTCACCTATTTATAATAGATCTATGAGTCAATTCCCTCTGCTTTAACTGCAGCATAAGTCTTCAGTAACACAGTATAAGGTCCTTTCCACTTCTTTAGTGGTTTGTCTTTCCCGGTCTGTGTGTAAACAGTGTCTCCTGGTTGGAATGAGTGAACTGGTGTGTCCAATGGAAGAGAAACCTTTTGGTTTAGGTACCTGTGCAGTAAAGATAAAATCTGTGAAAGAGAAATAAAATATTCTTTCATATCTGCCTGTCCTTTTATATGCATTTGGTCTCCCTTGACATTCAGAAGGTATGCTTTACTTATACAATCTCAAAGGGACTTACTCTTTCCTTGTCCCTAGGGATTATTCAGATTCTCAAAAGAGCTAAGGGTAAGGCCTCTGTCCACTTAAGGTAGGCTTCCTGACAAAGTTTAGCAACTTGTCTTTTGAGAGTCTGACTCATCCTTTCTATTTTCCCACTGGATTGTGACCTCCAAGGGGTGTGTAACTCCCACTTAATTTGTAAAAACTTAGAAATTCCTTGCACTACTTCTGCAATAAATTTGCCAGTATTACTCAAGAGTTATTCCTTGTTTCACACTTCCTCCTATAATCTTTTTTCCACTTTCTTCACTACAATGTCTGCTACACTCTGCATTTTCATTCCAAAAAGGTTTCTTTTAGCAGTTAATGTCAGTGCATCTGCCCTTGTATGCATTTCTTGGTGTAGTCTTTTAAGCAATTTTCCATCATTTTCTCCGGGACCAATAACTCTTTTAGCAGTGTTATCCACCATCCTTGATCATTTTTGGAGCAGTCTAATTGTTCTGCCAATTGGTCTTTCTTCTCAGTGTATTTTTGTAACAGCAATTCTAAATGAGACCCCAGAATTAAAGCTCCTTCTAGCTCCTTTTAAGGCTGCCTCTTTAGCTAGCTGATTTGCTTTTTTATTTCCTTTTATAATTTCTCTATTTGCCTTTTGATGGGCTCTACAATGCATTATTACAACCTCTTTTGATTGGAGGACTGCTTGTTGCCTCATAATTTCTATTCCATGTTTTATTAGAGTCCTTTGTGAGTTAAATAGCCCTCTTTCTTTCCAAACTGCCCCACTGCAAATGCATATTTGGAATCAGTATATATATTAACTCTCTTTCCGTGACTTAGTCCCAGAACTTGAGTCAACGCTATTAATTCTGTTTCTTGGTTGGATGTACTTGGTTTCTAGTGTCTGGATATGTGTTACCACTGTGTATCCAGCTCTTAATTTTCCTTCCTGCATGTAGCTACTGCCATGGGTGAAGAGCTCTACTTCTTTTATATACAAAGTAACCAGGCCTCCTGTTTCACAAGATACTTAATGAAACATCCCATTTTCTGCTGTAAGTCAGAAGGGACTGGGTAGGGGCGTACGCTGGTGTCACAGAGCAGCAGGCTGGATCAGCTGTGTACACACGGCTAGGCAAGGCGGGTGTGCTGGGAGAGAACAGAGAGAGGGCCTGGAACTGGGCTACTGGAAGAGCAGGGCAGAAGAAGGCAGCAGTGGAAGCAAGTGCGTCCAGGGTAAACAACCTGACTGGACAGGGAGCTGGGACAGGTCCTACTTCCCACCAGCCCTCATTGCAGGTAGGAATGCCCCAAGCATCCACCTTTGTGTCTCTCTGTGAAGAGGCTTACAGCAATCCTCTCTAGATAAGAATATAAACTCATGTCAAGTATTTGCCACATTCCTAACTCTTTCATGTTTCACGTTCCTTTTATGTTGCTCCTGTACATTTTCCCTTTCTGTTCTAATTCAGATGCCTCTCTTCCTCTCTCCCCTCCTTCTCTCCTTCTCCAGTCTGATAAACTTTCAACACAAACCACCCCTCAGAACTGCATTAATCCTCTTCCCTCTCCCCCATCTCCCTTGTTAATAGGCTGGATGGAAAAACTAGGTTTTTATGCCTTTAAACACATGCTGCTGAGCCACACACATGGAAGAGGATGAGTATTATTCTTTGGGAGCAAGGAGCAATTTCACTGTTTATGAAAACAGTAGCTCATGCTACAAAACACATTACAAACTCAGTTCTTTGAAGCACAATCCTACATTCCAAGTCTGTCTCTTCTCAAAAAGTTCAACAATTTCACCTAACACAGCAAATTTCTAAGACAAGATGCAGAAGTTTTAGAAGAGTTATTATTATGAATCCAAAGCAGCAGGAGGATGAGAACTGATCTTCTACTTAAGAGTTAGATGGAAATCACCAATCAGTAAAGCAAGACATCAAATCTAACAGGCATTTATTGCCTACATAATGCTTTTCTACTGTTTGCCAACAGAAGGACAACAATGTCATCCACCACAGAAATTACATCATCACATGCAGATAGATCCTCCAGAAGTAGACTCTAGCCATAATCCTATCCTATACACACAGTACTGTTTACTGAAAGAGAAAGCAAGTATTGCAAACTTTAGTCTAAGTGACCCAAGTGCCTAATACATAGATGGCATTACAGCATCCCTATTAAGAGTAAGAGTCTAAAACAAACCAACCAGACCAACTGCAAAGTTTATGATTCCCTCCACTCTTCCCTTCATCTCAGCCATGTCCAAACCACAGCTTGTTTGTATGTTGCTGCTCTAATCTTCAAGGAAGATTTTAATACTAAATTCTTCACTCTACTCAGAAACGAAATTTTTTCTTGCAACACTTCAGGATATTATCATAACCACTGAAGGTTGCACATGGCACTATTTCAGATGAAGAAACAGGGCTTGCCAACTCTCTGTCAGACTGGTGATGCTCCCAGTCTCATGACCCAGTACTTTTATCACATGTGTCAGAGGAATAACCTGCCCAAGCTGAGAAAGCACAACTGGATCCCTAGCAGGATCTCTCTGTCACCAGGATCCTAAGTACAAAACTCCTTTATGCATTTCTATAGTACCTATGCATTGGAACTGGGGACTGTCTTGTTACCTGTATAAATAAGCAATTCTCTAACTCCTCCTATGCAATGAATATCTGTTTTCATTGAATTGTTAACATTAAAACCTTGCTTTTCTTCCTGGTTACTCACAATAAAGTTGACCACTTCCAACTTGCACTATCTGGCACTGGTTTGAATTTAATCTCATCTGCTATGATCCTTCAAAACCTAGCTGCTCTGTGAGGTTCTGCCAATCCACTGTAAACTGTTTTCTAGTTTTTGCTAACTTAATTGTATGCCACTTGCAAATTATGCCCCCTTGCTATTGACCTCTTCTGTTTATCAATACACTAGCAGATGAAGAATAGTTTATTGTTTTTGACTTCTAGTCCTAATTTTGATAGCTCATTGTCCTGGTTTCAGCCAGGATAGAGCTGGTTTTCTTCACAGAAGCCAGTGTGAGATTGTGTTCTGGATTTGGGATGAGGAACTGTTGATAATGTGCTGATGTTTTGGGTTGTTACTGAGCAGTCAAGGACAGTCCAGCTTCTTGTGCTGGCCTGCCAGCAAGCAGGCTGGGGGTGCACGGGGAGCTGGGAGGGGACACAGCTGGGACAGCTGACCCAGACTGGCCAAAGAGATATTCCCTACCATCCGACGTCATGCCCAGTACATAAACTGGAGTTGGCCGGGGGGCGGAAATCGCTGCTCGGGGACAGGCTGTCGATCACGGGGTGGTGAGCAATCTCTGTATTGGGCCTCACTTGTTCTTGTACATTCCTTTGTTGGTATTATCATTATTGTTCCCTTCTTTCCTTCTGTCCTATTAAACCGTGTTTATGTCAACCCACGAGGTTTTTCCTAATTCTCTCCCCCGTCCCACTGTGGGAGGGGGAGTGAGTGAGCGGCTGCGTGGTGCTTAGTTGCCAGCTGGGGCTAAACCACGACAGTCCTTTTTGGCACCCAATGTGGGGCACGAGGCTTGAGATAATAACGGTTGCAGGTCACAATATCAGTTTATTTGATTTGCATCATGCTCTCGTCTTTGCTGTACATGTTAAGGATCGGTGTTGGTTTCTGCGGGCTGCTGTACTCTGCGATGATTAGTAATGTCTCGCCTGTGAATTTTGTTTTTAGAGCACTGACCTTGAGCTTAATGTGGTATCATCTGAGCTCTGTACTAAAGCCGTTACTGTATTTTGGCTACAGTCTTATGGAGACGATTAGCAATTATACTTCTGCCTCTGAAAGGTTTTTTATGGAGGAAATGCAGAATGGTACCTTTGCTACCCTCTATCATAACATTTCCTCCTTCATCACAATAATTTTTCAGTATTTTGAACACCCTTGGGTAGTTAAAATACCTCTATTGCTACTTCTGGGGAACATTGTTTCGGTTTTGTCTAAGGTTGGCAAGCGATTTAAGAATATCACCCGGAGATCTGCCCCAAGGCTGGATAGTTATGAATGGCAGGGTGTGTGGAACAGCATGGGCAAATGCCTGGGGCAGTGGGCACCTCTGGTGTTTTGGAGCTTCACTCCCGAACAAGTGCAGAATCCTGATAAACTAGCAGAATATCTGGAAGAAGTATGCTGTCGGCCTGGCAGCTCCAAGGAGACACAAATCATTGCCATGTGCTGGGGCCTGGCCCATGCCTACCGAACCCTATTTAACACTATGCAAAGGGGAGAGGGGCTCTCTGGGTCTGATGGCAATGTGGCAGGCACTGTGACTACTCCAACCCCTGTGGCAGGCACTGTCACTACTCCAACCCCCACGGCGGGCACTGTAGCTACTCAGACTGTTGCAGCTGAACCAGAGAACCAGCCCATCCCGCTATCAGTTGCCCCTGTACAAAAGAAGAAAACTTGGAAGCGGGAGTCAGCTCGTTTAGTAAGGGAGGAGGAAGATCCTGCTAAGAAGGAGCCAGAGGAAGAGAGTGAGGAGGCAGAGTGCTCTGAAGCAGGGCCATCACAAGCACGGAAGAGGGAAGAGAGCGAGTCATCACTTGAAGAGGAGGAAGAGGAAGAACTTATAAAAGAGACGGTAACTACCCGATCTCTATCCCTGAGTGAATTGCGAGATATGCGAAAGGATTTCAGCCATTGTCCAGGTGAGCACATTGTCACCTGGCTGCTCCGATGCTGGGATAATGGGGCCAGTAGCCTGGAATTAGAGGGTAGGGAAGCCAAGCAGCTGGGATCCCTTTCTAGGGAAGGGGGCATTGACAAAGCAATTGGAAAAGGTGCACAAGTCCTCAGCCTCTGGAGACGACTCCTGTCGGGTGTGAAGGAAAGGTATCCCTTCAAGGAAGATGTTCTATGTCACCCAGGCAAGTGGACCACCATGGAGAAAGGTATCCAGTACCTGAGGGAGCTAGCGGTGCTGGAAGTGATTTATGGTGACTTGGACAATGGACAATCATCCAAAGATCCAGATGAAGTCAATTGCACGCAACCTATGTGGCGGAAGTTTGTACGGAGTGCACCATCATCATATGCCAACTCATTAGCAGTAATGGCCTGGAAGGACGGAGAGAGACCAACGGTGGATGAATTGGCTGGCCAACTCCGGCAATACGAAGAAAGTCTCTCTTCCTCCCTACGGGCCTGCGTCTCTGCTGTAGAGAAACTGTCCCGGGAGTTCCGGCAATTCAAAGAGGATATGCCCTACCCTCCACCCATATGGACCAGTGTCTCAGCCATTAGGAGTAAGCGCTCTTCTGTTCAAGAGAGAAGATACAGAGGATACACACCACGAGCCACCCTGTGGTTTCAATTGCGTGACTACGGAGAGGACATGAGGAGGTGGGATGGAAAACCTACCTCGACCCTAGAGGCACAAGTACGCGAGCTGCAAGGAAAAACAATTACAAAAGGGGGTTCAGGTTCCTCGAGGAAAATCGTCGCTCCACTTTCCAGTGGGCAGCTTCCCAGAAAGAATAGAAGAGCTGATCTCACCTCTGATCCTCTTGAAGGGACTTCTGATTCCTATTTACAAGAAGTGGGTAACGAGTACTATGAGCAGGATTAGAGGGGCCCTGCCTCCAGCCAGGCGGAGGAGAGGGACAACCGAGTTTATTGGACTGTGTGGATTAGATGGCCTGGCACATCAGACCCACAGGAATATAAGGCTTTAGTGGACACCGGTGCACAATGTACCCTGATGCCATCAAGCCATATAGGGGCAGAGCCCATCTGTATTTCCGGAGTGACAGGGGGATCCCAACAGTTGACTGTACTGGAGGCCGAAGTGAGCCTAACTGGGAATGAGTGGCAGAAGGACCCCATTGTGACTGGCCCAGAGGCTCTGTGATCCTGGGCATAGACTACCTCAGGAGAGGGTATTTCAAGGACCCAAAAGGGTACCGGTGGGCTTTTGGTATAGCTGCCTTGGAGACGGAAGAAATTAAACAGCTGTCCACCTTGCCTGGTCTCTCAGAGGACCCTTCTGTGGTGGGGTTGCTCAGGGTCAAAGAACAACAGGTGCCGATCGCTACCACAACAGTGCACCGGCGGCAATATCGCACCAACAGAGACTCCCTGATCCCCATCCATGAGCTGATTCGTCGGCTGGAGAGCCAAGGAGTGATCAGCAAGACTCGCTCACCCTTTAACAGCCCCATATGGCCAGTGCGAAAGTCTAATGGAGAGTGGAGACTGACAGTAGACTATCGTGGCCTGAATGAAGTCACGCCGCCATTGAGCGCTGCCGTGCCAGACATGCTAGAACTTCAATATGAACTGGAGTCAAAGGCAGCCAAGTGGTACGCCACCATTGATATTGCTAACGCGTTTTTCTCGATCCCTTTGGCGGCAGAGTGCAGGCCACAGTTTGCTTTCACTTGGAGGGGTGTCCAATACACCTGGAATCGACTTCCCCAGGGGTGGAAACACAGCCCTACCATTTGCCATGGGCTGATACAAACTGCACTGGAACAGGGTGAAGCTCCAGAGCATCTGCAATACATTGATGACATCATCGTATGGGGCAACACAGCAGAAGAAGTTTTCGAGAAAGGGAAGAAAATAATTCAAGTCCTTCTGAAAGCTGGTTTTGCTATAAAACAAAGTAAAGTCAAGGGACCTGCACAAGATATCCAGTTTTTAGGAATAAAATGGCAAGATGGACGTCGACAGATCCCAACGGATGTGATCAACAAAATAACAGCTATGTCTCCACCAACTAGCAAAAAAGAAACACAAGCATTTTTGGGCGTTGTGGGTTTCTGGAGAATGCATATTCCAAATTACAGTCTGATTGTAAGCCCTCTTTATCAAGTGACCCAGAAGAAGAACGATTTTAAATGGGGCCCTGAGCAACGACAAGCCTTCGAACAAATCAAACAGGAGATAGTTCATGCCGTAGCCCTCGGGCCAGTCCAGGCAGGACAAGATGTTAAAAATGTGCTCTACACGGCAGCCGGGGAGAATGGCCCTACCTGGAGTCTCTGGCAGAAGGCACCAGGAGAGACTCGAGGTCGACCTCTAGGGTTTTGGAGTCGAGGATATAGGGGATCTGAGTCCCACTATACTCCAACTGAAAAGGAGATATTGGCGGCATATGAAGGAGTTCGAGCTGCCTCAGAAGTGGTTGGTACTGAAGCACAGCTCCTCCTGGCACCCCGACTGCCGGTGCTGGGCTGGATGTTCAAAGGGAGGGTCCCCTCTACACATCATGCGACTGATGCTACGTGGAGTAAGTGGGTCGCGCTTATTACACAGCGGGCTCGAATAGGAAATCTTAATCACCCAGGAATCTTGGAAGTGATCATGGACTGGCCAGAAGGCAAAGATTTTGGAATATAACCAGAAGAGGTGGTGGCGCGTGCTGAAGAGGCTCCACCATATAATGAACTGCCAGAGAATGAAAGGCAATATGCCCTGTTTACTGATGGGTCCTGTCGTATTGTAGGCAAACATCGAAGGTGGAAAGCTGCTGTATGGAGCCCTATACGACGAGTTGCAGAAGTGGCTGAAGGACAAGGTGAATCAAGTCAGTTTGCAGAGGTGAAAGCCATCCAGCTGGCTTTAGATATTGCTGAACGAGAAAAATGGCCAGTACTCTATCTTTATACTGACTCATGGATGGTAGCAAATGCTCTATGGGGGTGGCTGCAGCAATGGAAGCAGAGCAACTGGCAACGCAGAGGCAAGCCCATCTGGGCTGCTGAATTGTGGCAAGATATTGCTGCCCAACTAGAGAATCTCGTCATAAAAGTACGTCACGTAGATGCTCACGTACCCAAGAGTCGGGCCACTGAAGAACATCAAAACAACCATCAGGTGGATCAGGCTGCTAAGATTGAAGTGGCTCAGGTGGATCTGGACTGGCAACATAAGGGTGAATTATTTATAGCTCGGTGGGCCCATGACACCTCAGGCCATCAGGGAAGAGATGCAACATATAGATGGGCTCGGGATCGAGGGGTGGACCCGACCATGGATGCTATTGCACAGGTTATCCATGAATGTGAAACGTGTGCTGCGATCAAACAAGCCAAGCGGTTAAAGCCCCTCTGGTATGAAGGACGATGGTTGAAATATAAATATGGGGAGGCCTGGCAGATTGACTATATCACACTTCCACAAACTCGCCAAGGCAAGCGCTATGTGCTTACCATGGTGGAAGCAACCACCGGATGGCTGGAAACATACCCTGTGCCCCATGCCACCGCCCGGAACACTATCCTGGGCCTTGAAAAGCAAGTCTTATGGCGACATGGCACCCCCGAAAGAATTGAGTCAGACAATGGGACTCATTTCCGAAACAACCTCATAGACACCTGGGCCAAAGAGCACGGCATTGAGTGGGTGTATCATATCCCCTATCATGCACCAGCTTCCGGAAAAATTGAACGATACAACGGACTGTTAAAGACTACACTGAGAGCAATGGGTGATGGGACATTCAAACATTGGGATAAACATTTAGCCAAAGCCACCTGGTTAGTCAACACTAGGGGATCTACTAATAGAGCCGGCTCTGCCCAATCAAAACTTCTACGTACTGTAGAAGGGGATAAAGTCCCTGTGGTGCATGTGAGAAACATGCTGGGGAAGACAGTCTGGGTTACTCCTGCATTAGGAAAAGGCAAACCCGTTCGTGGGATTGCCTTTGCCCAGGGACCTGGATGCACTTGGTGGGTAATGCGGAAGGATGGGGAAGTCCAATGTGTACCTCAAGGAGACTTGATTTTGGGTGAAAACAGTCAATGATTTGAATTGTATTATGTTAATTGTTCAGTATGACATTACTACTATGGCTGCTATCTACCATATCAATGGTATTATAGTAAGAATCACCCAGACTGATGAAGAATGAGCTTCACTGAAACCAAGCAACGTGCAGCAGTGATGAAACCAGAACTGGCTTCAGCAGCTTGCGCCCAACAAATCCCTCGAGATTGACATCTTCGACCTGCAGATCATGGACATGGACCGTGCCAGATGACAATCCAACACCACATACCATCTCCCATGCCCTGAGAGACTGCTATGATGGATGAAGCCCAGAGTCATGGACTGACTGAACTCCATAGACATTTTAAAGTGATGGCCCATGGACTAAGAAAGTGATATCTGTCTGTATATATTAAAAGACAGGAAGAGTAATAATGAATAATTGGAATGTATTGAAAAGTATAGGACCTGGGCATGACGTAAATGGTATGGAATAAGGGGTGGATACTGTCCTGGTTTCAGCCAGGATAGAGCTGGTTTTCTTCACAGAAGCCAGTGTGAGACTGTGTTTTGGATTTGGGATGAGGAACTGTTGATAATGTGCTGATGTTTTGGGTTGTTGCTGAGCAGTCAAGGACAGTCCAGCTTCTTGTGCTGGTCTGCCAGCAAGCAGGCTGGGGGTGCACGGGGAGCTGGGAGGGGACACAGCTGGGACAGCTGACCCAGACTGGCCAAAGAGATATTCCCTACCATCCGACGTCATGCCCAGTACATAAACTGGAGTTGGCCAGGGGGTGGAAATCGCTGCTCGGGGACGGGCTGTCGATCACGGGGTGGTGAGCAATCTCTGTATTGGGCCTCACTTGTTCTTGTACATTCCTTTGTTGGTATTATCATTATTGTTCCCTTCTTTCTTTCTGTCCTATTAAACCGTGTTTATGTCAACCCACGAGGTTTTTCCTAATTCTCTCCCCCGTCCCACTGTGGGAGGGGGAGTGAGTGAGCGGCTGCGTGGTGCTTAGTTGCCAGCTGGGGCTAAACCACGACACTCATGTCAAAGAAAAAGATGCTTAGAATTTGCATTTCCTTCCCACTGCAACAGCAGAACGCAAGATAAACAGGGAACCTATGACATGTGGAAAGACAAACCAGACATGCAAAAGGCAATGCTTATTATAGGCAGGAAACCAATAACTACTCAGACCTGTCTTCTCTGGTTCAAAAAAAAAGCAGGCAACAGACTTTTACCCAAGAACATGCATGATTAATCAAGGAAAAAAAAAATTTAGTGTTTTATTTTCAAGTAGCTTTATTTATAGCTACTGTTGTAGCTTTAGTACTGTTCTTTGCTTATATTTAAGGAAAGCTCAAATCCTGTCTTTTATGTGTGTCACTGACATTGTCAAACCTAAGCTAGGGATCTCAAGTAATTCCCATAGGTAACACTCAATAATTCATGACTGTAACCAGGAAGCAAAATTGCATTAGTGTTTTTGGAGCAGGACTCTCCCATTACTCTCTCAAGGTGAGAAGTCAGAATCCTGCAGTCTGTTTTTTCTGTATTACTCACACAATAACTATTCTCTAAAATATGTAATTTTAAAATGGTAGTTAGCAAACCTCCAACCAGCAAGAAAAAAGGTCATTTGAGTACTTCAGTTTTGTCATATCTGTGCAATATACACAGATCCCTAAGACCACGTAGGAAGAGTGGCATAAACTCCCTCTAGACCATAGCAGCTTTTTGCATTTCTTGTTGGCTAGGAAGACAGCAATATAGAAAAGGAATGGGCTTTGGAGGGTATCTTAATGGTTAAAACTAGGGAAAAGCTCAGCCCAGATAGGATCTTAATGAAAGTCTGGTGTGGTGGTGTTTTCAGAAAAAACATTCACAGGAAGGTACCTGCCTGAATAACATTCCAAAGAATAAACATCCTCCGCCCCCGGCTCCACCCCGCAACTTGACAACAGTATCTTAATTTAACAGGCTAACTCTCATTTCTCACATACTATTGCTAAATCCTGCGATTAGCAGTGGTAGTTGTTAAGGCCCATTAAAGACTGAGAAACAAGTGTAAAAAAAATTACTTTAAAGCAGCAGAGACAGTCATCTTACAAAAACTTACATGAGACCTCTGAAATCTAAGTGCATTCTCTGACAGCCATTTAAAGCTGGTGCATTCAGCAGAGATGCAGGTATCTACCACTAAGCAATTATATTGGATCCTTCTCTATTTCATGTCAAAAACAGAGTGTTCAGTTGCTGTGAGAAGCAAAGGCACTGCCCTCCTTGGCCCACACTCAGTGCCAGTCAGTGTGGGCCGAGGATTCCCACTGACTCATGAAGCTTTTGCCTGTGAATATGCCACAACGGTACTACTCATGCTTCTATTGCACTGCAGTTAAGAGCAGCCATTGGTCTTGAGGAATGGAGAAAGCAATCACATCAAAACATGCTACACTGGCTTTTAGAAATAACCAGAAATACTGAGGACAGCAAGATAAAGTCAGCAGCATTGGATCCTTTGTACCACAAGGAAGACACTGGCTGCCTAGTGCCACTCTGACCATACTCTCTTCAGCTCTAGTACATCTGTGTAGAGGATGCACACTCCAGCCCTAATTAGCTGATCCCACTGAAAGCTGTACAGATGGGATATCTCATTAGCAATTAGCATCCGTTTTAAACTGAAAACAATGACATCATGTATGTTATGGAGTCCACCTAGGAAGCAAACCATATTTCAGACGACAGTGAAGACATCAAATCTTTTTCATCATCAGATCTTTGTTTGGCCTTTCATATTCCATGCTCTCTCAAGTACTTACTGAAAAGCTTCAGAAAATATATTACTGTTTTATCCTGTGCTAAGACTAAGTTCTGCAGGAGCTCTAATTACAGTTTTGCAACAGCTCAGCCAAAACAAATAGCATTTTCTATTTGTTCTTGCTTCTTTTTGTTTCCAGTTCTGCGTGGTGCTGTCATGGAAACAGCAGTTCTGCTACTTAGAGCTGTGACAGGTGCATACACCTCCATTACAGGCTCCATACCTCCTCAGAGTCCATCAGTTTCAGGATCCAAAGGCCCCTCCTGTACCTGGTGGTCACCATGAAACAAAACCTCATCTAAAATTTGCAGCCTTCTTTGTCAGCATCACACAAAGCCAAAATAAAATAAAATATCATACCTAGGACTCCAAGCCTTTAGCCAAACAGCATATCTACCAGATAATGAGCACTTAGAGAGCAGTCTAGCAGTGACCACAACTAGACATTTGCAAAAGAAATATGGAAAATGTATCTGAAAACATTAGGTATTATTATACCCACTTTGTGACTTCTTAACCCAGGTGTAAATCCTGCTCATTAGCCATAAAAGCAGGACTATCTGCTGTACTCAGGAGAAAAAAAATATCTTCCTCTTCCTTACACACCACGTCACACATGCTCCTGTATCACCCATGATTGCCATTATGATTGTTTCTTCATACTGCATTTTAAATACCTTTTCTTGCGTATCTGCTGGTAGAGTCTTTACAAATGACAATCTAACCTTTTCTTCTTCCTTCTATACAGACTCACATCTACATTTTCTTTGTGGTGGTTTTTGTCATCTCTGATAAAAGTTGACCCAGAACTGAAAATATGTACCCTGCTGTACAGAGGTATGTATAACCCTTAGGCCAGTTGCCAGTGCTTCCTCTAAATGTGACCCAACCAGGATGCATGTATAAACCGTAAGGGCATAGTAAGGAGTCATGTGATGAGTTTGCAACAGGCAAATTACTGTGCTGGATATGAATTCACAAGTCCAGACCTGTCAACATATCTGTGTTTTTGCTACACTGAGGTATGTTGGAATCACCACAGAACTGGCTCCTAAGTTTGAAAAACAAAATAAAACCCCGTCTCAGATTTTGACAGCAGTCTTTTACATAACTTCAATCAAAGCAAAACCAAGGAGCATTTCCATACCTGCTGCAATGTATATTTGCTGTGCAGTTCACAAGATTAAGCTCTTCATTTTACTCTCAAAAGTTTACAATCCTTCCAACCCACAGATCTCTGGTATATCATCTGTCCCTTAGAATTAATTTCCTTCTGTTACACAGGACAAATGTGATGTGACAAATCCTACAAGCAATAAGACTTATAACATAATGCACACAAGCACAGGTAACAATAGTTTCAGTGGTGCATTCTCTTTCTTTTTTCAAACCAAGAAGTCCATACGAACTTCTGCTATAAAAGCCTTTCCTTTGTGAAAACAGATCCTCACACACACTCAGACTTTCAAAAGCTTTCAACAAATACTCTTTATTAATACTGGAAAAAAGCTTTTGATAATATATTTTTAAATGATCTAAATGCTTGTCCTTTGGACACTGCTTCAGAAGTCCATTTAATGTATCACACCACCATTAGCATACAGGCTATGAAAAGATGTTTTTCTGTTACGATCCTTTCAGGCACATGACAGACATGAGTGAGTCACATTTTCACAAATGTCATAGTCCTTGTGTTGTGCTTGGAAATGAAGGCAAAACACTGATGACCCCTGGCAGACTTTTACCTCTCCCACCCACACTCCAGGGAGATGAAGCTAATCAAGGAGCTATATGCAGAATGGAAAAGTTTCTCTCCAGAGGCAAATTGCTCTTGATTTGCATGACACAGCCATCTTTTGGGCCTCCATTTACGGCACAAGTTTTCATTTTCTTCAGGAGGTGAAGATTCTCTTTTCCACCTTAACTTTCCACCTGTGAAGTGGCAAAATCACCCAAATTTGCAAGTCTGAAGGAAGAGGGATCCAGGATGTTCTTTTTATAGGCTGCTATGTAATTATTGATGCTACTTTGGTCTGGTGACAACTAGCTTCATTGCAAATGGACAGGGTTTGGTTTGTTCTGAGCCCAGTGAGCCTCAGGACCCTCAGAAGTGCCCCTATATTAGACCAATGCTCATTCGAGTTTTAATATCTTGCCTCCAGTGACATCTAGCAAGGCTATTACAAAGGAAAGCCAGAGTAAAACACCACCAAACACTTAGAGGATAATTTGTCCCCGAGGAAGCTTTGAAGACTTGAAAGTCACAGGAATCGATCGTATCCTGCCTCAAGTTAACTGCTTATGTTTTTTAACATTCATTATACTAATACCATGAATCCTTCTCACTCATCAATGTCACATCAGTTTGTGAATTCTGCAAGTGACAGATAAGTTGGATATTATCTGGGAAACAAATTTTGAACACTTTTCTACTTAGCGTGAGAAGACAATCTTGATCTATACTTGCCTGGACATTTAACTAAGAAATAGTGAAAAGTTAACAGGGTTAATTGAACCTTTTCTTTAATTCAAAATGTAGTGTAATACAATTTTGAAGTACAATTTAACTATTATTTAACTACGATTGCATAAGATACGCAACATTTTTCTTAAACATACTCAAAAAAAGGTAAGGTTTGGAGATTCATTGTTATTTCCCCTGTCCATGCACAGTTACACTGGAGATTTAAGAAGATTATGAACTCATTTCACAAAATTCACAGAATCACAGAATCACAGAGTCACTAAGGTTGGAAAGGACCTTCAAGATCATCAAGTCCAACCATTAATCCAGCACCACCATGTCCCCTAAACCATGTCCTGAAGCGCCACATCCACAAGTTTTTTGAACACCTCCAGAGATTGCGACTCCACCACCTCCCTGGGCAGCCTGTTCCAATGCTTGACCACTCTTTCAGTAAAGAAATTTTTCCTAATATCCAATCTAAACCTCCCCTGGCGCAACTTGAGGCCATTTCCTCTCATCCTATCGCTGGTTACTTGGGAGAAGAGACCAATACCCTTGTCGCCACAACCCCCTTTCAGGTAGTTGTAGAGAACGATAAGGTCACCCCTCAGCCTCCTCTTCTCCAGACTAAACACCACCAGTTCCCTCAGCCGCTCCTCATAAAACTTGTTCTCCAGATCCCTCATCAGCTTCGCTGCCCTTCTCTGGACACACTCCAGCAACTCAATGTCTTTCTTGTAGGGAAGGGCCCAAAACTGAACACAGTATTTGAGGTGTGACCTCGCCAGTGCTGAGTACAGGGGCACGATCACTTCCCTACTCCTGCTGGCCATACTGTTTCTGATACAGGCCAGGATGCTGTTGGCCTTTTTGGTCACCTGGGTACTGATGGCTCATGTTCAGCTGGCTGTCAACCAGCACCCCCAGGTCCTTTTCCGCCAGGCAGCTTTCCAGCCACTCTTCCCCAAGCCTGTAACGTTGCATGGGGTTGTTGTGACCCAAGTGCAGGACCTGGCACTTGGCCTTGTTAAACCTCATACAATTGACCTCAGCCCATCGATCCAGCCTGTCCAGATCCCTCTGCAGAGCCTTCCTACCCTTGAGCAGATCAACACTCCCACCCAGTTTGGTGTCATCTGACTACTGACCTCACAGAAGGCAAGTTTTGCATTAATTGGCAATTTAGTCCCCCTAATATAAGAAAATGCTCTGCATCTGAACGTCTTCAGCTCCCTTCAAAATCCAGAAGGTTGTCAGAGCATAAAGGACAGATTCCCTATATTGTAAGCCCACAAGCTGCCAAGGAGGGACAAAAGGACCAAGGAAAAACATATCAAGTACAGGTACTTGGGGGCAGGGGAAACAGCTTGAGTGACTCTAGAGGTGAACTCCAAGACCCCATGCTTTGAACTTTCAAGTAGAAAACAAAATATGCTTCCAGTTTTTTCAAACTGAACAAGAATTCACTTAGATACTCACACATGCAATAAACTTAAGTTTCAAGTTGATTTTCCCAAGCAACAATTCTAATACCGCCTATTCAATCAGCCACAATGCATTGCACAAACAGATCTAAACATTCCAGTATTTGTGATTGTCACTGAAGCACCAGATCCTGGCCTCAACAGAAGTGAAATAATGTAAGTGAAGCGATGAATTAGAAACCAGATTGCTCAAAGAACAAAAAAAAGAGCAGAGGACAAAAAGTAACCCTCTTCTGCTCCCAACAATTCACCCCACTTTACCTGTTCTGAGCAAGCCATAGCTCTACCAAGTTTGTGTGTTGTTTTTTAGAGACATCTTTTAAATACCCCTTCCCCCAAGTACGAATACAATCCTGAAGAGCTAGTGGAAAGTGGGGCACAAAGTGCTAATAAGAAGCTGGCTAAACCTACAGAATTGTTTTCTTGTTTGTTTGGGTTTGTTTTTTTTTTAAGACTAGCCCTTAGCATTGCTCTCAACTATCGACTAAAGGCATGACTCCAAAGCTATGGACTGTCCTGCAACAGTTAAATAGCAAGCAGAAATAGTGCACAGAAGATCTGTTATTTTCTTAATTTTGCCACCTTTATAATATTCCCTTAATATGCCAGGAGCACATTTTGTTGTGTGATACTTATATTACTGTCAGAGTAGTACGTAACTGTTACTTGACCACCACATCCATATAAGCAAAAAATTTTCCAGATACAAGAAAAAAGAATGGAGATCACAAGGATTTCAGGTACTTCCTATATGTATTTTCATAGTATAACAGATGTTTACAGTTCTTAAAGCAGTTCAAGAAAAACAAAAAAGGATTGCCTGGAGGCAAGCTGCATACAGACATTGCACATATTTCCCTATGCGTCCCTTGCAACATCCGTTGCCCACTGCAGAAATAAGATTACCACTATCCTTTTGGTAAAATAAGACACTGGCTTATTACAAGACATAGCAATAACAGCAAAGTGGTCAGTAAGAACAGAAGCACATTTGCTTCTGTTCATAGATCCAACTGCTGAAAACCTCATACCTTTGGCCAGGAGACCAAAGACCCATCTAATTTTTGCCCAATCTACCTGTGTCCCAGTTTTGTCACCATGAATTTTCTTTACAGACTTTGGTCTAAGATATGCAAATCCCCTGGGTCTAGACTTCACTGGGTTTACAACAGCACAACTTAAAAGTCAAGAAAATTAGCTCGAACTAGTATCAGTCTGAGGGCCTAGTTCACCATTACTTTAATGTTTTCTAGCAGTGAAGGATTTAGTTTTTGTTGTTTCCTGTAGTGCTCTGCATACATACCTATAAACATAGAATACCACTGTGACTAGTCACACCATAACAGGGTCTCACTGATTGAATATTTCATCTCTCCTGTACTTGCGCAGTTCAACCTTGGCTTTCTGCCCAGAAGAACAAGTCTCATCCTTCATCAATAATGTTTGCTCTCAAGCAATAGAAAGGACATCATTACCAACGCTCTGGAAACAAAGTGACACCATAACAGCTATTTCTAAGAGCTTGGAGAACACATTGAGTATGAAGTACAAAGAAAATATACTCATTCATATACAAGTATCTTGATGATCTTGTGATGTAAATTATCGAAGCTCTTGGCATATGCATGGTTATGGTATGCTCTGGTCTGTCCTGAACTGATGACCATCTAGGGAAAAGATGGCTTTATCTCCTGATATCTTTATGTTGATCCTCTGCAAGGGAGGAATATGGTCTCGTGTCTCACACTAAGGTCTTTGTGACTGCAGTTTCACCATGGTTTTCCATCTCTTGTCAAAGTCATCACATAACACACATCCAGGGATTAAGACATGTCTTAGAATCAGGCAAGCTTCTCTCCTCCAAGCTGAATAATTCACCAGCTCCAGACAAACAGCTTTTTTGTTTTGGAATTTGGAACCATCAGAACTAGTTCAGGAGCTGAAATTACAAGTAGTCCTGTAATTAGCTTTAAATAAATGTCTCTTCAACAGGAAAGTAAATACCAGGACCATTTAACAACAACTGGCACAGCAGACATGGCTTTCACTCCTTTGCCTCCAACATAAAATCACCTTTTTTGCCAAGCAGGATACTGAAGCACTGCAGAAATAACCATTTACAAAAGGGTCCTCTTTGGTCTCTGAAAGAGGTCATTTAAGAGTGGCATAATGCATTTTCTCCTCACAAATCATTTGCTCCCAAGTGAAGAACTGCATTAATTCCCTGCAATCACAACCACAGACAGGAGAAAGCCATTAGGAACCTAACCACATGACAAAGCCCAAGGTATCTACAGACCCTGTATCAAGAAGATTGCTTTTCAAATGAACCAAAGGGCCATATGTTGCTGCTGCCTGAGGGCTGCTCAGCCTGGCTTCCCAGAGCAAAATGCTGAGGCAGTGGGAAGCAGGTTGAGTGTGTTTTTCCAAGTGAGTCCTCCAGTCAGAGCCGGCAGATGCACCTGACCTTCACAAGAAGTTGAACTAATGCATCCTATGATTTTCCCTCTGTTTTTCCATTTCTGAGAATCACTAAAATAGATTGGAAGATTTGTTCATCTAGAGGAGAATTAACAGTGTTAACTGAACACAAGGAAAAGGGGTTTTAAAAACTTATATGTTTTATATATAAAACATGTATATTAACATGTATTTATATATATGTTAAAACTTATAGTTTTAAAAACTATATGACCTAAGGATAGTTAAAAAAATGAACCAAGAGGCATGCTGTCATTTCAATGTACACAAAATTTAGCTGAAGTTAATATAACGTTTTCCTGAGTTAATTTTTTTTAATATCTGGTTTGCTCCCCCTCATCCATTGGTTAGTGCTACAATCAAGTAATCAAAACACTGAATCCTCCTGTTTTCATTTCTATGCATTAAGCTTCAAAGAAGCAGCTGTGCCATTTCTTTCCTAGAAAAATATTTCTGCATTTCATTCTAGTTAACCATACAGCCTGAGAATTTTTTTTTTTGAGCTACAACTGACTCATTGTCTGTAACTGATACTGTTCTGGCATAAAGCTGGAAATTGGGATAGTGTCTCTTGCTGTCTTACTAGAAAGAAAAATAAAACAGTAAACCCATCCAATTTTATCTCACTATAAAAAGACTTGGAAAAACGTTACCTAAGCACTTCTTGAACCTCACATTCTCAGCTCAAGAGGCAGATGCTTGACATGAAATTCCTACAATGAGAATGTTCACTCAACACCCTTTGCAAGACATACAATTACAAGGAGTAAAATTCAGAACAGACCAAAAAGTTATGAGCAAAATTAAAAGAACTGAAACTTGCACCAAGGCCCCTTTGCTGTTATTGTCTATAAATAATCTGGACAGTGCCCCTGGCCCCTCATTAGAGGAAAAGCAATGTGTGACTAGGATTTCAGTGCTGCTTGCTGCAAGACTGCTGGAGGAGGAGAAAAAGCAACAGATGGAGCTGAAGACTTGGTAATATTTAACCCTCTTATTTGCAAGCAAGTTTATAGATTGAAAGGGACTACACTTCCCTCCTAGATAGTCTAGAATACAAATTGTATTTCAAAACATTAACAATGCAGTTTGTCTGAAATGTCTGAAGTCTACAGTGATTATTACAGAGGATTATTGCACAGCTGAAAAGTAGCTGCATCCTACCCTTTATATGGAAAAGTTATTGAAAAACATCCATCTCTGTGTGTAAAGAAACTACATCTGCAAGAAATGCCCTAAAGGAAACAAATTTCTAATGAATATAATTAGTATTGTGACCAGGTTGACTCCTAATGCTCTTTCTCTGACCTGATGTTTGGAATTTTAGGTACCCACCTGGGATCAAGCAATCAGCAACATTTCTGGATAGCAGCTGCTTATGAGTTAAACATGACAAGTATCCTTTATAAGACACCCTTCTGGTCAAGATGAAGCCCTACTCTTTTCAGAAGGGGGCAAAAGTGTGAAATAAGCAAGACCTCCAAGTGTCCCTGGTATTTGACTACAGCACTGAACCAAAATTTCCTCCCCTCTTTTTAACTAAGTGGTTTTCTTCAACCTCTTTTGAACTTCAAGGCTCCCAGTAAGTTTAAGGTGGGATGGGCAGCATTTGCTTGCTTATTTTCACAGACCACTGAGAAGCCAACAGGCCACCAGGTGTTCATTAGTGGGAGACTAAAACCTGTTTTTCCAGACTGGGGTAGAACAGTGGTGCATTATAATAAAATGCTAATAACATATTTAGGCCTTAATTTGAATCCTCAAGTTTGCTGTGTAAGAACTCTGCCCAAACAAGCAGTGCAAACCCAACAGGTCATGAAGTGATGGAAGAATACTTTTCTTACAACCATGAACATGAAAAGAGAAAAGGCTATGTCCAATTTGGCTGACCTAATAGCATTGTGTATCTGAAAGTGCTTTCTTCAAGAAACTCCATGAGACTTTGCCATCCATGAGACATTGCCAATCCATGAGACATTGCCATCCTTCTCAGGCCATCTTCCTTCAGATGATCTTGCATTTCCAAGGTCATGGTCTCAAGTTGCCTCAATTGAATTAGCAGTTTCAAAGCCAATTTCAGTTCAGCCAGTGCCAAAACCCTCTGTGAAAGGTTCCAAATTAAAATAACCTTCTTTGCTCAGTCAAGAAACCAGTTAAACCAATGAGGCTGTGTGGGTCCATCAAGGCTTGACTTTGAGACTGAAAATTGATTCAGCAGTTCTGAGCAACTTAATGTCTCTATCACTGCTTGAAAATGATAGTTAACAACTAGAAACATCAGTCCAAGAAACTTGGCCTAAGTCATTGCACTCTTGCAAAATAAGTAAATAATATCCCATCAGCTTTCTTTTATGCATGGGTGACAGCAGCAGCTGTCACTGCTAAGTCACTGCATAAATGTAAAGCAGTGATGGAAATTGAATCCAAATATCTTCTGACTGTCACTTCCATGTTCCCACCACAAAACCACCCTCATCACAACCACACTGTGTGATGACAGATGATCTGCTGCAGTTCATTCCCCCTCTTTCAGAGCTTCCTCATTACTATTCCAAAAAAACTAAACTCACTCTAGACCCATAATTAGCAATTTCCTCTCTTCTCTTGCTCTGCTCTCCCATGCTTCTACCGAAAATGTAATTGATTACTCACAAGACAGCTATCAAGAGCTATTCTAGTACTTACCCTCTCCCTAAAGGTACCTTCACCTTCAATTCTGAGGCTGTTATGTTTCCTTTCTCCTGTGTGCATCCCTCAATTCCATTTTCCTAACCCTGACTGCTATCAATCTCAGCACTTTCCCCTTAATTTCAGACTTATGTAGAGGACTGTAACTTCTGCCTTCTGACAAGCCTTTTCCCACATCTTATAAAGCTATTAGTTTCCACATTTTTACTGTTCCCTCCTTTCTTCAATAGCCCCTCCTATCCCAGGAAGGCATGTGATTTGCTATTACAAGATGTTTGATTAAATTAGAACATAAAATGTGTTCTATGAGGCAGTAAGAGTTGGATTCAGCTTCCGGGTTACCTTGTCTCCACTTATACACTTAGGAGTAAGCTCCAATGTCTGTTATAGATTTCCACTGACTATAAACAGAGCCAAGATGCTTGGCTGTAGCTTACATGCCTACACGTGGACACCTAAGTTTAGGCGCCTTAAGCTACAACCTGAATCCCATGCAGAGTGTCTTAAATACCAGCTAAGAGAGAGTTCTCAGAACACAATTACAAGCAGTAAATAATCACTAAATGCATTTAATTCCATAGCAGAAGATAGAGATCAGGTCTTGGCCTACAGTTTTCAAACACAAAAAAATACTTTTGTGCTTTGTGTAGAACATATGAACTTAAGTATTAACACTTCCCCAAAGGCAAACAGAAGAAAATCCAGTGCAGAAAAGCTTTCTCTCTGTACCCAGTAGATACAAACCCCAGTCAATTCCACTTACAGGTGATTTGTTTGGCAAGAGATCAGTCAGTACTATTGCCATGGGACAGGGTTTCACTGTAAAGGTGACAATTCTTCCAGAAATTCACCCCTCCAGCAGCAATGAGAGAGAGATCAGCAATTACAAAGACAACCTAAGGCTACTGCCAACCTGTTAGGAAGTCATTGCAGTGGGTATGTTTTCTCTGCTGGGTGAGTTATGGTGCAGCATAATTGAACCATTGCCTTTTTAAGGGTACCGATTTCCACTTAGGCATAACACAAATGTTAGGTCTTCTTTTGGCCATGGGCCTAGACCAGAAAAAGAAAACACAAGACCAACCTGTGGACACACTTGGGGGATCGGTTGCCATCCAGAAGGACCTGGACAAGCTCGAGGAATGGGTCTGTGTGAACCTCATGAGGTTCAACAAGGCGAAGTGCAGGGTCCTGCACTTAGGCCAGGGCAACCCCCAGTATCAATACAGGTTGGGAGATGAAAGGATTGAGAGCAGCCCTACCTAGAAGGACTTGGGGGTACTGCTGGATGTAAAGCTGGACATGAGCTGGCAATGTGTGCTCGCAGCCGAGGCAGCCAACCATATCCTGGGCTGCATTCAAAGAAGCATGGCCAGCAGGTGGAGGGAGGTGATTCTGCCCCTCTACTCCACTCTGGTGTGACCCCACCCGGAGTCCTGCATCCAGCTCTGGAGCCCTCAGCACAGGAAAGACATGGACCTGTTGGAGAGAGTCCAGAGGAGGGCCACAAAAATGATCAGAGGGATGGAACACGTCTCCTATGAAGACAGGCTGAGAGGGTTGGGCTTGCTTAGCCTGGAGAAGAAAAGGCTCTGGGGAGACCTTATTACAGCCTTCCAGTACTTAAATGAGGCTTATAAGAAAGATGGGGACAGACTTTTTAGCAGGGCTTGTACTGATAGGACAAGGGGTAATGGCTTTAAACTAAGAGAGAGTAGATTTCAGCTAAATACAATGAAGAAATTGTTCACAATGAGGGTGGTGAAACACTGGAACAGGTTGCCCAGATTGGTGGTAGATGCCCCATCCCTGGAAACATTCCAGGTCAGGTTGGACGGGGCTCTGAACAACTTGATCTAGTTGAAGATATCCCTGTTCACTGCAGAGGGGTTGGACTAGATGACCTTTAAAGGTCCCTTCCAACCCAAAGATTCTATGATTCTATCATTCTATGAATATCAAGGCAGCCTGATGTTTTTGTCACAGTAGGTGCTCAGTAAAATCAGAAAACAGCATTCAGGAAAAACATCTAAGAAATTTCGAGCAGTAAATCTATACAGTATGTCCTGAAAGACATCCAGGTAAGAATTTATGGAGGATTTATGCTCTTAAGTATCAAAAACCAGGTTAAATAGAAAGTGAAATACTGACATATGTGCGCTTACATCCTGCTACAAAGAAATACTGATATATATATCGCTACATATGGCAAGCACTCTTTGACCTAAGATGAACTTCCTCCAGTTATGCATGGGTAAACTGCTGTACGAAGGCCTTCCTTACTCCAAAACAAAAATGCTTTATTGAAAAACAAAGGATGATGTCTCAAGGAGTCTATTCAGACTCCTCTTCCCCCAGATTTGAATTTTTTTTTGATATCTCAACATAGAAAAACAACATAATTGTATTCAATTTCCCAGTGTTTCCACTTGAACCACAGGTAAGCTGTTACTTGGCTGAGGTCCTACAGCAAGGCTGAAAGCACTCCCAGCAGTAGTTCCAACAGGCTGTTTCTATACATGTTTTTTCAGGTCTCAGCAGCAATAATGCACTGTTCAACCCTCTGGCACTATGACTAACTCAACTACCTGCTCCACATTGATCAGAAGCTCATTCAAAACTGTATCAATCAGACCCATAAAACTTTGAGTTAAAGACTGAAGTGGAAGTCTGGGTGTTTCCGACTTACTTATCTTTCCACAGTCCTCCATTTCCTCCTCTTTTCTTCTGTATCTTGCTTTAACAACTTATTAATGTGATGCAACTAAAAAGCACAAGATAAACCTTCAATTATTTACAAACAGCAGCAAAATCCAGCGCCCCGTATCTTTTATACCCAGAAAGTAGCAGACAACTCACTTCTGATTTAGCCCTGTTAAAGCAGCAACACTTGAGCTTGGAGAACAAAGTCTGTCAGGAAGGCATCTATCCCTTCAAGCCTGGGATACTGCTCTAACAGAGGTAAATGCAATCTAACAGCATAGCCATTGTCGCTCTTGTATCCCTGTGCTCCTGTAACTATCCAGACAAACATAACCTTATGCCCTGTGTGCCACCAGAGAAACCCTCTGAAGCACAGCTCTGCAGTGCTCAGCTCCTTCCTGCTTCTCATCCTAAGGGGCCACAGAGAAAGGACCCAAAAAACACAGACTGTACACTCCATGAAATAAATTCTAAGTCAACTCACAGTAATTCTGTTATTAGTTCAGTTGCCTGCAACATTTACCATACACTGCAATTGCCAAAAACCAGCATTCACCAGGGGTCAGCCAGTCAGGACTGTTACTGAAAAAGTCAGCAAGAAAACCCTCTAACACTTTGAAGTTTTAGAAGGAAGCATTCTTTATTGCAGTGCCGGATACATGAGGGGTCACTCCACCTAATGTGCATACCCTGAAACAAAAGTTCATCCTTTACATATCTTAAAGACATGAATATTCACACATTTTCCAAGACATCTCTGCCTCCCTGCCCATCTACTACATATACATAATGCTAGCATTGCAAAATGCGTATCACTATGCATGCGCGGGGGTCTCAGTGGTTGTTTGGGGAGTTAGTCCCCTACTCCCTTTTCCCTTTTATGGTCACAAGTCTCCTGAGGATAGTTTTTTCTCCTTGGATGTTTGCCCCTTCTGCTGTACATCCAAGCAATTCTTTCTTATCATCCTTGTTTGTGCACTCCTGCCAGGATGTTTCTATTCTCAAGGTTAAGATATCTTCTCTGTACCCATTAATTTCTCAGTCCTTGCTCAATTCTTCTTTGTTTTATTTCATGAGGCCTCTTGGTTCTACACACACGCATTTCTTGTGATTAGCTATTTACACATAGCTGAGAAGTTAGCATTGAGGCAAGTGTAGCCTAAGAACTATGAGAGTAGGCTGTTAAACATAATCACACAGTTATTAGGCTAAAGAAATCAGTACAAAAGTTAAACTAATCATGTAATCAATAACCCTCCAGAAAGTACATAAATGTATCAGGACTAAAATTAACTTTTCTTTTCTGACCATAAAGGTCATACTGGTACAGTAGTATGACTGATGCTGCCAGTGTGGTAACTGTATATGTGTCCAGGGATGGGTATTAGAGAGACAGAAGAGAGTAAGGCAAGTATTCTGTACAGGATAACTGGTGCCAGGCCTCAGACAAATCGGAAAAACCATGTGCAGTACCACAACTAACTGTGGTAGATCTATGCGGCCATGGCCCAAATCACTGCTGTTGAGGGTGACTGATACAAATGATATTATGATCTCTCCACAGCTGTTCCTTGTATTGCAACAAATGAGACAAGAGGGAGAAGAAATCAATGATAGCTTCTTCAGCACACACAACTTTCCCCCTGACCTGGGTATTAAAAGTAACCAGTGATCCTGATAAAAATGAACCATTCCCCATGTTTGACAGCTAGGAACAGATACAATGCAGTCTGCTGATAAAGCTACTCTTCCACAATACAGTGTTCAGTGCTCTCACTAATGGAGGCTCAGCCCCATCTTAGGTTTGCACAGAAAGTAGCAGTCACCCTTGGAAAGAGAGCAAAGGAATCCCCTGAACCTACATATTACTTTGTGCTGAAAAGTTTCCACTCCAGTTTTCTCTCTCCCTCAATAGCTTCACATGCAAGGAGACTAGTCAGATCAGTGCCCAGGTGGGGGTTCCTTGAAAAGTGTATTTTTTTAAAATCTGTGTATGCTATTAAAAAAAAAAGAACTTAAAGTGCAATTCACCGAGAGTGCAGACTTCAAAAGAAATTTTACTTATCTGTCTTATATAATATCACTCTTGATTACCTAGCCTTACTTCAACTTCACACCAGTTCAAAGGTCATGAATATTTAGTTTTATAAATGTACTGTACAGATTAATCTTAAGAATAAGCATGTAGTTATTTTCAGAGATTTATTTCCTTTTAATCACAATTGCCAGTGCTATCTCAGATGTGCTTTCCTATGAAAAAACACTTGGAAATATACATAATCTGAACATCTCCAAGATGAATCCCACCACTTTTATATGATAATATACAAAGCTATCAGAGCACTAGGAAAGGTACAAGTAATTCAAATGGCATGCGTCGACACCTACACAGCTCCAGTCCTGCTTTAAGAAAAGCTATTGGCAAAATTCCTATTTGCTTCAATAACAGGATTTGACACTACAGGACCTACAGGGGGTCTGGATTATGTTCTTTGAGTGCATCACCATGATTTTATAAGAATACAAAATGAATCTGCTATAGGAGGCACTTCCTAGTTCAGAATCCATTCTATAGTATTAGTAAAAAGCCTTAGGCCACAAGCGGTGAACTTTCACCTAGATACTGATGAACTTAACTTACACTGAACTCTTACTTAGTTACATGAGGGGAAGGCCCTGAAACTGTGGAAATTAGAAAAATAAGATAGCCACATCCATCAGCAGAAGTTGCCTCCTTGAGAAAAGAAAAAGAACAGCCTGCCTGGAGACAGTGAAAGGATCCAATGAGGAGTAAAGACACCCCAGACCTAAATACTACTATTCGACCAAGCAGCCTTGTGAGGGGAGGGGAACTTGGACTGTAAGGGTATAATTGCCCAGAGGTTCTTTTTTTTGGGGTCCCTCTCCAGAGGCACCCAGCTCGAGCTGTTCTTCACTGCTGTACCACTTAATAAATTTGTCTGGTGTACATCATGTCAGAGATTCCGCTTCAGGAAACCTAGAGTTGAGCCTTGCGGGAGAAGGATGGACTTCACAAGTCTATGAGAGTTATATTCCGAAAACCGTTTATTGTCTTGTCTGACTCCAATATATATCATAATTTTCGCTTAGTCACTGCACACACACTCATGATTGGTTACAGCTTGTTACACACATTATTGCAATTGGCTATAATACAAAATATCATGCGCTGTCCACGCGCCTCTCACACAGTCAGGATTCGCTGCTTGCAGGTGTTCCTGTTTTCCTCGCTTCTTCTTAGTTGTTTACCACAGCTCCTTCTCCTCAAGGCCGAGCCATGCAGATATCCAGCTGTTTACCAGCTTCTCAGTGCCACAGCTCCTTCTCCTTAAGGTCGAGCCGTGCAGGGTGATCCCAACAGACCCTGAGGGAAGAGGAAGTTCCTGAGAGTGAGAGTGTGTGTGGGGATGTGTGGAGTTGTGGGGGGCACTTGTCAGCTCACTGGAGTCACCTGCTGGGAAGGGACTCTGATCCTAGCAGTTAAAGTCTCAGGTGGTGTCTGTGTGTGACTCCTTGACTGGTATCCAAATGCTCCGGCAGTGGCTTCTTCTTTAACAAATCTAAACATGGGGGAGAGGTTTTTTGTTTTGAATGTAATTTATCTTTACATACCTTACTCAGCACTTGCAGTAACACACAACCTTTGCCCAAATATTAACAACTTAAATGTAAGGTCATGACAAAGCTGTCACTGATTTTAAGGGGTCAGAATTTCTTTCTGAACGCAAGCTCCTAAGTACACAACTGCATGCAACATTTGACCTACGCAGGGGTTTCTACCTTTCACTTCTTGCAAAAGGAAAAAAATGCATTTGTGGACTGTGAGGAAAATTTAAAGAGCCGGTTTTGGGGCCTTCCCTCATGTAACTAAGTAAGAGTTCAGTGTAAGTTCATCAGTATCTAGGTGAAAGTTCACTGCTTGCAGCCTAAGGCTTTTTACTAATGCTATAGAATCTATCTTGACAGCTGGTCAAGACACTACTGCCTAGGGTGTGCAGACCTTCTGACAAAGGTCCTATAAACCAAGAGACTACACTATCACTGTCCATGTGCCAGCCTTCAGCGAGGGAGAAGAGTAACCAGGCTTCCCTCTTGGTCCTTCCTTCCACTTTCCATCTAAATCTGTTTTCAACAGGAGCCAAGGCAGCTCTCATATCTTGCAGCAGTTACCTGGGAGTCTGCACAGATCCTCCAAAATGCCTTCTACCTTTATTGGCCATAACAGTATTTTTTTAGGATTTGTTGGTACACACATCATTTTTCATATCACATCCAGAAAATGTTGACTCCCAACAGCCACCAGAAACAGGGTGCTGCTTTTGATGGTTGTCATTTTCAACACCTGTATATCCTTCTATTTTGTTAAAGTGAGTATTATAAAAGCTTATCATGACCTCTATTTTTGTAAGCTTCCTGTTCATAGATCCAAAACATTTTCTTATACAATATCTCCCTAGCTGTTTTCTCTGCTCTCTCCCCATCTGCAGTTTTGCAGATGCAGGGCCATGCCATGCTGCAAGTTCAATGCTGTAAGTCCTCTCTTCTACTATACACTAAATGCGCTGCTGCATTTACAAAGCTCTTTCTCTATCTGGGCAATACAAAAGTGAAAGTGCAATAGCAAAAAAGCTGGTGATTCTGACACTTGGATATCCATTAATTGCCTATCTAATTCGATAACAAATTTTCTGCAACAGTTACCACTGAGTACCACTCTAGATTGTAATCAGTAATGCATACTGTAAAAATCTGCACTATTCCCTCCCAACAGACATGACCATCCATGTTCCTTGAGGCTAAGGTTTTCATCTAACAGTATCTGCTGCCCAGAAAGATTATTTTTGGGCTCTACCTTCCCCTTCCCTTGCTTGAAAAGGAACTAAAGCCTCATCTTTGCTATATTAGATATATTTCTACTCTTCAAAATGTTGCAGGAGCACTTTGTTAGAATTTATTAGATTTGTTAAAAAATGGGCAGCAATAACTCAATTGTCTGGTCCGACATGCAAACTATGGGTCCTAAATACTAAGCCAGATCTTCCTCCTTTCTCTCAATTACACTCTGGTAGATCACTTGTAGATAGCCTATTTACATCTATATTACAGAAGCTCACTTGGATAGGCTTACCCATCTACCTTTCCTAAAAATTGCTCAGATGTTTGAATGCTGGAGTCTTGGTTTTTTCTCTCCACCTGTCCTCCTCCAACTTCCAGGGCATATTTTTTCCTGTTGAAGCTCCACTAGGACATACAGTTACATCCAGTCAATTTGTCCCTGCAGTCACAAGGCTGGAAAACTCAGTTTACTTGTACCTATCATAATCTTGTGGCTTCACGACAGTTACAACTATAAACTTCTACATTCTAATTTACTATTTCAAAACTAGAAATACATAAGCTACCTTTCTGAAATAGAAGAAATCAAACTATGTCAAAGAGGGAGCCCTTTAACCATTCTTTACATAACTGTTCTTCACTTTCAGTAGACATTTCTACAGATGATCATGGTTTTCATTATCACCCATCTTGCCTAAAGAGAAATCTAGATGTTCAAAAAAATTATAGCCTGAAGCAAAACAACCAGTTATAGCTCTGATATAATGAATTTTTCTCTGAAGTGCATCCAGGAAGTTGCCTGTAATTGCAAACCATTAGAGGAACCACACAGAAGCAAATACAGCCTGAGTATCAGACAATCTTTTTAATGTAAAATGTACTGAAAGGTTGCAATGAAAAGCTGAATACTTACAGGCTTAGACACTTACAAAAAAATGTAATTATATCTGCACCTTTCATCTGTCTCTTTACAATATGTAAATGAATGGTTCTCATCAAAATATGTAAGCCATCTTTCAGGAGATTAACTAGCATTAAGAAAATCACCTTTCTAAAAAAAAAAAATAATCAGTTTTTCACCCAAACCTGACAGCAGACCATCACATAACCCAGCATGTGTCAAGCTTGGTGTTAACTAGTAAGCTCACAAGGAAAAGGAAGCAAAAGGAGGATCTTGTCTAACAATACATGCAAATTTTTTGTAATAGAAATGTTTCTCTTTGTTGATCATAGGAAAGCTCAGTTATATCCCATGCCTGTTTCTAGAAGGTTTAAAGAAAAGAAAAATTTCGTCATAACTAAAGCCAGTTATATATCACAAAGACATGCTTCCAAAAAATTACATAAACTGTTAAAAATATACTTTAACACAAAATTTACAACCCTCAAGATCACCTTGACCCTTTATCAGCCAAACCTGGAAGATGGCACATTACTTTCCAAAGGAAAATTTTGATAGGGAACAATGGATGAGAGATGGCAGTAGCATATTTTGGCCTTTTTTTTACTTTTGAAAGATATATATGGTGGGTTCAGGGGCTGGGCATATGAGCTGCACAGTTCCACCCTGTACACAGGGGTCCCTCCGGGCCCATTCCCCCTCTCTCCCAGCTCTGTTGGCAGGACTTTCATCTGCCTTTCTCTGAAGCAATATGGCCCTTCTTTTTTCAATGAAATAACCCCTCTATACTTCTCATATGCAATACTGAGATGAAGTAAACAGACCCAAGTAATCATTAATGAATCAGTCCCAATCAACTTCACTGCACTTTAGGAGCTTTCATCAGAAACTGTAATACTCATCACATTGGGAACTGAAAGTCCATAAAAAAAAAACTTTCACAGCATGCAGTCAGTTTCTCAGCCCTCTTCTTGATCTGAGAGGGCAGATAAAGAAATCAATCAATATGAATGTTTTTGACATTCAGTGTTGAATCATTGACTAATATTGAAGAGAAAGATAACTTGGATCCAGGATGGTTCCAACTGCTGCTGTTCCTGACACTGGGATAACATGCACTCCCTCAAAAAGTACACCTTTCATGCTTATGGGGTCCTCTTTCTTTAAAAGATTTAAAGGGAAAGAAATAATGGGAGCAAAATACAGTCCTGAGGTGTGCTAATTGGAAAAATGACTGCTGAGAAAAGAACAAGTACCACTGCTCTTGCCTGGTGGAATCAGAAAGAGCAAACTATTAATTTTTCTGATGTAATAAACATGTTGAAACAGAAACTCATTACTGCCTTCCATTGAAGTTGCTACAGGCACAGCCAGGTCTCGATTGTCATACAGAGCCTCCCATTTGTATTAACTACCTGTCTATAAAGCTCTTTTGACCAGCAATTCCTGTTGGATGAGACACTTCTTAAATTGATAATTCCACAAGGAAACCTAGTGATTGCTAATTAAATTGGAATAAATATTACATTAGCACAAAAGGCTGCCAGGTGACTTAGGCATAGAGGCTAGCTCACCTCACTTGAATCATCCTGCTGCTTGGTGACCTGCTCCCCATCGTCTCTGACTACAGTGGAAAGTGCCACATCTCACTGCAGTGTTAGTGCTCTATGGGGAAGAAAATGCTACAGTCTGAGTTCATAGCTCTTTCCCCATCTTCACATCAGGGAAGGCTCCTCTGAGTCAAGAAGCTTAGATTCGTTATTGGTGGCACTGACAGCTGCAAGATGAACAAGTCACAATCAATCTGTGACATGAGTACAGTTATTCACATAGTAAGCAAGTAATTACATCTTTCCCAAAGAGTACCAATTTTATGATTAATTACCACTACTGACAATTTGTTATGCCTGATGACCAGATACACTTCAAAGAAAATACAGCAACATCATCAACTACCATTGCACAAGTTCTCTTACGCTTACGATCAGGACACATCAACAGTACTAGATGTGGAAAAGGTTTTACAAATGCTTCCCAAAAGACTGTAAGCACATGAAGTGAAAATATTTCTCAAGAATATTAGCACTGAAATATAGTTTTTCCATCTTCCAAAACACAGGCTTAAGAGATTAAATTAGATAAAACCAAGGACTCACTTGCTGATCAGTGGTGATTTTACCTTCTGATTTTATATTCTTGCAAGTTTCTGTGTTAAGGCAGTTGTTAGCCCAGACTGCCCATTTGTTAACAGCTCTGATCAAACAGATGACAATTACTCATCAAATAAATGAATTTCCAAGCATTTGCTAGCACAGAAAATTGGCAGAGATAACTGCTCCACAGTGATTCCAGTCCTTTGAACAGCTAGCCATTTCCATGATGAAAGTTTGAAGGCTGTTTTTTAGGAGAATGGAAGACACTGAAGCACCTCATCACAGCAGAGTCACTGCTTTACAGAGCGATAATGCCAAAGTGATGGAGGACTTTCCTGACCAGCAATGCAAGTACAACACTTACTGGTGTTCCATTCTTACCTATTAGTATAAAATGTTACATGTTTTCAACTACTACGTGTTTGGCTTTTATGTCTCCATGCAGGATTTACTCCTTGTGAGTACAGGACAATGCAAAGAATTGTTATTCAAGAGAGCGGACCTTGGCAGATCTGAGCTGGATCCGCATTTTCTTACTACATCCCTAGGCCTACTGTGTGAAAAAGGGTATATTGTTGGTGCTTTCTGTGCCTTGGAGCTCTAAATTGAGAACCCTTAAGGATTTAGCTGAAGTACTTAACATTTTTTCCGAGTTATTGACAGCTGTCCAACCCAAACATAAAAAGAATGGTGGTGGTAGTAGTCAGATGGAGATGATGGGACAACAGCCCAGCTGAAGTGCCTCTATACCAATGCACACAGCATAAGCAACAAACAGGAGTTGGAAGCCGTGGTGCTGGTGATGTGAAACACTGGAACAGGTTGCCCAGAGAGGTAGTAGATGGTCCCTGGAAACATTCCAGGTCAGGTTAGACGGGGCTCTGAGCAACCTGATCCAGTTGAAGATGTGTCTGCTTATGGCAGGGGGGTTGGACTAGAAGACCTTTAAAGGTCCCTTCTAACCCAACTATTCTGTGATTCTATGTGCTGTAGCTCAAGGTCTTTATCTTAGCAGAGACCATGGTGTGTATGAGAGGGTGCAAGGAGAGGGAGAAACTAGATACACTAAGCAGTTTCCTGCAGCAAGAACTCATGTTCTTGCCACGTCATGTTTTGCTGCTCAGGTCACTACAGAAACAGCAACCTCTGGCAAGAGCAGAGAACCAAGGACAGTACTGCTTTCTACAGCCCCAAGCACATTTGCTTGAACCTGCGAGTCACAGTCCACAATTTCTTCTTTGGCAAAATATACTCCAGAATTTAAGAGTATCTGGGATGCTGACTCATTCTTTTTGCATATACACATTCAGATCAACACATGTTAACAATAAAAGAGCAATTGTCAAAGTCCCCAGAAAATACATCCATTGTTTTAAATGCTAAAGAGAGTATATTCAAATGCAGTCAGACACTCAGCCCTTTTTGAAGGGCAGCAAAAGTTAAGATATTGTCTTTGAAGTTCTCCTCTTATGTACTATACCCCACACTATACCCCATACTACGTGGATTTACCTGAGGAAGTGAACTGGAATAGCAACAGCATGTCTTATTCATGGATAAATCTGAAAGAGAAAAAAAATCTTGTAGTGAAGAATAAAGGCCTTCACCAAAGGAGATATTTTGGGAGGGCTATGCACACCTGAATTAGCTATTAGAGTCAGCCCTAGCCAGTTACCTCCTTTTTCTTCAGTCATTTCCAAGGCATTTACTGCCCACAAAGGTACTTTAATTTCCACTATGACCACATAAACTTCTATTAGTTGAAGCCAATTACATCCACAGCAGTATTTTAATAGTCAGGACAAGGAATCAGGACAGGGTTTAAGAAAAACAGGGACCAAGAAAACATTGTAAGAGCATGTGAAAGATAAGTGTTAAGGCTGAGTCAAAAAGCAGAGAAAGTTACAGAAAGACTAAGAAGTCCTATGGATTACCACTGAAGCCCTTGGTTATATTTTCCCCTCAGAAAACTGACATGATTGTAGGCAATCATTAAGAAAACAAAATCTTGGAAAGGGACATTATTTATGCAAGCCTTGGGCTGCAAACATCAGCTCTGTTTCCAGTAAACATAACATAACATACATATTGAAATTGCCATCTTCCCAAAGGAAACTTGGCAAGTACTTCTTAGTTTCTATAGCCCTTGTGGCACCATTGCCCAAATAAACTGGCCACTAACTAAATCACAAGCTGAAACCAACTGAAAGAGCTACATCAGTTTCAAGATAAACTCAGATTGACTGCAAACATTGTGCCGTTTTATGTCTCCAAATTACTCTACAAGGCCACAGCATCAGTACTACTTTTTACCAATTCATTTCCCATAAAATTCAATACAGGTGAAAAAGCAAAGTGGCTGATGAAGCTCTGAGAAAAGGCTGCTTCTTTATTTTCCTGGACTATTAAGCAGTGTACATAAACTACCAAGCAGCGAGGTGTTCATAGATGTAAAAGCTTAATGTGTGCATTGTCCTATAAAAGGTCCTCTGCAAGCAGCTAAAATGGCAGATTTCATGAGGAACCTTTATCCCTGAAACATCTTTGCATTACAGGAAAAAATAGCATATAGAGACCCATCCTTGCCAATAAACCACAATAAATACCTTAGGACAGACATGCTTACTGAAATACAGTTTCAGGACTTTAACATTTAATAGAAGAATGACTAGTGAGAGCACATAAAAGTAATGAAAGATTGTTTCAAGTATTAGCAACGTGCACCTTGTGTCAAAAACCTTTTCTAAGATTGAAGAGAGAATTTTAAGGCAGAGTTTCCCAGTTATTTAGCAAGCCACTTTCTCTTTCACCATCACCATTTCACCTCCAGATTTCTTATTTAAACAAATATGTTTTTTTAAAAAATCGAACACAAGTATTTTTAAACAGATTTTAGGGAACCAAAAAGGTCCAATAAGGCTGTGTGCTTAAAGAGGTTAAAGAAAGGCTCTGGGTCAGACGAGAGAAACACTAAATAGCTGAATATGTCTTGATATGTCATTTTCATTAAAGGTATAATTACCATTATACATCACAACTTACATCACAACTCATTTGCCATTTGGAGGTACCCAGCAAGGATTCATTATTTAATATAGGAAGAACATGTGCTCAGTTTTATCTTATCTTCCTGGATATTTGACTGACTTGACACTCTAAAAGACAAATGTTACTTATCCTGCTTGTAAGCAAAATAATAGTAGGGGATGCAGTAATTACCTAAAAGCTAAATTCTATACACTTATGCTGAGTATGAGTGGCAAGCTGCAAAAACAGGGTCTTTCCAACAGAGACAAAGCTAACCACAACAGCAGAAATCAATCAAGAACAGATCTTATGTCTAGTCAAAGCTTCTTTCTAACCAACCAGAAGATGGAAGGGGAGTAAGAGAAATATCAGACCGGGACACAAATTCTATAACATTTGCCACCAGCATGAAGCCAAGATGACACACTGCCACACAGGTAACTCTCCGCACAGAGCACCTTTGGCCCTCTGTCCCAAGTAACATTATCAGGCTCTCTGGAGTCACCATCCAGCTGAGTTGTTTACCATCATCATGGTAAATCAGTTGTTTACCATGTGCTCATCACTGATTCCCAATTGTAAACACAATTCAAGCCACCTGCATTTCTGTCATGGTTTTAAGCAGAACAGTTCTGCAGCCCTTCCTGGGAATAATCCCGTTGTGGTCCTGCGGATATGAAACAAGAAGCAAAAAGAATCGAGACAAAACAGTTTAGCAATGGTCCAGGTAAAATGGCAAATGGTTCAGAAATAGTTCAGTTCCTACATTTATTACATCAAACAACATTTCTCAGAAAGCTAAGCCACAGGCAAGATTAAAGTAAAATCATACAAAATAAACCCTTTTATCTGGAACAAACATCATTTCTGACAAACATTGAGCCACAAATTCAAGTCCTTGAGCAGTTTTCTAAGCAAAACCCAGCACTGTGTATTCATGCGGGACAAGTGAAAAGCTATTCTAATGCCCTGCAAGGTTTTTTTTTTCCCTCTCCTCCTTGACTGTGTGTGTTACCAAGTACCTGCAAATGTGTGGTTAACTGGGAAGCCCAGTGATGGTTTCAAAAGGTAGCATTTTACTTGCTAAGAATTTAATACAACAGGTTAATTGCCCTTCTATGCTTTACTTTTCAGTGTCATTAGCACATAACTTAAAGGCCAAATTGACTTGCCAAGACAAAAACCACTCTTCAAAGAAGTTCATGGAACTAAAAATTTACATTGCATGTCCTGAGCAGATTTCATTCTCCTCTGAAGGCAGAAATTTCTTTTACTTTAATAAAACCCACAAATATAATCTGATAATTCTTTTTAGAAATTATCATTTTTGCCCTTATTTATTTCTACAAAATGTTAAGATCTCAAATGCATTTTAAACTGTGCTCTTTGCTTTTAATCATAACACAGTGGAAATGACAAATCTGGTCTCATTTGTTTTGTTAATATATCCACTCAAGAGAAGTACACGGGGAGGGCTCAGTTTGAGTGTCACATAGATTTAATCACAAAGGCATTCTTCCCTCCAAGGATTCCTACCTCTTCTAAAGTAAACAGGTTCATAAAAATCTACAGAGAATCCAAATTATAACTGAAGTTTTCAAGACATTAAAATATACTTCCCGTTTCTGTTTTTCAGCTTTTAGTCTCATCATTACAAAGCTATCATCACTTTTGCTAGTCTGTCACTAAGCACCCTTTCAGAGAGTACAAAACTCAAGTAATTCATAGAATCATCTAGGTTGGAAAGGACCTTTAAGACCATCGAGTCCAATCATAGACGGAAGTCCTTCATCATACAGAAATGGCACCATTCTACTTCAATTTCCTACTACAATCCATTTAGAAATGTGTTTGGAGTTCAAAAAACTGATGGAGAATGCTAATGATTTTTTTTACTGGCTAAAAGAAGCAACCTCATTAGATTAAGGGAAAATCAGAAGCAGAACCTAGTTCCATCCAGTTGCCAGGGAAATCACCACCTCTGTCTCAAAATCCTGGCTACATCAGGATACTCACCTGCCTTCTGTGCTCATAATGCAGAGGAATAGGCAATACTATGAAGAGAATCCTCTTACTAAAAAAGTCAGCAAGGAAACCCTCTAACACTTAGTTTGAAGTTTTAGAAGGAAGCATTCTTTATTGCAGTGCTGGATACACAAGGGCGTCACTCCACCTAACATGCATGCCCTGAAACAAAAGTTCATACTTTATGTACCTTAAAGACATGAATATTCACACATTTTCCAAGAAGTGTCTGCCTCCCTGCCCATCTACTACATTTACATAACGCTAGCGTTGCAAAATGCGTATCACTACGCATGCGTGGGGTCTCAGGTGGTCGTCGGTGGTTGTTTGGGGAGTTAGCCCCCTACTCATTTTTCTCTTTTATGATCACAGGACTCCTGAGGATAGTTTCTTCTCCTTGGATGTTTGCCTCTTCTGTTGTACAGCCAAGTGAGTCTTTCTTATCATCCTTATTTGAGAAGTCCTGCCAGGATGTTTCTATTCTCAAGGTTAAGATATCTTCTCTGTACTCATTAATCTCTCAGTCCTTGCTCTTAACTGTTCTTTGTTTTAATTTCATGAGGCCTCTTGGTTCTATACACATGCATTTCTTGTGATTAACTATTTACACATAGCTGAAATGTTAGAATTGAAGCAAGCGTAGCCTAAGGACTGATTCAAAGAAATTCAAATTTAAGAAATTCAAACTTAATAACATCAAAGTGTTATTAAGCAGACATCTTTATTACAGCACCAGAGGCTTGGGGGATATCTCCTCCTAACATGCGTGCCTCATGTTACCAGCATGTGAATTATATAGAGTACATACATTCATATTCATTGCAATTGTTAGCATATTCATGACATTTCCAAGAAATGTTTAACATACTCAAATGTCCCTGATGCATGCGCTGTTAAATGAGTCGGTGGTCCTCTGGTGGGCTCTGGTGGGTTTTGGCAGTACTTGGTCCCCTTAACTTGTCTGTCCTCCAGAGGAACTCTTTTCTTATCTACTTGCTTAGCGTGTATTTTAACATTGTACTGGTTCTTATTGGTTCTGCCAGTTACTTGGTTAAGATAAAAGAAGTTGTCCACACTAGTTTATCTTACACAATCCTTGCATACAGAAAAATTATAAAATTTATAAAACTCACATTTGATTGATTTTACATGTTACAGCCTTCTTCCTTGTCTCAGACCTTTGTTTCAGACTATGAGAGTAGGCGGTTAAACATAATCACACAGTTATTAGGCTAAAGAAATCTTTACAAGTTAAACTAATTATGTAATCAATAACCCTCCAGAAAGTACATAAATGTATCACTCCTTACTTAATTTTTACATGTATAATATACCCAATGAAAACAGCAAGACTGTTATCTGCATCAGGCTGATTTTGTTGTGCCAAATAGTGGAATCTTCACGAAGTATGCAAGGCCAATAATCACCAGGTGTTGAAGGCATGCAAAGAATTAAGCTGGGGTTATTGTTTATTCTCTGTGAAGAGTTATCAAGGTGCAACCTTGAGGGAAGGAACAAGATAACCACAAAAGAAACACAACTAATGAATCTTGAGTGAACTATCCTAAGTAACATCTCATTAACATACAATTGGTATCATAGAAACCTGCCCCTGGGTGTGGAACGCCACCTCCTCAGAAAAGCCCCTTCCTCACTGAGCATGCCTAAGACAAAAGAATGATGCTGTGTGACTTTAAGTGGAGAGGAGGATTGTGAGAACCAATGGGAACAAGGGTAATGGAGCCAACTTTTTAAATGTAGATCAAAGTGTATAAATATGGTGTGTAACTGAGGTGTGATAGCTTTGTGGCCCTACCACGCAACTCTGTGCAGATTTTGAATGAAAGCAAATAGCTCTGTGTGTTTTTTGGCTCTCTGCACACTTGGTGCAAGAACCCATATTTGGGACAACAGTTTTGGCAACTCTGGTGGAACAGCCATAAGACCTTGCCTGGATCATCTTGCCAACCCTGACAAGCGGAGAATGGGACCTGATAGGACTCCAGCACGTACCGACCTGTTGATCAGAGACTCCTCCAGATCTCCTCCGAGATCAGGGTGACAAGTGACTCAAAGGTGCAATGCCCGAGAAGAGCTATTTGCATAAGGGTGAGTCCTTGGACTGGTATCAAAATTTAATTATTTTCATGGCAAAGGTATAAAAAAGTAAAAAAAATAGTCGCATGCATGTAAGTTACCTGTAGATGCCAACAAGGGGTGCCTTAACTGACCAGTGGGGCTCAGAGTCAAGGATGCACAGGGGTACGTTCTTTACACATTGAAGCTTGGTACCAGGGGGGGTGTGCCTTGCTGAGAGTGAGAACCAGGTAGAGGTATAGGTAAAAATTGGCAAAATGGGCTTGAACCAATCCATGATTCCTCCCTGTAGCCCTTTGGGCTGTATTTTGAAGAATTGGAATAAATTTGGGGGAGATCCAATGGCTAAAGCTAAAATGAAATATTGTAATCAATAGGGGCTAAATTACAAATTGGATGATGGATGGAAAACGGGTTTTTACAATTTAATATTATACTGCAGTTAATGTTGTTTGGTTGTCAGTTTGGGAAAATGGGATGATGTTTTCTATGTTTATGCTTTTATGACTCTGTACAGAAGTCCTGATATTCAGAAAAACGTAAACTAACAACTGACCTAATGATGTATACAGCTTCTGATTATTAAAAAAAAAAAGAGGGGGATTGTAGCATAGGCTGCGATAATAAAAATCGCAGAGGGAGAAGAGCAGGAGGATGTGCAATTGTTAGTCCCAACGGACCCACCTTCCACCTGTATACGTGGTAGGACCGGAAGGTTTGCCAGTTTTTGTACATGTCCCATTCACTACCTCTGACCTATTAAATTGGAAATGATCTGTTGGTTTATAGAGAGAAAATCCTGAAAGAATACATCAACTTTAAGAGACTATAATGCTGACTCACGGTCCTAGTTGGGAAGATGGGAGATGTAGAAGCATTATTAAATACTTTCTTTACAGCAAAGGAAAAGGAAAGATAATAAAAAAACAAAACAGGGAAGAAAGTGAGAAAAGAAATAAACAGGCTGACCATGGGGATTATTTGCCTACTAGGTAAGATCCAAAGTGGGCCTCTAACAAGGGGGAGGAAAGACCCAGCTGAAGCAATATCAGCAATTAATGTTATATGGGGTGTGGCATAGAGTACCAAAATAAAAAAATATGTCTCCTCCCAGCTTCCTGTGCAGCCCCCCATCTTCTGGCTGGCAGGACAGCATGAGAAGCTGGACAGCCTTTGACTGCTTGGCAACAACTAAAAACAGCAGTGTATGATCAACATTCTTTTCAGCTCAAATCCAAAATACAACACTGTGCCAGCTACAAAGAAGAAAATTAATTTTATCCTGGCCAAAACCAGGACAGAGGTGGGACAGGGCCTCAGTGAAAATCCATCGTCCTTTTACAAGAGGTTATGTGAAGCAGCTAGGAAATGGATGGACTTGAATCCAGACGATGAGGCAGATCAGATGTTCAATATGCTGTTCATTGGGCAGTGACTCAGCATACAAGGAGAAAGTTGAGGGGGCTGGTAATATCGCTTTCACAACTGATAAAAATAGCATATAAAGTATATAACAATTGGGAGGAGAGAGAAAGAAAAAGAGCAGAAGAGAGCAGAATAAGAATCACAGAGTCACTAAGGTTGGAAAGGACCTTCAAGATCATCAAGTCCAACCACTAATCCAGCGCCACCGTGTCCCCTAAACCATGTCCTGAAGCGCCACATCCACACGTTTTTTGAACACTTCCAGAGATGGCGACTCCACCACCTCCCTGGGCAGCCTGTTCCAATGCTTGACCACCCTCTCAGTGAAGAAATTTTTCCTAATATCCAATCTAAACCTCCCCTGGCGCAACTTGAGGCCATTTCCTCTCATCCTATCGCTGGTTACTTGGGAGAAGAGACCAACACCCACCTCACCACAACCCCCTTTCAGGTAGTTGTAGAGAGCGATAAGGTCTCCCCTCAACCTCCTCTTCTCCAGACTAAACACCACCAGTTCCCTCAGCCGCTCCTCATAAGACTTGTTCTCCAGACCCCTCAGCAGCTTTGTTGCCCTTCTCTGGACATGCTCAAGCACCTCAGCATCCTTCTTGTAGTGAGGGGTCCAAAACCGAACACTGTATTCAAGGTGCGGCCTCACCAGTGCCAAGTACAGGGGCACAATCACTTCCCTACTCCTGCTGGCCACATGATTTCTGATACAGGCCAGGATGCTGTTGGCCGCCTTGGCCACCTGGGCACACTGCTGGCTCATATTCAGCCAGCTGTCAACCAGCACCCTCAGGTCCTTTTCTGCTGGGCAGCTCTCCAGCCACTCCTCTCCAAGCCTGTAACGTTTCATGGGGTTGTTGTAGCTGAAGTGCAGGATCCTGCACTTGGCCTTATTAAGCCTCATACAGTTGACCTCTGCCTATCGATCCAGCCTGTCCAGATCCCTCTGCAGAGCCCTCCTACCCTCCAGCAGATCAACACTCCCACCCAGCTTGGTGTCATCTGCAAACTTCCTGAGGGAGCACTCGATCCCCTCATCCAGATCATCAATAAAGATATTGAATAAGACCAGCCCCAGAACTGAGCCCTGGGGAACACCGCTTGTGAGCGGCCACGAGCCGGATTTAACGCCATTCACCACAACCCTCTGGGCTCGGCCATCCAGCCAGTTCCTCACCCAGCGAAGAGTAAACCTGTCCAAGCCACAAGCTGCCAGTTTCTCCAGGAGAATGCTGTGGGAGACGCTGTCAAAGGCTTTACTAAAGTCCAGGTAGATGACATCCACAGCCTTTCCCTCATCCACTAGGCAGGTCACCTGGTCATAGAAGGAGATCAGGTTGGTCAAGCAGGACCTGCCTTTCATGAACTCGTGCTGGCTGGGCCTGATCCCTTGGTTGTCCTGCAGATGCCCTGTGAGCACTCTCAAGACGAACTGCTCCATGATCTTCCCCGGTACGGAGGTCAGGCTGACAGGCCTGTATTTCCCAGGACTCCTTCCAGCCTTTTTTGTAGATGGGTGTCACATTGGCAAGTCTCCAGTCTTCTGGGACCTCCCCTGTTAACCAGGACTGCTGATAAATAATGGAGAGTGGCTTGGCAAGCTCCTCTGCCAGCTCCCTCAGTACTCTCGGGTGGATCCCATCAGGTCCCGTAGACTTGTGGGTGTCCAGGTGGTTTAACATGTCCTTAACTGCTTCCTCCTGGATTATGGGCGGGTTATTGTGCTCTCCATCCCCATCTTCCTGTTCAGGGGGCTGAATACCCTGCAGATACCTGGACTGGCTATTAAAGACTGAGACAAAGAAGGCATTAAGTACCTCAGCCTTGTCTTCGTCCTTGGAGACAATGTTCCCCACCATATCCAGTAAGGGATGGAGATTCTCCTTGCCTCTCTTTTTGTTGTTAATATATTTGTAGAAGCATTTTGTATTATCCTTTACAACTGTGGCCAGACTGAGCTCTATCTGGGCTTTTGCCTTTCTAATTTTATCCCTGCTTGACCTAACGAGATCCTTGTACATTTCGTGAGTTGCCTGCCCCTTCTTCCAGAGATGATAAACTCTCCTCTTTTCCCTGAGTCCCAGCAAAATCTCCCTGTTCAGCCAGGCTGGTCACCTTCACCGCCAGCTCTTCTTACGGCACATGGGGACCGTCTGCTCCTGCACCTTTAAGATTTCCTTCTTGAAGACTGTCCAGCCTTCCTGGACCCCTTTGTCCTTCAGGACTGTCTCCCAAGGGACTCTCTCAACCAGCGACCAGAACAGGCCAAAGTCTGCCCTCCGGAAGTCCATGGTAGCAGTTTTGCTGACCCCTCTCCTTACTTTGCTCACAATTGAGAATTCTATCATGTTGTGGTCACTAAACCCAAGACGGCCTCCGACCACCACATCTCTCACCAGTCCCTCTCTGTTTGTAAACAGCAGGTCCAGCAAGGCACCTCCCCTGGTGGGCTCACTCACCAGCTGTGTCAGGAAGTTATCCTCCACACACTCCAGGAACGTCCCAGATTGTTTCCTCTCTGCCGTGTTATACTTCCAGCAGATGTCCGGTAGATTGAAGTCCCCCACAAGAACAAGGGCCAGCGAATGCGAGACTTCTGCCAGTCACTTACAGAATGTCTCATCTGTCTCTTCATCCTGGTTGGGTGGTCTGTAACAGACTCCCAGCAAGATATCTGCCTCATTGGCCTTCCCCCTCATCCTTACCCATAAGCACTCTACTTGGTCTTCACAATCATTGATTTCTATACGATCAAAATACTCCCTAACATACAGAGCCACCCCACCACCTCTCCTTCCTTGCCTATCCCTTCGGAAGAGCTTATAGCCATCCATTGCAGCACTCCAGTCATGAGAAACATCCCACCATATTTCTGTGATGGCAACTACATCATAGCTGTCCCGCTGCACAATGGCTTCCAGCTCCTCCTGTTTGGTGCCCATGCTGCGTGCGTTGGTGTAGATGAACTTGAGCTGGGCTATCGATTTCAAGTCTGGCACGCCACCCCCAGGCTCAACTCTAGTGAGCCTGGTTTTATCCCCTCCCCCCTTCAAATCTAGTTTAAAGCCCTCTCAATGAGGCCTGCCAGCTCATGAGCAAGAATCCTTTTGCCCCTCGACGTCAGTTGCACTCCATCTGCTGCGAGGAGGCCCGGTGCCGTGTAAACCGTCCCGTGGTCAAAAACCCCAAAATTCTGATGATGGCACCAGCCCCTGAGCCATGTGTTGATCAGATGTGCTTTCCTGTTCCTTTCAGTGTTCTTCCCTGTCACTGAACGGATTGATGAAAACACTACCTGTGCTCCCGCTCCATCGACCAGTCGCCCCAGTGCTCTCAAGTCCTTTTTGACTGCCTTTGGGCTTCTTAGTGCAACCTCATCGTTGACAACCTGTAGGACCAACAGTGGGTAGTAATCAGTGGGCCGAACCAGACCAGGAAGTTTCCTGGTGACATCTCTCACCTGAGCCTCAGGGACGCAGCAGACTTCCCTGTGGGTTGGGGCTGGTTGACATATTGGGCCCTCTGTACCCCTCAGAAGGGAGTCATCTATGACAATTACCCTCCTTTTTTTCTTAACAGAGAACATCTTGATGCGTGGGGCTGGCTGACTCACCCTAGGCACCCCCTTGGATGGACCTTCGTCAGGGTCCTCATGTTCCTGTCCCTCACATTCCAGAGCCCCATACCTGTTGTGTAAGGGCAGCTGGGACGGTGAGGGAGGCCGGGAGGGGATTCACCGGCCTCTCCGAGCAGGGACCTGCTTCCATTTCCCCTCATCTCTTAGGTCCCCTCCTTCTGCCAGGCAGCAAGAGGGCAGGGGATCCCCTGCTGCTTGTGGAGCCTCCACCAGCTGCCCCTGCTTCAGGGATGGCCAGGTGCGGCTCCACCAATCTATCTCTATCTATCTAGGTTACAAGCATCTTTGCTGGCAGCAGCAATAAATACAAATGATGTCAAGGGAAAGGTAGAGGAAGAGGCCCACCAAACTGAACCTCTCTAGGACTGAATCAGTCCATAGCCCATAGACAGGAAGGGCACTGGAAGAATAAATGCCCAAACTGAAAGGGGCCAGTGGAACAAGATCAAGCAGGAAACGCTGATCTTCTTATGTTAGATGATTCAGACAATGAATAAAAGAGGATGGGGGAAAACATTAAAGTCTCCCCAGCCGGTGCCCTGGTTCCAGTTAAGTTGGTGAACCAGACCACAGGAAAATTGGGGTTCTGCTCTTACCTACTCTTGGCAACAGCCGCTAAGCTCTTTTCAAAGCTAGGAAAGAACAGAGCCTGAGTATTTCTGTGTATTTGAAAGTGCTGAAAGGGAAATTAAGGACCAGAAGTAGAAGTTCTTCCTAGGACCTTCCTTCTGGGACCAGACAGTGGCAGTTTCAATTTTGCATCTTGGGAGTATGATATTGGAGAATGCATAGTTCTCATAATCCTCCTCTCCACTTAAAGTCACAGCATCCTTCTTTTGTCTTAGGCATGCTCAGTGAGGAAGGGGCTTTTCTGGGGAGGGGACTTTCCACACCCAGGGGCAAGTTTCTATTATGCCAACTGTATTTCAATGAGATGTTAATTAGGATAGTTCATTCAAGCTTCAGTAGCTGTGTGTGATTATCTTGTTCCTTTCCTCGAGGTTGCACCTTGTTAACTGTTCATAGAGACTAAACAATAACCCCAGCTTTATTCCTTGCATACTTTCAACAGATTCCCCCCCTTTGAGACTTAGAGAACTAATAAATATTTGAAGTAAACCTCAGTTAGATCTTTTAATTTTAAAGTCCCTATCCTTGTGAGGCTTCAGACTTTTCCAAAATTTCTCCAGCGTTTCTTCCCATTGCCATGTCTTGTTGGAAATTTTTCTACCTTTATAGCAAAGCTTTTAGGTCTGAGGAGTTTAGCTTCCTCGCATTAGAGCTATTTTCTTCATTATGAGCCAAATCTTAAAGTACAATATGATTATAAGCAATAAGCATAAACGTGTTAATGACAATAAGATCACAACAGCATGTAGCATGGGATTAAGAATGCTGGTTGCGGTCGGTGAGTGTCCGAGGAGGCTTCCCACCATCTATGTTCTCCATCTTTCTTCATTTGGTCCAAAATACGATGTCTTTCTTCTACATCATGGTGAACAGTCATGGAAGTCCTTCGTCCATCATCTCAGGCACATCCCAGCAACTGGCGTAGATCCTTCTGTTGTAAAAGTTTTTTTTACCAGAGTGAGGTTCATCCCAATGGGAGTAGGCAATTGATTTTTAACTAAAGTATAATTAATTGTAACAGTTGATGAGATGCAGTAGAAGCTACATAGTTAAACTCACATCCTATAACGTTAATAGTTACAAACACAATTATCTGAGTGATTACTTACACAAACAGTGATATTATCTACAACTAAAGAAATTACAAAGAGCTGTTATACATACATGTCCCTTCCAAATATATGTAAGTACAGTTCCAGGGATCTTTTCTGGATGTCTCTCCAAGTGACAAACATTTCGCTCAGTGTCAAGGCAAATGTCCTGAGCTTTAATGGTGTTACTTCCCTGTTGTTCCCATACTACATATGCATCAATTTCAACAGTCTGCCATTTGTTATTGCCTCTTTGGGCCTATACTCTAATGGATAGAGTATAGTACTGTTGTGATTTAATCCTAATGCAATGATCAGGTAGATGGTTTTTACTAATACATTCTGTATGGTTAAAACAAAAGCGATGGCTTTGTTATTAATAGGATCATGAGTGAAATTAACTAGATACCACAATGATTGGAATTTTCTTTCAAATTTGGCTGTGTTTTCTGAGATTATTTTTCAAATTTCAGTGGGTAATGTGCCATATTCTGCTTCTCTTACAATTGCTGCTGCTGTAGATTGCACCTACAGTTAAGCTTGGATGCCACTAAAAGCCCCAGAAATATTGAGTGACACCAAATGCATCTAGTGATCCTTGGTGATCCTTTTCAGTAACTTTTTCCCATTGAGGTAATATTCTAGATAAAAGCCGCCAATGAATTTCCAAAGCTGATAGGGAGGACATAATGTATGGTCTAGTTTGTTTAGATCATACATGGCAGTACTAAGTTTGTTTGCAAGTATTTCAGCATTTATGCTGTTTAAGACTCCCAATCCTGTCCCTAAGGTACCAGTTACATCTCTCTTTGTTAGTTTTGAAGGGCAAGGCTCACGTAACCACGCTAACCACCTTGTATAAGATGTACTTACAAATGATGTACTTAACTGCAGAGAGATTAATTTGCATTAATAGTTCTACTCATTTGAGGGACCATGATTGGTTAAACATTACTTGCTGTCATCCTACATATCTGATTCCATATGATCCAATTTCAGAGATCAATGGGCATATAGTTTGGCTGGCTGTATAAGTAGCAGTATGAGGTTTAGGAGCAGGTGTTAATACGATCTTTAAGGATAGTCTGTTTCCATTATCTTTCCCTGTATCTATGCATAAATATACCCGTGCCACAGCTGTGGCACTGAAAAAGAAGCTAATGTTACAGCAGGGGCATGAAAAGCAGCTTTCCCTTTCCTTTGATTCATCATTTTGATGACTATAGAGGTGTGTCCCTTTAGATAGTTTATTACATTCAATAGAGATTCTATAACCTGGCTGGTGTAACAAATAAGGTGCCTGTTTGTTTTTGTCATTATATGATTATTACCAGTGACTGTCAATGTAAGGTTTTGTATTGGCTTTCCCATTGTTACCATATTTCCATCAACTTTGATAACATATGGTGTAGAGTGTCTCATTAGCAGTAAAAGCAAGAGTATCTTCATTAATATTCTTATTATCATTGTGATTTAGTTTGAAAAGATCAGTGTTACCATAAAACATCTTATAACTACAAACAGTTTATTAGCCCACAGACTTTGTAGTCTTAGCTTTAGCACTCCCTCTGGTATAGATGTCCACTGTTCCTCTGGTGGAGCTCCCTTCACTATCATGTATTGGATCCAGAAGCTCATCCATTTTACTTTTAGTGGTTCATCCTTCCAGGTGCAGGTGTAAACCCAATCTCCAGGCGTGAAGCTAAGAGTTCAAAGGAAGTGGAGCCCACTGGCTGAAATACACGTGTAAAGAAGATAATACCCACGAGCAAGATAACAAATAAACTTTCAAAATTCCTTCACCTCTAATGTGTGTCTGATCACTCTAGCTCCTCACCTCATGGATGGGATATACTTTTCCATATACTATTTCAAATGGGCTTATTCCTTCTCTCACTCATGGAGCGATTCTAATATTCATCAGGGTAATTGATAGGGTATCTATCTATTTAAGCTGGGTTTCTTGACATACTTTGAAAATTTGTGTTTTAAGGGTCTGATTCATTCTTTGTATCTTCCCACTAGGCTGGTTTCCAAGGATTACGTAGATCCCATTTCAATTGGACAGATCTCAACAGTCCTTGGATTATTTCTAAAATAAAATAAGGTTCATTATTGGAGAATAAGCCCTCAGGAATTCCAAATTGGGGAACTGTTTCTTCTAATAAAATTTTAATGACTTCCCTAATTCATTGTTATTGCAAGGGAAAGCTTCGGAACACTCAGAGAATGTGTCTACAAAAAAAAGGTGATATTTATACGTCCACACTTTGGTAACTCAGAGAAATCTTGTAGCCATTTTGAAATGCCTACGAGAGAGTGAGGCCCAGCAAGAGAAGTCCTTCTTAGCACCTTCCTTGTAGGAGCAGTCAATAGAAATTGTCAAATTTCCAGTCAGAGAATACAGAGTGTAAGTAAACATAGAGGCGGTTTAAAATTCTAGGAAGGAGCAGACCTCAGTCTTGCTGTTTATCTAGGAGGGCTGAAATGGAGAGAGAGGACTACTAACAGAAATCCTGCCTAGTTCATTCCTCGTAGGAGCAGTCAGTGGAGGTTTTCAATTTTACAGATTTGGAGTGAGAAACTAAGAGAAAGCATAGTGGCTAACCCGAAGGCTACAAAAAAAAAGAGCAGAACCACAGATTTTGCTTTTATTATTACTCCCAAGCTGCTAGATTAAAACATTGCAATGACTGTTCCACAGGGAAGGTGCTAAAAAAGACTTCTATTGCTGGGCATCACTTTCCCATGCAGTCCTCTCCGACAAACACAAAGACTGGGGCTCTGCTCTTTCCTAGCCTTGGAAACATCCACTCTGCTTTCTCTCTCTCTCACATTGCCAAGGTGCTAGATAGAAATGTTGCAACGACTGCTCTACAAGAAAGGTGCTAGGAAGCAATGGTGTTTCTGGTCTACAGTTTCCCTTCCAGTCATTCCAGATAAACACAAAGACTGGGACTCTGCTCTTTCCTAGCCTTGGAAACAGCTACTCTGCTTTCTGTCACGTCGCTCTCCCAAGCTGTTAGATTCAAAGCAAGCAATGACTGCTCCCACAATGAAGGTCCTAGGAAGGGCTGCTATTCCTGGGTGTCAGTCTCCATTGCACTCCTCTCAGACAAACACCAAGACTGGGGCTCTGCTCTTTCCTAGCATTGGAAACAGCCACTCTGCATTCTCTGACTTCGCACTCCAAGCTGCTAGATTGAAACGTTGCAATGACTGCTCTACATGGAAGGTGCTAAAGAATTGCACTGCTACTCTACATTTTCCCTTTAGTCATTGCTGATAAACACCAAGAATAGGGCTCTGCTCTTTCCTATCCTTGGAAACAGCCTCTCTGCTTTTTCTAATTATCGCACTCCCAACCTCTTTGTTTTAATCTTTGAATGACTGCTTCTTCAAGGAAGGTGGTAGAAAGGAATTGTGTTGTTGGTCTACACTTTCCCTTCCAGTCACTGCAGCTAAATACGAAGAGTGAGGCTCTGCTCTTTCCTACCCTTGGAAACAGCCACTCTGGTTTCTCTCACTATCGCACACCCAATCTGATTGTTTCAATCATTGCAATGACTGCTTCTACAAGGTAGGTGCTAGGAATGAATTGTTCTGCTGCACTACACTTTCCCTTCCAGTCATTGCAGATAAACACAAAGCCTGGGGATCTTTTTTCCTAGCCTTGGAAACAGAAACTCTGCTTTCTCTATTCTCGCACTCCCAAGCTGATTCTTTGAATCCTTGCAATTACTCCATCTACAAGGAAGGTGCTAGAAAGATATTGTGCTTCTGCTTATACAGTTTCCATTCCAGTCATTGCAGATAATCACCAAGACTGGGGTTCTGCTCTTTCCTAGCGTTGCAAAGAGCCTCTCTGCTTTCTCTAATTCTCGCACTTCCAACCTCTTTGTTTGAATCTTTGCAATTACTGTTTCTACAAGGAAGGTGCTAGGAAGGAATTGTGCTGCTGCTCTACAGTTTCCATTCCAGTCATTGCACATAAACAGCAAGACTGGGGCTCTGGTCTTTCGTAGCCTGGGAAACAGCCTCTCTGCTTTCTATGACCTTGCACTCTAAGCTGCTAGATTGAAATGTTGTAATGAGTGCTCTACAAGGAAGACCCTAGGAAGGAATTGTGCTGCTGCTCTACATAGTCCCTTTCAGTCATTGCAGATAAACACCAAGAATAGGGCTGTGCTCTTTCCTATCCTTGGAAACAGCCACTCTGCTTTCTCTCTCTCTCGCATTGCCAAGATGCTAGATAGAAACGGTGCAATGACTGGTCTACAAGGAAGGTGCTAGGAAGGAATTGTGGTGCTGCTCTACAATTTCCATTCCAGTCATTGCGGATGAACACCAAGACTAGGACTCTGGTCTTTCATAGCCTGGGAAACAGCCTCTCTGCTTTCTCTGACTTTGCACTCTAAGCTGATAGATTGAGACATTGCAATGAGTGCTCTACAAGGAAGGTACTAGGAAGGAATTGTGCCACTGGTCTATATATTCCCTTCCAGTCATTGGAGATAAACACAAATCCTGGGGCTCCACTCTTTCCTAGCCTTAGAAACATTCACTCTGCTTTCTCTAATCCTCGCATTGCCAAGATTCTAGGTAGAAATGTTGCAATGAATGCTCTACAAGGTATATGCTAGGAAGAAATGATTTTTCTGGTCAAAACTTTCCCATCCAGTCTTTGCAGATGAGAACGAAGAGTGGGGCTCTGCTCTTTCCTAACTTCCCCCTCTTCCTTTCTCTAATTTTTGCACTTCCAAGCTATTTGAATTGTAGCAATGACTGCTTCTACAAGGAAGGTGCTAGGAAGGAATTGTGCTGCTGCTCTACACATTCCCTTCCAGTCAGTACAGATAAACACAAATCCTGGGGCTCTGCTCTTTCCTAGCATTGGACACAGCCACTCTACTTTCTCTGACTTTGCGCTCGAAGCTGCTAGATTAAAAACTTGCAAAGACTGCTTTACAATGAAGGTGTTAGGAAGGAATTGTGCTGCTGCTCTACACATTCCCTTCCAGTCATTGCAGATAAACACCAAGAGAGGGTCTCTGCTCTTTCCTAGACTTGGAAAGAGCTACACACCTTTCACTCTCTCTGGCACTGCCAAGGTGCTAAACAGGAACGTTTCAATCACTACTCTAACAAGGAAGGCGCTAGGAAGGAATTGTCTTGCTGTCCCTCACTATCCCTTGCAGACATTGTAGATAAAAACAGACACTGGGGCAATGCTCTTTCGTAGCCCTGTAAAAAGCCATTGTATTTTGTGTCTCTCTAGTGATCCCAACAACAGTTTGACAAGTTGCACTCTATCTCCTATAAGAAAGGTGCTAAGAGGGAATCGTCTTGCTGGTCCTCACTTGCACTTGCAGTCATTGCAGCTAAACAGCAAGACTGGGGCTCTGCTCTTTCCTAGCCTTGCAAACAGCCAATGCAGTTCCTCTCCCTCGTGAGCAGCAAACTCCTCAATTGAAACATTGCACTCTATCTCATCCAAGGAAGGTGCTAGGCAGGAATTGTCTAGCTGGTCCTCACTTGCCCTGGGAGTCATTGCAGAGAAACAGCAAGACTGGGGATCTGCTCTTTCCTAGCCTTGCAAACAGCCAGTGAAGTTCCTCTCCCTCATGAGCACCAAACTCCTCAATTGAAATCATGCACTCTCTCTCCTCAAGGAAGGTGCTAGGCAGGAATTGTCTTGCTGCTCCTCACATGCCCTGGCAGCCATTGCAGATAATCAGCAAGACTGGGGCTCTGCTCTTTCCTAGCCTTGCAAACAGCCAATGCAGTTCCTCTCCCTCGTGAGGGCCAAACTGCTAAGTTGAAACGTTGCACTGTCTCTCCTCCAAGGAAGGTGCTAGGCAGGAATTGTCTTGCTGGTCCTCACTTGCCCTGGCAGTCATTGCAGAGAAACAGCAAGACTGGGGCTCTGCTCTTTCCTAGCCTTGCAAACACGCACTCTGCTTATCCTCAGAGTCGTTCTCCGAACTGCGAAATGAAACGTTGCACTGGCTCTCCTCCAAGGAAGGTGCTAGGCAGGAATTGTCTTGCTGGTCCTCACTTGCCCTGGCAGTCATTGCAGCGAAACAGCAAGACTGGGGCTCTGCTATTTCCTAGCCTTGCAAACACCCAATGCAGTTCCTGTCCCTCGTGAGCGCCAGACTGCTAAGTTGAAACGTTGCACTCTCTCTCCTCCAAGGAAGGTGCTAGGCAGGAATTGTCTTGCTGGTCCTCACTTGCCCAGGCAGTCATTGCAGAGAAACAGAAAGACTGGGGCTCTGCTCTTTCCTAGCCTTGCAAATACGCACTCTGCTTATCCTCAGACTCGTTCTCCAAACTGCGAAATGAAACGTTGCACTGTCTCTCCTCCAAGGAAGGTGCTAGGCAGGAATTGTCTTGCTGGTCCTCACTTGCCCTGGCAGTCATTGCAGAGAAACAGCAAGAGTGGGGCTCTGCTCTTTCCTAGCCTTGCAAACACCCAATGCAGTTCCTCTCCCTCGTGAGCGCCAAACTCCTCAATTGAAACATTGCACTCTCTCTCCTCAAGGAAGGTGCTAGGCAGGAATTCTATTGCTGGTCCTCACTTGCCCTGGCAGTCATTGCAGAGAAACAGCGAGACTGGGGCTCTGCTCTTTCGTAGCATTGCTAACACGCACTCTGCATTTATTCACACTTGTTCTCCGAACTGCGAAATGAAATGTTGCACTCTCTCTCCTCCAAGGAAGGCGCTAGGCAAGAATTGTCTTGCTGGTCCTACTTGCCCTGGCAGTCATTGCAGAGAAACAGCAAGACTGGGGCTCTGCTCTTTCCTAGCCTTCTATACATCCAATGTAGTTCCTGTCCCTCGTGAGCGCCAAAGTGCTAAATTGAAACGTTGCACTCTCTCTCCTCCAAGGAAGGTGCTAGGCAGGAATTGTCTTCCTGGTCCTTACTTGCCCTGGCAGTCATTGCAGAGAAACAGCAAGACTGGGGCTCTGCTCTTTCCTAGCCTTGTATACATCCAATGAAGTTCCTCTCTCTCGTGAGCGCCAAAGTGCTAAATTGAAACGTTACACTCTCTCTCCTCCAAGAAGGTGGTAGGAAGGAATTGTCTTGCTGGTCCGCACTTGCCCTGGCAGTCATTGCAGAGAAACAGCAAGACTGGGGCTCTGCTCTTTCCTAGCCTTGCAAACACCCAATGCAGTTCCTGTCCCTCGTGAGCGCCAAACGGCTAAGTTGAAACGTTGCACTCTCTCTCCTCCAAGGAAGGTGCTAGGCAGGAATTGTCGTGCTGGTCCTCACTTGCCCTGGCAGTCATTGCAGAGAAACAGCAAGACTGGGGCTCTGCTCTTTCCTAGCCTTCCAAACACGCACTCTGCTTATCCTCAGACTCGTTCTCCGAACTACGAAATGAAACGTTGCACTGTCTCTCCTCCAAGGAAGGTGCTAGGCAGGAATTGTCTTGCTGGTCCTCACTTGCCCTGGCAGTCATTGCAGACAAACAGCAAGACTGGGGCTCTGCTCTTTCCTAGCCTTGCAAACACGCACTCTGCTTATCCTCAGACTCGTTCTCCGAACTGCGAAATGAAACGTTGCACTGTCTCTCCTCCAAGGAAGGTGCTAGGCAGGAATTGTCTTGCTGGTCCTCACTTGCCCTGGCAGTCATTGCAGAGAAACAGCAAGAGTGGGGCTCTGCTCTTTCCTAGCCTTGCAAACACCCAATGCAGTTCCTCTCCCTCCTGAGCGCCAAACTCCTCAATTGAAACATTGCACTCTCTCTCCTCAAGGAAGGTGCTAGTCAGGAATTCTATTGCTGGTCCTCACTTGCCCTGGCAGTCATTGCAGAGAAACAGCGAGACTGGGGCTCTGCTCTTTCGTAGCATTGCTAACACGCACTCTGCATTTATTCACACTTGTTCTCCGAACTGCGAAATGAAACGTTGCACTCTCTCTCCTCCAAGGAAGGTGCTAGGCAAGAATTGTCTTGCTGGTCCTCACTTGCCCTGGCAGTCATTGCAGAGAAACAGCAAGACTGGGGCTCTGCTCTTTCCTAGCCTTGTATACATCCAATGAAGTTCCTCTCTCTCGTGAGCGCCAAAGTGCTAAATTGAAACGTTACACTCTCTCTCCTCCAAGAAGGTGGTAGGAAGGAATTGTCTTGCTGGTCCGCACTTGCCCTGGCAGTCATTGCAGAGAAACAGCAAGACTGGGGCTCTGCTCTTTCCTAGCCTTGCAAACACCCAATGCAGTTCCTGTCCCTCGTGAGCGCCAAACTGCTAAGTTGAAACGTTGCACTCTCTCTCCTCCAAGGAAGGTGCTAGGCAGGACTTGTCGTGCTGGTCCTCACTTGCCCTGGCAGTCATTGCAGAGAAACAGCAAGACTGGGGCTCTGCTCTTTCCTAGCCTTCCAAACACGCACTCTGCTTATCCTCAGACTCGTTCTCCGAACTACGAAATGAAACGTTGCACTGTCTCTCCTCCAAGGAAGGTGCTAGGCAGGAATTGTCTTGCTGGTCCTCACTTGCCCTGGCAGTCATTGCAGAGAAACAGCAAGACTGGGGCTCTGCTCTTTCCTAGCCTTGCAAACAGCCAATGCAGTTCCTCTCCCTCGTGAGCGCCAGACTGCTAAGTTGAAACGTTGCACTCTCTCTCCTCCAAGGAAGATGCTAGGCAGGAATTCTATAGCTGGTCCTCACTTGCCCTGGCAGTAATTGCAGATAATCAGCAAGACTGGGGCTCTGCTGTTTTCTAGGCTTGAAAACATGCACTCTGCTTATTCTCACACTCGTTCTCCGAACTGCGAAAAAACGTTGCACTGGCTCTTTTCCAAGGAAGGTGGTAGGCAGGAATTGTCTTGCTGGTCCTCACTTGCCCTGGCAGTCATTGCAGAGAAACAGCAAGACTGGGGCTCTGCTCTTTCCTAGCCTTGCAAACACCCAATGCAGTTCCTGTCCCTCGTGAGCACCAAACGGCTAAGTTGAAACGTTGCACTCTCTCTCCTCCAAGGAAGGTGCTAGGCAGGAATTGTCGTGCTGGTCCTGACTTGCCCTGGCAGTCATTGCAGAGAAACAGCAAGACTGGGGCTCTGCTCTTTCCTAGCCTTGCAAATACGCACTCTGCTTATTCTCACACTCGTTCTCCGAACTGCGAAATGAAACGTTGCACTGTCTCTCCTCCAAGGAAGGTGCTAAGCAGGAATTGTCTTGCTGGTCCTCACTTGCCCAGGCAGTCATTGCAGAGAAACAGCAAGACTGGGGCTCTGCTCTTTCCTAGGCTTGGAAACACGCACTCTGCTTATTCTCACACTCGTTCTCCGAACTGAGAAAGGAAACGTTGCACTGTCTCTTTTCCAAGGCAGGTGCTAGGCAGGAACGGTCTTGCTGGTCCTCACTTGCCCTGGCAGTCATTGCAGAGAAACAGCAATACTGGGGCTCTGCTCTTTCCTAGCCTTGCAAACAGCCAATGCAGTTCCTCTCCCTCGTGAGCGCCAAACTGCTAAGTTGAAACGTTGCACTCTCTCTCCTCCAAGGCAGGTGCTAGGCAGGAATTGTCTTTCTGGACCTCACTTGCCCTGGCAGTCATTGCAGACAAACAGCAATACTGGGGCTCCGCTCTTTCCTAGCCTTGCAAACACGCACTCTGCTTATTCTCACACTCGTTCTCCGAACTCGAAATGAAACGTTGCAATGTCTCTCCTCCAAGGAAGGTGCTAGGCAGGAATTGTCTTGCTGGTCCTCACTTGCCCTGGCAGTCATTGCAGAGAAACAGCAAGACTGGGGCTCTGCTCTTTCCTAGCCTTGCAAATACGCAGTCTGCTTATCCTCACACTCGTTCTCCGAACTCGAAATGAAACGTTGCAATGTCTCTCCTCCAAGGAAGGTGCTAGGCAGGGATTGTCTTGCTGGTCCTCACTTGCCCTGGCAGTCATTGCAGAGAAACAGCAAGACTGGGGCTCTGCTCTTTCCTAGCCTTGCAAACACCCAATGCAGTTCCTGTCCCTCGTGAGCGCCAAACTGCTAAGTTGAAACGTTGCACTCTCTCTCCTCTAAAGGAAGGTGCTAGGCAGGAATTGTCGTGCTGGTCCTCACTTGCCCTGGCAGTCATTGCAGAGAAACAGCAAGACTGGGGCTCTGCTCTTTCCTAGCCTTGCAAACAGCCAATGCAGTTCCTCTCCCTCGTGAGCGCCAAACTGCTAAGTTGAAACGTTGCACTCTCTCTCCTCCAAGAAGGTGCTAGGCAGGAATTGTCTTGCTGGTCCTCACTTGCCCTGGCAGTCATTGCAGAGAAACAGCAAGACTGGGGCTCTGCTCTTTCCTAGCCTTGCAAATACGCACTCTGCTTATCCTCAGACTCGTTCTCCGAACTGCGAAATGAAACGTTGCACTGTCTCTCCTCCAAGGAAGGTGCTAAGCAGGAATTGTCGTGCTGGTCCTCACTTGCCCTGGCACTCATTGCAGAGAAACAGCAAGACTGGGGCTCTGCTCTTTCCTAGCCTTGAAAACACGCACTCTGCTTATTCTCACACTCGTTCTCCGAACTGCGAAATGAAACGTTGCACTGGCTCTTTTCCAAGGAAGGTGCTAGGCAGGAATTTTCTTGCTAGTCCTCACTTGCCCTGGCAGTCATTGCAGAGAAACAGCAAGACTGGGGCTCTGCTCTTTCCTAGCCTTGCAAACACCCAATGTATTTCCTGTCCCTCGTGAGCGCCAAACTGCTAAGTTGAAACATTGCACTCTCTCTCCTCCAAGGAAGGTGGTAGGCAGGAATTGTCGTGCTGGTCCTGACTTGCCCTGGCAGTCATTGCAGAGAAACAGCAAGACTGGGGCTCTGCTCTTTCCTAGCCTTGCAAATACGCACTCTGCTTAGTCTCACACTCGTTCTCCGAACTGCGAAATGAAACGTTGCACTGTCTCTCCTCCAAGGAAGGTGCTAAGCAGGAATTGTCTTGCTGGTCCTCACTTGCCCAGGCAGTCATTGCAGAGAAACAGCAAGACTGGGGCTCTGCTCTTTCCTAGCCTTGCAAACACCCAATGCATTTCCTGTCCCTCGTGAGCGCCAAACTGCTAAGTTGAAACGTTGCACTCTCTCTCGTCCAAGGAAGGTGCTAGGCAGGAATTGTCTTGCTGGTCCTCACTTGCCCTGGCAGTCATTGCAGAGAAACAGCAAGACTGGGGCTCTGCTCTTTCCTAGCCTTGCAAACAGCCAATGCAGTTCCTCTCCCTCGTGAGCGCCAAACTGCTAAGTTGAAACGTTGCACTCTCTCTCCTCTAAAGGAAGGTGCTAGGCAGGAATTGTCGTGCTGGTCCTCACTTGCCCTGGCAGTCATTGCAGAGAAACAGCAAGACTAGGGCTCTGCTCTTTCCTAGCCTTGCAAACACGCACTCTGCTTATCCTCAGACTCGTTCTCCGAACTGCGAAATGAAACGTTGCACTGTCTCTCCTCCAAGGAAGGTGCTAAGCAGGAATTGTCTTGCTGGTCCTCACTTGCCCTGGCACTCATTGCAGAGAAACAGCAAGACTGGGGCTCTGCTGTTTTCTAGGCTTGAAAACACGCACTCTGCTTATTCTCACACTCGTTCTCCGAACTGCGAAATGAAACGTTGCACTGGCTCTTTTCCAAGGAAGGTGCTAGGCAGGAATTTTCTTGCTAGTCCTCACTTGCCCTGGCAGTCATTGCAGAGAAACAGCAAGACTGGGGCTCTGCTCTTTCCTAGCCTTGCAAACACCCAATGTATTTCCTGTCCCTCGTGAGCGCCAAACTGCTAAGTTGAAACATTGCACTCTCTCTCCTCCAAGGAAGGTGGTAGGCAGGAATTGTCGTGCTGGTCCTGACTTGCCCTGGCAGTCATTGCAGAGAAACAGCAAGACTGGGGCTCTGCTCTTTCCTAGCCTTGCAAATACGCACTCTGCTTAGTCTCACATTCGTTCTCCGAACTGCGAAATGAAACGTTGCACTGTCTCTCCTCCAAGGAAGGTGCTAAGCAGGAATTGTCTTGCTGGTCCTCACTTGCCCAGGCAGTCATTGCAGAGAAACAGCAAGACTGGGGCTCTGCTCTTTCCTAGCCTTGCAAACACCCAATGCATTTCCTGTCCCTCGTGAGCGCCAAACTGCTAAGTTGAAACGTTGCACTCTCTCTCGTCCAAGGAAGGTGCTAGGCAGGAATTGTCTTGCTGGTCCTCACTTGCCCTGGCAGTCATTGCAGAGAAACAGCAAGACTGGGGCTCTGCTCTTTCCTAGCCTTGCAAACAGCCAATGCAGTTCCTCTCCCTCGTGAGCGCCAAACTGCTAAGTTGAAACGTTGCACTCTCTCTCCTCTAAAGGAAGGTGCTAGGCAGGAATTGTCGTGCTGGTCCTCACTTGCCCTGGCAGTCATTGCAGAGAAACAGCAAGACTAGGGCTCTGCTCTTTCCTAGCCTTGCAAACACGCACTCTGCTTATCCTCAGAGTCGTTCTCCGAACTGCGAAATGAAACGTTGCACTGTCTCTCTTCCAAGGAAGGTGCTAGGCAGGAATTGTCTTGCTGGTCCTCACTTGCCCTGGCAGTCATTGCAGAGAAACAGCAAGACTGGTGCTGTGCTCTTTCCTAGCCTTGCAAACAGCCAATGCAGTTCCTCTCCCTCGTGAGCGCCAAACTGCTAAGTTGAAACGTTGCACTCTCTCTCCTCCAAGGAAGGTGCTAGACAGGAATTGTCGTGCTGGTCCTGACTTGCCCTGGCAGTCATTGCAGAGAAACAGCAAGACTGGGGCTCTGCTCTTTCCTAGCCTTGCAAAGACGCACTCTGCTTATTCTCACACTCGTTCTCCGAACTGCGAAATGAAACGTTGCACTGTCTCTCCTCCAAGGAAGGTGCTAAGCAGGAATTGTCTTGCTGGTCCTCACTTTCCCAGGCAGTCATTGCAGAGAAACAGCAAGACTGGGGCTCTGCTCTTTCCTAGGCTTGGAAACAAGCACTCTGCTTATTCTCACACTCGTTCTCCGAACTGAGAAAGGAAACGTTGCACTGTCTCTTTTCCAAGGCAGGTGCTAGGCAGGAACGGTCTTGCTGGTCCTCACTTGCCCTTGCAGTCATTGCAGAGAAACAGCAATACTGGGGCTCTGCTCTTTCCTAGCCTTGCAAACAGCCAATGCAGTTCCTCTCCCTCGTGAGCGCCAAACTGCTAAGTTGAAACGTTGCACTCTCTCTCCTCCAAGGAAGGTGCTAGGCAGGAATTGTCTTTCTGGACCTCACTTGCCCTGGCAGTCATTGCAGACAAACAGCAATACTGGGGCTCCGCTCTTTCCTAGCCTTGCAAACACGCACTCTGCTTATTCTCACACTCGTTCTCCGAACTGCGAAATGAAACGTTGCACTGGCTCTTTTCCAAGGAAGGTGATAGGCAGGAATTGTCTTGCTGGTCCTCACTTGCCCTGGCAGTCATTGCAGAGAAACAGCAAGACTGGGGCTCTGCTCTTTCCTAGCCTTGCAAACACCCAATTCAGTTCCTGTCCCTCGTGAGCGCCAAACGGCTAAGTTGAATCGTTGCACTCTCTCTCCTCCAAGGAATGTGCTAGGCAGGAATTGTCGTTCTGGTCCTGACTTGCCCTGGCAGTCATTGCAGAGAAACAGCAAGACTGGGGCTCTGCTCTTTCCTAGCCTTGCAAATACGCAGTCTGCTTATCCTCACACTCGTTCTCCGAACTGCGAAATGAAACGTTGCACTGTCTCTCCTCCAAGGAAGGTGCTAGGCAGGAATTGTCTTGCTGGTCCTCACTTGCCCTGGCAGTCATTGCAGAGAAACAGCAAGACTGGGGCTCTGCTCTTTCCTAGCCTTGGAAACAGCCAGTGCAGTTCCTCTCCCTCGTGAGCGCCAAACTTCTCAATTGAAACATTGCACTTTCTATCCTCAAGGACGGTGGTAGGCATGAATTGTCTTGTTGGTCCTCACTTGCCCTGGCAGTCATTGCAGAGAAACAGCAAGACTGGGGCTCTGCTCTTTCCTAGCCTTGCAAACACGCACTCTGCTTATTCTTAGAGTCGTTCTCCGAACTGCGAAATGAAACGTTGCAATGGCTCTTTTCCAAGGAAGGTGCTAGGCAGGAATTGTCTTGCTGGTCCTACTTGCCCTGGCACTCATTGCAGAAAAACAGCAAGACTGGGGCTCTGCTCTTTCCTAGCCTTGCAAACACCCAATGCAGTTCCTGTCCCTCGTGAGCGCCAAACTGCTAAGTTGAAACGTTGCACTCTCTCTCCTCAAAGGAAGGTGCTAGGCATGAATTGTCTAGTGGTCCTCAATTGCCCTGGTAGCCGTAGCAGATAAACAGCAAGACTGGGTCTCTGCTCTTTCCTAGCCTTAAAAACAGCCAGTGCAGTTCCTCTCCCTCGTGAGCGCCAAACTCCTCAATTGAAACGTTGCACACTCTCTCCTCCAAGGAAGGTGGTAGGCAGGAATTGTCTTGCTGGTCCTCACTTGCCCTGGCAGTCATTGCAGAGAAACAGCAAGACTGGGGCTCTGCTCTTTCGTAGCATTGCAAACAGCCAATGCAGTTCCTCTCCCACGTGAGCGACAAAGTGTAAAATAGAAACGTTGCACTCTCCCTCCTCCAAGGAAGGTGCTAGGCAGGAAATGTCTTGCTGGTCCTCAGTTGCCCTGGCAGTCGTTGCAGATAAACAGAAAGGCTGGGGCTCTGCTCTTTCCTAGACTTGTATACATCCAATGCAGTTCCTCTCCCTCATGAGCGCCAAAGTGTTAAATTTAAACGTTGCTCTCTCTCTCCTCCAAGGAAGGTCCTAGGCAGGAATTGTCTTGCTGGTCCTCACTTGTCCTGGCAGTCATTGCAGAGAAATAGCAAGACTGGGGCTCTGCTCTTTCCTAGCCTTGCAAACAGCCAATGCAGTTCCTCTCCCTCGTGAGCGCCAAACTGCTAAGTTGAAACGTTGCACTCTCTTGCCACCAAGGAAGCTGCTAGGCAGGAATTGTCTTGCTGGTCCTCACTTGCCCTGGCAGTCATTGCAGAGAAACAGCAAGACTGGGGCTCTGCTCTTTCCTAGCCTTTCAAATACGCAGTCTGCTTATCCTCACACTCGTTCTCCGAACTCGAAATGAAACGTTGCAATGTCTCTCCTCCAAGGAAGGTGCTAGGCAGGAATTGTCTTGCTGGTCCTCACTTGCCCTGGCAGTCATTGCAGAGAAACAGCAAGACTGGGGCTCTGCTCTTTCCTAGCCTTGCAAACACCCAATGCAGTTCCTGTCCCTCGTGAGCGCCAAACTGCTAAGTTGAAACGTTGCACTCTCTCTCCTCTAAAGGAAGGTGCTAGGCAGGAATTGTCGTGCTGGTCCTCACTTGCCCTGGCAGTCATTGCAGAGAAACAGCAAGACTGGTGCTGTGCTCTTTCCTAGCCTTGCAAACAGCCAATGCAGTTCCTCTCCCTCGTGAGCGCCAAACTGCTAAGTTGAAACGTTGCACTCTCTCTCCTCCAAGAAGGGGCTAGGCAGGAATTGTCTTGCTGGTCCTCACTTGCCCTGGCAGTCATTGCAGAGAAACAGCAAGACTGGGGCTCTGCTCTTTCCTAGCCTTGCAAATACGCACTCTGCTTATCCTCAGACTCGTTCTCCGAACTGCGAAATGAAACGTTGCACTGTCTCTCCTCCAAGGAAGGTGCTAAGCAGGAATTGTCTTGCTGGTCCTCACTTGCTCTGGCACTCATTGCAGAGAAACAGCAAGACTGGGGCTCTGCTGTTTTCTAGGCTTGAAAACACGCACTCTGCTTATTCTCACACTCGTTCTCCGAACTGCGAAATGAAACGTTGCACTGGCTCTTTTCCAAGGAAGGTGCTAGGCAGGAATTTTCTTGCTAGTCCTCACTTGCCCTGGCAGTCATTGCAGAGAAACAGCAAGACTGGGGCTCTGCTCTTTCCTAGCCTTGCAAACACCCAATGCATTTCCTGTCCCTCGTGAGCGCCAAACTGCTAAGTTGAAACGTTGCACTCTCTCTCCTCCAAGGAAGGTGGTAGGCAGGAATTGTCGTTCTGGTCCTGACTTGCCCTGGCAGTCATTGCAGAGAAACAGCAAGACTGGGGCTCTCCTCTTTCCTAGCCTTGCAAATACGCACTCTGCTTAGTCTCACACTCGTTCTCCGAACTGCGAAATGAAACGTTGCACTGTCTCTCCTCCAAGGAAGGTGCTAAGCAGGAATTGTCTTGCTGGTCCTCACTTGCCCAGGCAGTCATTGCAGAGAAACAGCAAGACTGGGGCTCTGCTCTTTCCTAGGCTTGGAAACACGCTCTCTGCTTATTCTCACACTCGTTCTCCGAACTGAGAAAGGAAACGTTGCACTGTCTCTTTTCCAAGGCAGGTGCTAGGCAGGAACGGTCTTGCTGGTCCTCACTTGCCCTGGCAGTCATTGCAGAGAAACAGCAATACTGGGGCTCTGCTCTTTCCTAGCCTTGCAAACAGCCAATGCAGTTCCTCTCCCTCGTGAACGCCAAACTGCTAAGTTGAAACGTTGCACTCTCTCTCGTCCAAGGAAGGTGCTAGGCAGGAATTGTCTTTCTGGACCTCACTTGCCCTGGCAGTCATTGCAGAGAAACAGCAAGACTGGGGCTCTGCTCTTTCCTAGCCTTGCAAATACGCAGTCTGCTTATCCTCACACTCGTTCTCCGAACTGCGAAATGAAACGTTGCACTGTCTCTCCTCCAAGGAAGGTGCTAGGCAGGAATTGTCTTGCTGGTCCTCACTTGCCCTGGCAGTCATTGCAGAGAAACAGCAAGACTGGGGCTCTGCTCTTTCCTAGCCTTGCAAACAGCCAATGCAGTTCCTCTCCCTCGTGAGCGCCAAACTGCTAAGTTGAAACGTTGCACTCTCTCTCCTCTAAAGGAAGGTGCTAGGCAGGAATTGTCGTGCTGGTCCTCACTTGCCCTGGCAGTCATTGCAGAGAAACAGCAAGACTGGGGCTCTGCTCTTTCCTAGCCTTGCAAACACGCACTCTGCTTATCCTCAGAGTCGTTCTCCGAACTGCGAAATGAAACGTTGCACTGTCTCTCTTCCAAGGAAGGTGCTAGGCAGGAACTGTCTTGCTGGTCCTCACTTGCCCTGGCAGTCATTGCAGAGAAACAGCAAGACTGGTGCTGTGCTCTTTCCTAGCCTTGCAAACAGCCAATGCAGTTCCTCTCCCTCGTGAGCGCCAAACTGCTAAGTTGAAACGTTGCACTCTCTCTCCTCCAAGAAGGTGCTAGGCAGTAATTGTCTTGCTGGTCCTGACTTGCCCTGGCAGTCATTGCAGAGAAACAGCAAGACTGGGGCTCTGCTCTTTCCTAGCCTTGCAAATACGTACTCTGCTTATCCTCAGACTCGTTCTCCGAATTGCGAAATGAAACGTTGCACTGTCTCTCCTCCAAGGAAGGTGCTAAGCAGGAATTGTCTTGCTGGTCCTCACTTGCCCTGGCACTCATTGCAGAGAAACAGCAAGACTGGGGCTCTGCTGTTTTCTAGGCTAGAAAACACGCACTCTGCTTATTCTCACACTCGTTCTCCGAACTGCGAAATGAAACGTTGCACTGGCTCTTTTCCAAGGAAGGTGCTAGGCAGGAATAGTCTTGCTGGTCCTCACTTGCCCTGGCAGTCATTGCAGAGAAACAGCAAGACTGGGGCTCTGCTCTTCCCTAGCCTTGCAAACACCCAATGCAGTTCCTGTCCCTCGTGAGCGCCAAACGGCTAAGTTGAAACGTTGCACTCTCTCTCCTCCAAGGAAGGTGCTAGGCAGGAATTGTCGTGCTGGTCCTGACTTGCCCTGGCAGTCATTGCAGAGAAACAGCAAGACTGGGGCTCTGCTCTTTCCTAGGCTTGGAAACACGCTCTCTGCTTATTCTCACACTCGTTCTCCGAACTGAGAAAGGAAACGTTGCACTGTCTCTTTTCCTAGGCAGGTGCTAGGCAGGAACGGTCTTGCTGGTCCTCACTTGCCCTTGCAGTCATTGCAGAGAAACAGCAATACTGGGGCTCTGCTCTTTCCTAGCCTTGCAAACAGCCAATGCAGTTCCTCTCCCTCGTGAGCGCCAAACTGCTAAGTTGAAACGTTGCACTCTCTCTCCTCTAAAGGAAGGTGCTAGGCAGGAATTGTCGTTCTGGTCCTGACTTGCCCTGGCAGTCATTGCAGAGAAACAGCAAGACTGGGGCTCTGCTCTTTCCTAGCCTTGCAAACACGCACTCTGCTTATCCTCAGAGTCGTTCTCCGAACTGCGAAATGAAACGTTGCACTGTCTCTCTTCCAAGGAAGGTGCTAGGCAGGAATTGTCTTGCTGGTCCTCACTTGCCCTGGCAGTCATTGCAGAGAAACAGCAAGACTGGTGCTGTGCTCTTTCCTAGCCTTGCAAACAGCCAATGCAGTTCCTCTCCCTCGTGAGCGCCAAACTGCTAAGTTGAAACGTTGCACTCTCTCTCCTCCAAGAAGGTGCTAGGCAGGAATTGTCTTGCTGGTCCTCACTTGCCCTGGCAGTCATTGCAGAGAAACAGCAAGACTGGGGCTCTGCTCTTTCCTAGCCTTGCAAATACGCAGTCTGCTTATCCTCAGACTCGTTCTCCGAACTGCGAAATGAAACGTTGCACTGTCTCTCCTCCAAGGAAGGTGCTAAGCAGGAATTGTCTTGCTGGTCCTCACTTGCCCTGGCACTCATTGCAGAGAAACAGCAAGACTGGGGCTCTGCTGTTTTCTAGGCTTGAAAACACGCACTCTGCTTATTCTCACACTCGTTCTCCGAACTGCGAAATGAAACGTTGCACTGGCTCTTTTCCAAGGAAGGTGCTAGGCAGGAATAGTCTTGCTGGTCCTCACTTGCCCTGGCAGTCATTGCAGAGAAACAGCAAGACTGGGGCTCTGCTCTTCCCTAGCCTTGCAAACACCCAATGCAGTTCCTGTCCCTCGTGAGCGCCAAACGGCTAAGTTGAAACGTTGCACTCTCTCTCCTCCAAGGAAGGTGCTAGGCAGGAATTGTCGTGCTGGTCCTGACTTGCCCTGGCAGTCATTGCAGAGAAACAGCAAGACTGGGGCTCTGCTCTTTCCTAGCCTTGCAAATACGCACTCTGCTTATTCTCACACTCGTTCTCCGAACTGCGAAATGAAACGTTGCACTGTCTCTCCTCCAAGGAAGGTGCTAAGCAGGAATTGTCTTGCTGGTCCTCACTTTCCCAGGCAGTCATTGCAGACAAACAGCAATACTGGGGCTCCGCTCTTTCCTAGCCTTGCAAACACGCACTCTGCTTATTCTCACACTCGTTCTCCGAACTGCGAAATGAAACGTTGCACTGGCTCTTTTCCAAGGAAGGTGCTAGGCAGGAATTGTCTTGCTGGTCCTCACTTGCCCTGGCAGTCATTGCAGAGAAACAGCAAGACTGGGGCTCTGCTCTTTCCTAGCCTTGCAAACACCCAATTCAGTTCCTGTCCCTCGTGAGCGCCAAACGGCTAAGTTGAAACGTTGCACTCTCTCTCCTCCAAGGAATGTGCTAGGCAGGAATTGTCGTTCTGGTCCTGACTTGCCCTGGCAGTCATTGCAGAGAAACAGCAAGACTGGGGCTCTGCTCTTTCCTAGCCTTGCAAATACGCAGTCTGCTTATCCTCACACTCGTTCTCCGAACTGCGAAATGAAACGTTGCACTGTCTCTCCTCCAAGGAAGGTGGTAGGCATGAATTGTCTTGTTGGTCCTCACTTGCCCTGGCAGTCATTGCAGAGAAACAGCAAGACTGGGGCTCTGCTGTTTCCTAGCCTTGCAAACACGCACTCCGCTTATTCTTAGAGTCGTTCTCCGAACTGCGAAATGAAACGTTGCAATGGCTCTTTTCCAAGGAAGGTGCTAGGCAGGAATTGTCTTGCTGGTCCTACTTGCCCTGGCACTCATAGCAGAAAAACTGCAAGACTGGGGCTCTGCTCTTTCCTAGCCTTGCAAACACCCAATGCAGTTCCTGTCCCTCGTGAGCGCCAAACTGCTAAGTTGAAACGTTGCACTCTCTCTCCTCAAAGGAAGGTGCTAGGCATGAATTGTCTAGTGGTCCTCAATTGCCCTGGTAGCCGTAGCAGATAAACAGCAAGACTGGGTCTCTGCTCTTTCCTAGCCTTAAAAACAGCCAGTGCAGTTCCTCTCCCTCGTGAGCACCAAACTCCTCAATTGAAACGTTGCACACTCTCTCCTCCAAGGAAGGTGGTAGGCAGGAATTGTCTTGCTGGTCCTCACTTGCCCTGGCAGTCATTGCAGAGAAACAGCAAGACTGGGGCTCTGCTCTTTCGTAGCATTGCAAACAGCCAATGCAGTTCCTCTCCCACGTGAGCGTCAAAGTGTAAAATAGAAACGTTGCACTCTCCCTCCTCCAAGGAAGGTGCTAGGCAGGAAATGTCTTGCTGGTCCTCAGTTGCCCTGGCAGTCGTTGCAGATAAACAGAAAGGCTGGGGCTCTGCTCTTTCCTAGACTTGTATACATCCAATGCAGTTCCTCTCCCTCATGAGCGCCAAAGTGTTAAATTTAAACGTTGCTCTCTCTCTCCTCCAAGGAAGGTCCTAGGCAGGAATTGTCTTGCTGGTCCTCACTTGTCCTGGCAGTCATTGCAGAGAAATAGCAAGACTGGGGCTCTGCTCTTTCCTAGCCTTGCAAACAGCCAATGCAGTTCCTCTCCCTCGTGAGCGCCAAACTGCTAAGTTGAAACGTTGCACTCTCTTGCCACCAAGGAAGCTGCTAGGCAGGAATTGTCTTGCTGGTCCTCACTTGCCCTGGCAGTCATTGCAGAGAAACAGCAAGACTGGGGCTCTGCTCTTTCCTAGCCTTGCAAATACGCAGTCTGCTTATCCTCACACTCGTTCTCCGAACTCGAAATGAAACGTTGCAATGTCTCTCCTCCAAGGAAGGTGGTAGGCAGGAATTGTCTTGCTGGTCCTCACTTGCCCTGGCAGTCATTGCAGAGAAACAGCAAGACTGGGGCTCTGCTCTTTCCTAGCCTTGCAAACACCCAATGCAGTTCCTGTCCCTCGTGAGCGCCAAACTGCTAAGTTGAAACGTTGCACTCTCTCTCCTCTAAAGGAAGGTGCTAGGCAGGAATTGTCGTGCTGGTCCTGACTTGCCCTGGCAGTCATTGCAGAGAAACAGCAAGACTGGTGCTGTGCTCTTTCCTAGCCTTGCAAACAGCCAATGCAGTTCCTCTCCCTCGTGAGCGCCAAACTGCTAAGTTGAAACGTTGCACTCTCTCTCCTCCAAGAAGGGGCTAGGCAGGAATTGTCTTGCTGGTCCTCACTTGCCCTGGCAGTCATTGCAGAGAAACAGCAAGACTGGGGCTCTGCTCTTTCCTAGCCTTGCAAATACGCACTCTGCTTATCCTCAGACTCGTTCTCCGAACTGCGAAATGAAACGTTGCACTGTCTCTCCTCCAAGGAAGGTGCTAAGCAGGAATTGTCTTGCTGGTCCTCACTTGCCCTGGCACTCATTGCAGAGAAACAGCAAGACTGGGGCTCTGCTGTTTTCTAGGCTTGAAAACACGCACTCTGCTTATTCTCACACTCGTTCTCCGAACTGCGAAATGAAACGTTGCACTGGCTCTTTTCCAAGGAAGGTGCTAGGCAGGAATTTTCTTGCTAGTCCTCACTTGCCCTGGCAGTCATTGCAGAGAAACAGCAAGACTGGGGCTCTGCTCTTTCCTAGCCTTGCAAACACCCAATGCATTTCCTGTCCCTCGTGAGCGCCAAACTGCTAAGTTGAAACGTTGCACTCTTTCTCCTCCAAGGAAGGTGGTAGGCAGGAATTGTCGTGCTGGTCCTGACTTGCCCTGGCAGTCATTGCAGAGAAACAGCAAGACTGGGGCTCTCCTCTTTCCTAGCCTTGCAAATACGTACTCTGCTTAGTCTCACACTCGTTCTCCGAACTGCGAAATGAAACGTTGCACTGTCTCTCCTCCAAGGAAGGTGCTAAGCAGGAATTGTCTTGCTGGTCCTCACTTGCCCAGGCAGTCATTGCAGAGAAACAGCAAGACTGGGGCTCTGCTCTTTCCTAGGCTTGGAAACACGCTCTCTGCTTATTCTCACACTCGTTCTCCGAACTGAGAAAGGAAACGTTGCACTGTCTCTTTTCCAAGGCAGGTGCTAGGCAGGAACGGTCTTGCTGGTCCTCACTTGCCCTGGCAGTCATTGCAGAGAAACAGCAAGACTGGGGCTCTGCTCTTTCCTAGCCTGGCAAACAGCCAATGCAGTTCCTCTCCCTCGTGAGCGCCAAACTGCTAAGTTGAAACGTTGCACTCTCTCTCGTCCAAGGAAGGTGCTAGGCAGGAATTGTCTTTCTGGACCTCACTTGCCCTGGCAGTCATTGCAGAGAAACAGCAAGACTGGGGCTCTGCTCTTTCCTAGCCTTGCAAATACGCAGTCTGCTTATCCTCACACTCGTTCTCCGAACTGCGAAATGAAACGTTGCACTGTCTCTCCTCCAAGGAAGGTGCTAGGCAGGAATTGTCTTGCTGGTCCTCACTTGCCCTGGCAGTCATTGCAGAGAAACAGGAAGACTGGGGCTCTGCTCTTTCCTAGCCTTGCAAACAGCCAATGCAGTTCCTCTCCCTCGTGAGCGCCAAACTGCTAAGTTGAAACGTTGCACTCTCTCTCCTCTAAAGGAAGGTGCTAGGCAGGAATTGTCGTGCTGGTCCTCACTTGCCCTGGCAGTCATTGCAGAGAAACAGCAAGACGGGGGCTCTGCTCTTTCCTAGCCTTGCAAACACGCACTCTGCTTATCCTCAGACTCGTTCTCCGAACTGCGAAATGAAACGTTGCACTGTCTCTCCTCCAAGGAAGGTGCTAAGCAGGAATTGTCTTGCTGGTCCTCACTTGCCCTGGCAGTCATTGCAGAGAAACAGCAAGACTGGGGCTCTGCTGTTTTCTAGGCTTGAAAACACGCACTCTGCTTATTCTCACACTCGTTCTCCGAACTGCGAAATGAAACGTTGCACTGGCTCTTTTCCAAGGAAGGTGCTAGGCAGGAATTGTCTTGCTGGTCCTCACTTGCCCTGGCAGTCATTGCAGAGAAACAGCAAGACGGGGGCTCTGCTCTTCCCTAGCCTTGCAAACACCCAATGCAGTTCCTGTCCCTCGGGAGCGCCAAACGGCTAAGTTGAAACGTTGCACTCTCTCTCCTCCAAGGAATGTGCTAGGCAGGAATTGTCGTTCTGGTCCTGACTTGCCCTGGCAGTCATTGCAGAGAAACAGCAAGACTGGGGCTCTGCTCTTTCCTAGCCTTGCAAATACGCAGTCTGCTTATCCTCACACTCGTTCTCCGAAATGCGAAATGAAACGTTGCACTGTCTCTCCTCCAAGGAAGGTGCTAGGCAGGAATTGTCTTGCTGGTCCTCACTTGCCCTGGCAGTCATTGCAGAGAAACAGCAAGACTGGGGCTCTGCTCTTTCCTAGCCTTGGAAACAGCCAGTGCAGTTCCTCTCCCTCGTGAGCGCCAAACTTCTCAATTGAAACATTGCACTCTCTATCCTCAAGGACGGTGGTAGGCATGAATTGTCTTGTTGGTCCTCACTTGCCCTGGCAGTCATTACAGAGAAACAGCAAGACTGGGGCTCTGCTGTTTCCTAGCCTTGCAAACACGCACTCTGCTTATTCTTAGAGTCGTTCTCCGAACTGCGAAATGAAACGTTGCAATGGCTCTTTTCCAAGGAAGGTGCTAGGCAGGAATTGTCTTGCTGGTCCTACTTGCCCTGGCACTCATTGCAGAAAAACAGCAAGACTGGGGCTCTGCTCTTTCCTAGCCTTGCAAACACCCAATGCAGTTCCTGTCCCTCGTGAGCGCCAAACTGCTAAGTTGAAACGTTGCACTCTCTCTCCTCAAAGGAAGGTGCTAGGCAGGAATTGTCTTGCTGGTCCTCACTTGCCCTGGCAGTCGTTGCAGATAAACAGCAAGACTGGGGCTCTGCTCTTTCCTAGCCTTGCAAACAGCCAATGCAGTTCCTCTCCCTCGTGAGCGCCAAACTGCTAAGTTGAAACGTTTCACTCTCTTGCCACCAAGGAAGCTGCTAGGCAGGAATTGTCTTGCTGGTCCTCACTTGCCCTGGCAGTCATTGCAGAGAAACAGCAAGACTGGGGCTCTGCTCTTTCCTAGCCTTGCAAACAGCCAGTGCAGGTCCTCTCCCTCTTGAGCGCCAAACTGCTAACTTGAAACGTTGCACACTCTCTCCTCCAAGGAAGGTGCTAGGCAGGAGTTCTATTGCTGGTCCTCACTTGCCCTGGCAGCCATTGCAGATAATCAGCAAGACTGGGGCTCTGCTCTTTCCTAGCCTTGTATACATCCAATGCAGTTCCTCTCCCTCGTGAGCGCCAAACTCCTCAATTGAAACGTTGCACTCTCTCTCCTCCAAGGAAGGTGCTAGGCAGGAATTGTCTTGCTGGTCCTACTTGCCCTGGTAGTCATTGTAGATAAACAGCAAGACTGGGGCTCTACTCTTTCCTAGCCTTGCAAACAGCCAGTGCAGTTCCACTCCCTCGTGAGCGCCAAACTCCTCAATTGAAACGTTGCACTCTCTCTCCTCCAAGGAAGGTGGTAGGCAGGAATTGTCTTGCTGGTCCTACTTGCCCTGGCAGTCATTGCAGAGAACAGCAAGACTGGGGCTCTGCTCTTTCCTAGCCTTGTATACATCCAATGCAGTTCCTCTCCCTCGTGAGCGCCAAAGTGCTAAATTGAAACGTTGCACACTCTCTCCTCCAAGGAAGGTGCTAGGCAGGAATTGTCTTGCTGGTCCTCACTTGCCCTGGCAGTCGTTGCAGATAAACAGCAAGACTGGGGCTCTGCTCTTTGCTAGCCTTGCAAACAGCCAGTGCAGTTCCTCTCCCTCGTGAGCACCAAGCTCCTCAATTGAAACCATGCACTCTCTCTCCTCAAGGAAGGTGTTAGGCGGGAATTCTATTGCTGGTCCTCTCTTGCCCTGGCAGCCATTGCAGAGAAACAGCAAGACTGGGGCTCTGCTCTTTCCTATCCTTGCAAAGAGGCTATGAAGTTCCTCTCCCTCGTGAGCGCCAAAATGCTAAATTGAAACGTTGCACTGTCTCTCCTCCAAGGAAGGTGCTAGGCAGGAATTGTCTTGCTGGTCCTCACTTGCCCTGGCAGTCATTGCAGAGAAACAGCAAGACTAGGGCTCTGCTCTTTCCTAGCCTTGTATACATCCAATGTAGTTCCTCTCCCTCGTGAGCGCCAAACTCCTCAATTGAAACATTGCACTCTCTCTCTTCAAGGAAGGGTATAGGCAGGAATTTTCTTGCTGCTCCTCACATGCCCTGGCAGCCATTGCAGATAATCAGCAAGACTGGGGCTCTGCTCTTTCCTAGCCTTACAAACAGCCAGTGCAGTTCCAATCCCTCGTGAGCGCCAAACTCCTCAATTGAAACGTTGCACTCTCTCTCCTCCAAGAAAGGTGCTAGGCAGGAATTTTATTGCTGATCCTCACTTGCCCTGGCAGCCATTGCAGAGAAACAGCAAGACTGGGGCGCTGCTCTTTCCTAGCCTTGTAAAGAGGCTATGCAGTTCCTCTACCTCGTGAGCGCCAAAATGCTAAATTGAAACGTTGCACTCTCTCTCCTCCAAGGAAGGTGCTAGGCAGGAATTGTCTTGCTGGTCCTACTTGCCCTGGCAGTCATTGCAGATAAACAGCAAGACTGGGGCTCTACTCTTTCCTAGCCTTGCAAACAGCCAGTGCAGTTCCTCTCCCTCGTGAGCGCCAAACTCCTCAATTGAAACGTTGCACTCTCTCTCCTCCAAGAAAGGTGCTAGGCAGGAATTGTGTTGCTGGTCCTCACTTGCCCTGGCAGTCATTGCAGAGAAACAGCAAGACGGGGCTCTGCTCTTTCGTAGCCTTGGAAACAGCCGGTGCAGCTCCTCTCCCTCTTGAGCGCCAAACTGCTAACTTGAAACGTTGCACACTCTCTCCTCCAAGGAAGGTGTTAGGCAGGAGTTCTATTGCTGGTCCTCACTTGCCCTGGCAGCCATTGCAGATAATCAGCAAGACTGGGGCTCTGCTCTTTCCTAGCCTTTTATACATCCAATGCAGTTCCTCTCCGTCGTGAGCGCCAAAGTGCTAAATTGAAAAGTTGCACTCTCTCTCCTCCAAGGAAGGTGGTAGGCAGGAATTGTCTTGCTGGTCCTACTTGCCCTGGCAGTCATTGCAGATAATCAGCAAGACTGGGGCTCTGCTCTTTCCTAGCCTTGCAAAGAGGCAATGCAGTTCCTCTCCCTCGTGAGTGCCGAAATCCTCAATTAAAACGTTGCACTCTCTCTCCTCCAAGGAAGGTGCAAGGCAGGAATTTTCTTGCTGGTCCTACTTGCCCTGGCAGTCATTGCAGATAAAAAGCAAGACTGGGGCTCTGCTCTTTCCTAGCCTTTTATACATCCAATGCAGTTCCTCTCCCTCGTGAGCGCCAAAGTGCTAAATTGAAACGTTGCACTCTCTCTCCTCCAAGGAAGGTGCTAGGCAGGAGTTGTCTTGCTGGTCCTCGTTTGCCCTGGCAGTCATTGCAGAGAAACAGCAAGACTGGGGCTCTGCTCTTTCCTAGCCTTGCAAAGAGGCTATGCAGTTCCTCTCCCTCGTGAGCACCAAACTCCTCAATTGAAACCATGCACTCTCTCTCCTCAAGGAAGGTGGTAGGCAGGAATTGTCTTGCTGGTCCTACTTGCCCTGGCAGTTATTGCAGATAAACAGCAAGACTGGGGCTCTACTCTTTCCTAGCCTTGCAAACAGCCAGTGCAGTTCCTCTCCCTCGTGAGCGCCAAACTCCTCAATTGAAACGTTGCACCCTCTCTCCTCCAAGGAAGGTGCTAGGCAGGAATTGTCTTGCTGGTCCTACTTGCCCTGCCAGTCATTGCAGACAACAGCAAGACTGGGGCTCTCCTCTTTCCTAGCCTTGTATACATCCAATGCAGTTCCTCTCCCTCGTGAGCGACAAACTCCTCAATTGAAACGTTGCACTCTCTCTCCTCCAAGGAAGGTGCTAGGCAGGAATTGTCTTGCTGGTCCTACTTGCCCTGGCAGTCATTGCAGAGAAACAGCAAGACTGGGGCTCTGCTCTTTCCTAGCCTTGCAAACAACCAGTGCAGTTCCTCTCCCTCATGAGCACCAAACTCCTCAATTGCAACCATGCACTCTCTCTCCTCAAGGAAGGTGCTAGGCAGGAATTGTCTTGCTGCTCCTCACTTGCCCTGGCAGCCATTGCAGATAATCAGCAAGACTGGGGCTCTGCTCTTTCCTAGCCTTTTATACATCCAATGCAGTTCCTATCCCTCGTGAGCTACAAACTGCTGAATTGAAACGTTGCACTGTCTCTCCTCCAAGGAAGGTGCTTGGCAGGAATTGTCTTGCTGGCCCTCACTTGCCCTGGCAGTCGTTACAGATAAACAGCAAGACTGGGGCTCTGCTCTTTCCTAGCCTTTTATACATCCAATGCAGTTCCTCTCCCTCGTGAGCGCCATAGTGCTAAATTGAAACGTTGCACTCTCTCTCCTCCAAGAAGGTGGTAGGAAGGAATTGTCTTGCTGGTCCGCACTTGCCCTGGCAGTCATTGCAGAGAAACAGCAAGACTGGGGCTCTGCTCTTTCCTAGCCTTGCAAACAGCCAATGCAGTTCCTCTCCCTCGTGAGCGCCAAACTGCTAAGTTGAAACGTTGCACTCTCTTGCCACCAAGGAAGGTGCTAGGCAGGAATTGTCTTGCTGGTCGTCACTTGCCCTGGCAGTCATTGCAGAGAAACAGCAAGACTGGGGCTCTGCTCTTTCCTAGCCTTGCAAACAGCCAGTGCAGGTCCCCTCCCTCTTGAGCGCCAAACTGCTATCTTGAAACGTTGCACACTCTCTCCTCCAAGGAAGGTGCTAGGCAGGAGTCCTATTGCTGGTCCTCACTTGCCCTGGCAGCCATTGCAGATAATCAGCAAGACTGGGGCTCTGCTCTTTCCTAGCCTTGTATACATCCAATGCAGTTCCTCTCCCTCGTGAGCGCCAAAGTGCTAAATTGAAACGTTGCACACTCTCTCCTCCAAGGAAGGTGCTAGGCAGGAATTGTCTTGCTGGTCCTCACTTGCCCTGGCAGTCATTGCAGAGAAACAGCAAGCCTGGGGCTCTACTCTTTCCTAGCCTTGCAAACAGCCAGTGCAGTTCCTCTCCCTCATGAGCACCAAACTCCTCAATTGAAACCATGCACTCTCTCTCCTCAAGGAAGGTGCTAGGCAGGAATTGTCTTGCTGCTCCTCACTTGCCCTGGCAGCCATTGCAGATAATCAGCAAGACTGGGGCTCTGCTCTTTCCTAGCCTTACAAACAGCCAGTGCAGTTCCAATCCCTCGTGAGCGCCAAACTCCTCAATTGAAACGTTGCACTCTCTCTCCTCCAAGGAAGGTGCTAGGCAGGAATTGTCTTGCTGGTCCTCACTTGCCCTGGCAGTCATTGCAGAGAAACAGCAAGCCTGGGGCTCTACTCTTTCCTAGCCTTGCAAACAGCCAGTGCAGTTCCTCTCCCTCATGAGCACCAAACTCCTCAATTGAAACCATGCACTCTCTCTCCTCAAGGAAGGTGCTAGGCAGGAATTGTCTTGCTGCTCCTCACTTGCCCTGGCAGCCATTGCAGATAATCAGCAAGACTGGGGCTCTGCTCTTTCCTAGCCTTTTATACATCCAATGCAGTTCATATCCCTCGTGAGCTACAAACTGCTAAATTGAAACGTTGAACTGTCTCTCCTCCAAGGAAGGTGCTTGGCAGGAATTGTCTTGCTGGCCCTCACTTGCCCTGGCACTCGTTACAGATAAACAGCAAGACTGGGGCTCTGCTCTTTCCTAGCCTTTTATACATCCAATGCAGTTCCTCTCCCTCGTGAGCGCCAAAGTGCTAAATTGAAACGTTGCACTCTCTCTCCTCCAAGAAGGTGGTAGGAAGGAATTGTCTTGCTGGTCCTCACTTGCCCTGGCAGTCGTTGCAGATAAACAGCAAGACTGGGGCTCTGCTCTTTGGTAGCCTTGCAAACAGCCAGTGCAGTTCCTCTCCCTCGTGAGCACCAAGCTCCTCAATTGAAACCATGCACTCTCTCTCCTCAAGGAAGGTGTTAGGCAGGAATTCTATTGCTGGTCCTCTATTGCCCTGGCAGCCATTGCAGAGAAACAGCAAGACTGGGGCTCTGCTCTTTCCTATCCTTGCAAAGAGGCTATGAAGTTCCTCTCCCTCGTGAGCGCCAAAATGCTAAATTGAAACGTTGCACTGTCTCTCCTCCAAGGAAGGTGCTAGGCAGGAATTGTCTTGCTGGTCCTCACTTGCCCTGGCAGTCATTGCAGAGAAACAGCAAGACTAGGGCTCTGCTCTTTCCTAGCCTTGTATACATCCAATGTAGTTCCTCTCCCTCGTGAGCGCCAAACTCCTCAATTGAAACATTGCACTCTCTCTCCTCAAGGAAGGTGCTAGACAGGAAATGTCTCGCTGGTCCTCACTTGCCCTGGCAGTCGTTGCAGAGAAACAGCAAGAGTGGGGCTCTGCTCTTTCCTAGCCTTGTATACATCCAATGAAGTTCCTCTCCCTCGTGAGCGCCAAAGTGCTAAATTGAAACGTTGCACTCTCTTGCCACCAAGGAAGGTGCTAGGCAGGAATTGTCTTGCTGGTCCTCACTTGCCCTGGCAGTCATTGCAGAGAAACAGCAAGACTGGGGCTCTGCTCTTTCCTAGCCTTGCAAACAGCCAGTGCAGGTCCTCTCCCTCGTGAGCGCCGAAGTGCTAAATTGAAACGTTGCACTGTCTCTCCTCCAAGGAAGGTGCTAGGCAGGAATTGTCTTGCTGGTCCTACTTGCCCTGGCAGTCATTGCAGATAATCAGCAAGACTGGGGCTCTGCTCTTTCCTAGCCTTGTATACATCCAATGCAGTTCCTCTCCCTCGTGAGCGCCAAACTCCTCAATTGAAACGTTGCACTCTCTCTCCTCCAAGGAAGGTGCTAGGCAGGAATTGTCTTGCTGGTCCTACTTGCCCTGGTAGTCATTGTAGATAAACATCAAGACTGGGGCTCTACTCTTTCCTAGCCTTGCAAACAGCCAGTGCAGTTCCACTCCCTCGTGAGCGCCAAACTCCTCAATTGAAACGTTGCACTCTCTCTCCTCCAAGGAAGGTGCTAGGCAGGAATTGTCTTGCTGGTCCTACTTGTCCTGGCAGTCATTGCAGAGAAAAGCAAGACTGGGGCTCTGCTCTTTCCTAGCCTTGTATACATCCAATGCAGTTCCTCTCCCTCGTGAGCGCCAAAGTGCTAAATTGAAACGTTGCACACTCTCTCCTCCAAGGAAGGTGCTAGGCAGGAATTGTCTTGCTGGTCCTCACTTGCCCTGGCAGTCGTTGCAGATAAACAGCAAGACTGGGGCTCTGCTCTTTGGTAGCCTTGCAAACAGCCAGTGCAGTTCCTCTCCCTCGTGAGCACCAAGCTCCTCAATTGAAACCATGCACTCTCTCTCCTCAAGGAAGGTGTTAGGCAGGAATTCTATTGCTGGTCCTCTCTTGCCCTGGCAGCCATTGCAGAGAAACAGCAAGACTGGGGCTCTGCTCTTTCCTATCCTTGCAAAGAGGCTATGCAGTTCCTCTCCCTCGTGAGCGCCAAAATGCTAAATTGAAACGTTGCACTGTCTCTCCTCCAAGGAAGGTGCTAGGCAGGAATTGTCTTGCTGGTCCTCACTTGCCCTGGCAGTCATTGCAGAGAAACAGCAAGACTAGGGCTCTGCTCTTTCCTAGCCTTGTATACATCCAATGTAGTTCCTCTCCCTCGTGAGCGCCAAACCCCTCAATTGAAACATTGCACTCTCTCTCTTCAAGGAAGGGTATAGGCAGGAATTTTCTTGCTGCTCCTCACATGCCCTGGCAGCCATTGCAGATAATCAGCAAGACTGGGGCTCTGCTCTTTCCTAGCCTTACAAACAGCCAGTGCAGTTCCTCTCCCTCGTGAGCGCCAAACTCCTCAATTGAAACGTTGCACACTCTCTCCTCCAAGGAAGGTGTTAGGCAGGTATTGTCTTGCTGGTCCTCACTTGCCCTGGCAGTCATTGCAGAGAAACAGCAAGACTGGGGCTCTGCTCTTTCCTAGCCTTGCAAACAGCCAATGCAGTTCCTCTCCCTCGTGAGGGCCAAACTGCTAAGTTGAAAGGTTGCACTCTCTCTCCTCCAAGGAAGGTGCTAGGCAGGAATTGTCTGGCTGGTCCTCACTTGCCCTGGCAGTCATTGCAGAGAAACAGCAAGACTGGGGCTCTGCTCTTTCCTAGCCTTGCAAACAGCCAGTGCAGTTCCTCTCCCTCATGAGCACCAAACTCCTCAATTGAAAGCATGCACTCTCTCTCCTCAAGGAAGGTGCTAGGCAGGAATTGTCTTGCTGCTCCTCACTTGCCCTGGCAGCCATTGCAGATAATCAGCAAGACTGGGGCTCTGCTCTTTCCTAGCCTTTTATACATCCAATGCAGTTCATATCCCTCGTGAGCTACAAACTGCTAAATTGAAACGTTGCACTGTCTCTCCTCCAAGGAAGGTGCTTGGCAGGAATTGTCTTGCTGGCCCTCACTTGCCCTGGCAGTCGTTACAGATAAACAGCAAGACTGGGGCTCTGCTCTTTCCTAGCCTTTTATACATCCAATGCAGTTCCTCTCCCTCGTGAGCGCCAAAGTGCTAAATTGAAACGTTGCACTCTCTCTCCTCCAAGAAGGTGGTAGGAAGGAATTGTCTTGCTGGTCCTCACTTGCCCTGGCAGTCGTTGCAGATAAACAGCAAGACTGGGGCTCTACTCTTTCCTAGCCTTGCAAACAGCCAGTGCAGTTCCACTCCCTCGTGAGCGCCAAACTCCTCAATTGAAATGTTGCACTCTCTCTCCTCCAAGGAAGGTGGTAGGCAGGAATTGTCTTGCTGGTCCTACTTGCCCTGGCAGTCATTGCAGAGAACAGCAAGACTGGGGCTCTGCTCTTTCCTAGCCTTGTATACATCCAATGCAGTTCCTCTCCCTCGTGAGCGCCAAAGTGCTAAATTGAAACGTTGCACACTCTCTCCTCCAAGGAAGGTGCTAGGCAGGAATTGTCTTGCTGGTCCTCACTTGCCCTGGCAGTCGTTGCAGATAAACAGCAAGACTGGGGCTCTGCTCTTTCCTAGCCTTTTATACATCCAATGCAGTTCCTCTCCCTCGTGAGCACCAAGCTCCTCAATTGAAACCATGCACTCTCTCTCCTCAAGGAAGGTGTTAGGCAGGAATTCTATTGCTGGTCCTCTCTTGCCCTGGCAGCCATTGCAGAGAAACAGCAAGACTGGGGCTCTGCTCTTTCCTATCCTTGCAAAGAGGCTATGAAGTTCCTCTCCCTCGTGAGCGCCAAAAAGCTAAATTGAAACGTTGCACTGTCTCTGCTCCAAGGAAGGTGCTAGGCAGGAATTGTCTTGCTGGTCCTCACTTGCCCTGGCAGTCATTGCAGAGAAACAGCAAGACTAGGGCTCTGCTCTTTCCTAGCCTTGTATACATCCAATGTAGTTCCTCTCCGTCGTGAGCGCCAAACTCCTCAATTGAAACATTGCACTCTCTCTCCTCAAGGAAGGTGCTAGACAGGAAATGTCTCGCTGGTCCTCACTTGCCCTGGCAGTCGTTGCAGAGAAACAGCAAGAGTGGGGCTCTGCTCTTTCCTAGCCTTGTATACATCCAATGAAGTTCCTCTCCCTCGTGAGCGCCAAAGTGCTAAATTGAAACGTTGCACTCTCTCTCCTCCAAGAAGGTGGTAGGAAGGAATTGTCTTGCTGGTCCTCACTTGCCCTGGCAGTCGTTGCAGATAAACAGCAAGACTGGGGCTCTGCTCTTTGCTAGCCTTGCAAACAGCCAGTGCAGGTCCTCTCCCTCGTGAGCGCCGAAGTGCTAAATTGAAACGTTGCACTGTCTCTCCTCCAAGGAAGGTGCTAGGCAGGAATTGTCTTGCTGGTCCTACTTGCCCTGGTAGTCATTGCAGATAATCAGCAAGACTGGGGCTCTGCTCTTTCCTAGCCTTGCAAAGAGGCAATGCAGTTCCTCTCCCTCGTGAGTGCCGAACTCCTCAATTAAAACGTTGTACTCTCTCTCCTCCAAGGAAGATGCTAGGCAGGAATTGTCTTGCTGGTCCTACTTGCCCTGGCAGTCATTGCAGATAAAAAGCAAGACTGGGGCTCTGGTCTTTCCTAGCCTTTTATACATCCAATGCAGTTCCTCTCTCTCGTGAGCGCCAAAGTGCTAAATTGAAACGTTGCACTCTCTCTCCTCCAAGGAAGGTGCTAGGCAGGAATTGTCTTAATGGTCCTCACTTGCCCTGGCAGTCATTGCAGAGAAACAGCAAGACTGGGGCTCTGCTCTTTCCTAGCCTTGCAAAGAGGCTATGCAGTTCCTCTCCCTCGTGAGCACCAAACTCCTCAATTGAAACCATGCACTCTCTCTCCTCAAGGAAGGTGGTAGGCAGGAATTGTCTTGCTGGTCCTACTTGCCCTGGCAGTTATTGCAGATAAACAGCAAGACTGGGGCTCTCCTCTTTCCTAGCCTTGTATACATCCAATGCAGTTCCTCTCCCTCGTGAGCGACAAACTCCTCAATTGAAACGTTGCACTCTCTCTCCACCAAGGAAGGTGCTAGGCAGGAATTGTCTTGCTGGTCCTACTTGCCCTGGCAGTCATTGCAGAGAAACAGCAAGACTGGGGCTCTGCTCTTTCCTAGCCTTGCAAACAGCCAGTGCAGTTCCACTCCCTCATGAGCACCAAACTCCTCAATTGAAACCATGCACTCTCTCCTCAAGGAAGGTGCTAGGCAGGAATTGTCTTGCTGCTCCTCACTTGCCCTGGCAGCCATTGCAGCTAATCAGCAAGACTGGGGCTCTGCTCTTTCCTAGCCTTTTATACATCCAATGCAGTTCCTATCCCTCGTGAGCTACAAACTGCTGAATTGAAACGTTGCACTGTCTCTCCTCCAAGGAAGGTGCTTGGCAGGAATTGTCTTGCTGGCCCTCACTTGCCCTGGCAGTTGTTACAGATAAACAGCAAGACTGGGGCTCTGCTCTTTCCTAGCCTTTTATACATCCAATGCAGTTCCTCTCCCTCGTGAGCGCCAAAGTGCTAAATTGAAACGTTGCACTCTCTCTCCTCCAAGAAGGTGGTAGGAAGGAATTGTCTTGCTGGTCCGCACTTGCCCTGGCAGTCATTGCAGAGAAACAGCAAGACTGGGGCTCTGCTCTTTCCTAGCCTTGCAAACAGCCAATGCAGTTCCTCTCCCTCGTGAGCGCCAAACTGCTAAGTTGAAACGTTGCACTCTCTTGCCACCAAGGAAGGTGCTAGGCAGGAATTGTCTTGCTGGTCGTCACTTGCCCTGGCAGTCATTGCAGAGAAACAGCAAGACTGGGGCTCTGCTCTTTCCTAGCCTTGCAAACAGCCAGTGCAGGTCCCCTCCCTCTTGAGCGCCAAACTGCTATCTTGAAACGTTGCACACTCTCTCCTCTAAGGAAGGTGCTAGGCAGGAGTCCTATTGCTGGTCCTCACTTGCCCTGGCAGCCATTGCAGATAATCAGCAAGACTGGGGCTCTGCTCTTTCCTAGCCTTGTATACATCCAATGCAGTTCCTCTCCCTCGTGAGCGCCAAACTCCTCAATTGAAACCATGCACTCTCTCTCCTCCAAGGAAGGTGCTAGGCAGGAATTGTCTTGCTGGTCCTACTTGCCCTGGCAGTCATTGCAGATAATCAGCAAGACTGGGGCTCTGCTCTTTCCTAGCCTTGTATACATCCAATGCAGTTCGTCTCCCTCGTGAGCGCCAAACTCCTCAATTGAAACCATGCACTCTCTCTCCTCCAAGGAAGGTGCTAGGCAGGAATTGTCTTGCTGGTCCTACTTGCCCTGGTAGTCATTGTAGATAAACAGCAAGACTGGGGCTCTAGTCTTTCCTAGCCTTGCAAACAGCCAGTGCAGTTCCACTCCCTCGTGAGCGCCAAACTCCTCAATTGAAACGTTGCACTCTCTCTCCTCCAAGGAAGGTGGTAGGCAGGAATTGTCTTGCTGGTCCTACTTGCCCTGGCAGTCATTGCAGAGAACAGCAAGACTGGGGCTCTGCTCTTTCCTAGCCTTGTATACATCCAATGCAGTTCCTCTCCCTCGTGAGCGCCAAAGTGCTAAATTGAAACGTTGCACACTCTCTCCTCCAAGGAAGGTGCTAGGCAGGAATTGTCTTGCTGCTCCTCACTTGCCCTGGCAGTCGTTGCAGATAAACAGCAAGACTGGGGCTCTGCTCTTTGCTAGCCTTGCAAACAGCCAGTGCAGTTCCTCTCCCTCGTGAGCACCAAGCTCCTCAATTGAAACCATGCACTCTCTCTCCTCAAGGAAGGTGTTAGGCAGGAATTCTATTGCTGGTCCTCTCTTGCCCTGGCAGCCATTGCAGAGAAACAGCAAGACTGGGGCTCTGCTCTTTCCTATCCTTGCAAAGAGGCTATGAAGTTCCTCTCCCTCGTGAGCGCCAAAATGCTAAATTGAAACGTTGCACTGTCTCTCCTCCAAGGAAGGTGCTAGGCAGGAATTGTCTTGCTGGTCCTCACTTGCCCTGGCAGTCATTGCAGAGAAACAGCAAGACTGGTGCTCTGCTCTTTCCTAGCCTTGTATACATCCAATGTAGTTCCTATCCCTCGTGAGCGCCAAACCCCTCAATTGAAACATTGCACTCTCTCTCTTCAAGGAAGGGTATAGGCAGGAATTTTCTTGCTGCTCCTCACATGCCCTGGCAGCCATTGCAGATAATCAGCAAGACTGGGGCTCTGCTCTTTCCTAGCCTTACAAACAGCCAGTGCAGTTCCTCTCCCTCGTGAGCGCCAAACTCCTCAATTGAAACGTTGCACTCTCTCTCCTCCAAGGAAGGTGTTAGGCAGGAATTGTCTTGCTGGTCCTCACTTGCCCTGGCAGTCATTGCAGAGAAACAGCAAGACTGGGGCTCTGCTCTTTCCTAGCCTTGCAAACAGCCAATGCAGTTCCTCTCTCTCGTGAGGGCCAAACTGCTAAGTTGAAAGGTTGCACTCTCTCTCCTCCAAGGAAGGTGCTAGGCAGGAATTGTCTGGCTGGTCCTCACTTCCCCTGGCAGTTATTGCAGATAAACAGCAAGACTGGGGCTCTCCTCTTTCCTAGCCTTGTATACATCCAATGCAGTTCCTCTCCCTCGTGAGCGACAAACTCCTCAATTGAAACGTTGCACTCTCTCTCCACCAAGGAAGGTGCTAGGCAGGAATTGTCTTGCTGGTCCTACTTGCCCTGGCAGTCATTGCAGAGAAACAGCAAGACTGGGGCTCTGCTCTTTCCTAGCCTTGCAAACAGCCAGTGCAGTTCCACTCCCTCATGAGCACCAAACTCCTCAATTGAAACCATGCACTCTCTCCTCAAGGAAGGTGCTAGGCAGGAATTGTCTTGCTGCTCCTCACTTGCCCTGGCAGCCATTGCAGCTAATCAGCAAGACTGGGGCTCTGCTCTTTCCTAGCCTTTTATACATCCAATGCAGTTCCTATCCCTCGTGAGCTACAAACTGCTGAATTGAAACGTTGCACTGTCTCTCCTCCAAGGAAGGTGCTTGGCAGGAATTGTCTTGCTGGCCCTCACTTGCCCTGGCAGTTGTTACAGATAAACAGCAAGACTGGGGCTCTGCTCTTTCCTAGCCTTTTATACATCCAATGCAGTTCCTCTCCCTCGTGAGCGCCAAAGTGCTAAATTGAAACGTTGCACTCTCTCTCCTCCAAGAAGGTGGTAGGAAGGAATTGTCTTGCTGGTCCGCACTTGCCCTGGCAGTCATTGCAGAGAAACAGCAAGACTGGGGCTCTGCTCTTTCCTAGCCTTGCAAACAGCCAATGCAGTTCCTCTCCCTCGTGAGCGCCAAACTGCTAAGTTGAAACGTTGCACTCTCTTGCCACCAAGGAAGGTGCTAGGCAGGAATTGTCTTGCTGGTCGTCACTTGCCCTGGCAGTCATTGCAGAGAAACAGCAAGACTGGGGCTCTGCTCTTTCCTAGCCTTGCAAACAGCCAGTGCAGGTCCCCTCCCTCTTGAGCGCCAAACTGCTATCTTGAAACGTTGCACACTCTCTCCTCTAAGGAAGGTGCTAGGCAGGAGTCCTATTGCTGGTCCTCACTTGCCCTGGCAGCCATTGCAGATAATCAGCAAGACTGGGGCTCTGCTCTTTCCTAGCCTTGTATACATCCAATGCAGTTCCTCTCCCTCGTGAGCGCCAAACTCCTCAATTGAAACCATGCACTCTCTCTCCTCCAAGGAAGGTGCTAGGCAGGAATTGTCTTGCTGGTCCTACTTGCCCTGGCAGTCATTGCAGATAATCAGCAAGACTGGGGCTCTGCTCTTTCCTAGCCTTGTATACATCCAATGCAGTTCGTCTCCCTCGTGAGCGCCAAACTCCTCAATTGAAACCATGCACTCTCTCTCCTCCAAGGAAGGTGCTAGGCAGGAATTGTCTTGCTGGTCCTACTTGCCCTGGTAGTCATTGTAGATAAACAGCAAGACTGGGGCTCTAGTCTTTCCTAGCCTTGCAAACAGCCAGTGCAGTTCCACTCCCTCGTGAGCGCCAAACTCCTCAATTGAAACGTTGCACTCTCTCTCCTCCAAGGAAGGTGGTAGGCAGGAATTGTCTTGCTGGTCCTACTTGCCCTGGCAGTCATTGCAGAGAACAGCAAGACTGGGGCTCTGCTCTTTCCTAGCCTTGTATACATCCAATGCAGTTCCTCTCCCTCGTGAGCGCCAAAGTGCTAAATTGAAACGTTGCACACTCTCTCCTCCAAGGAAGGTGCTAGGCAGGAATTGTCTTGCTGCTCCTCACTTGCCCTGGCAGTCGTTGCAGATAAACAGCAAGACTGGGGCTCTGCTCTTTGCTAGCCTTGCAAACAGCCAGTGCAGTTCCTCTCCCTCGTGAGCACCAAGCTCCTCAATTGAAACCATGCACTCTCTCTCCTCAAGGAAGGTGTTAGGCAGGAATTCTATTGCTGGTCCTCTCTTGCCCTGGCAGCCATTGCAGAGAAACAGCAAGACTGGGGCTCTGCTCTTTCCTATCCTTGCAAAGAGGCTATGAAGTTCCTCTCCCTCGTGAGCGCCAAAATGCTAAATTGAAACGTTGCACTGTCTCTCCTCCAAGGAAGGTGCTAGGCAGGAATTGTCTTGCTGGTCCTCACTTGCCCTGGCAGTCATTGCAGAGAAACAGCAAGACTGGTGCTCTGCTCTTTCCTAGCCTTGTATACATCCAATGTAGTTCCTATCCCTCGTGAGCGCCAAACCCCTCAATTGAAACATTGCACTCTCTCTCTTCAAGGAAGGGTATAGGCAGGAATTTTCTTGCTGCTCCTCACATGCCCTGGCAGCCATTGCAGATAATCAGCAAGACTGGGGCTCTGCTCTTTCCTAGCCTTACAAACAGCCAGTGCAGTTCCTCTCCCTCGTGAGCGCCAAACTCCTCAATTGAAACGTTGCACTCTCTCTCCTCCAAGGAAGGTGTTAGGCAGGAATTGTCTTGCTGGTCCTCACTTGCCCTGGCAGTCATTGCAGAGAAACAGCAAGACTGGGGCTCTGCTCTTTCCTAGCCTTGCAAACAGCCAATGCAGTTCCTCTCTCTCGTGAGGGCCAAACTGCTAAGTTGAAAGGTTGCACTCTCTCTCCTCCAAGGAAGGTGCTAGGCAGGAATTGTCTGGCTGGTCCTCACTTCCCCTGGCAGTCATTGCAGAGAAACAGCAAGACTGGGGCTCTGCTCTTTCCTAGCCTTGCAAACAGCCAGTGCAGTTCCTCTCCCTCATGAGCACCAAACTCCTCAATTGAAACCATGCACTCTCTCTCCTCAAGGAAGGTGCTAGGCAGGAATTGTCTTGCTGCTCCTCACTTGCCCTGGCAGCCATTGCAGATAATCAGCAAGACTGGGGCTCTGCTCTTTCCTAGCCTTTTATACATCCAATGCAGTTCATATCCCTCGTGAGCTACAAACTGCTAAATTGAAACGTTGCACTGTCTCTCCTCCAAGGAAGGTGCTTGGCAGGAATTGTCTTGCTGGCCCTCACTTGCCCTGGCAGTCGTTACAGATAAACAGCAAGACTGGGGCTCTGCTCTTTCCTAGCCTTTTATACATCCAATGCAGTTCCTCTCCCTCGTGAGCGCCAAAGTGCTAAATTGAAACGTTGCACTCTCTCTCCTCCAAGGAAGGTGCTAGGCAGGAATTGGCTTGCTGGTCCTCGCTTGCCCTGGCAGTCATTGCAGAGAAACAGCAAGACTGGGGCTCTGCTCTTTCCTAGGCTTGCAAACAGGCTATGCAGTTCCTCTCCCTCGTGAGCGCCAAACTGCTAACTGGAAACGTTGTACTCTCTCTCCTCCAAGGAAGGTTCTAGGCAGGAATTTTATTGCTGATCCTCACTTGCCCTGGCAGCCATTGCAGAGAAACAGCAAGACTGGGGCGCTGCTCTTTCCTAGCCTTGTAAAGAGGCTATGCAGTTCCTCTACCTCGTGAGCGCCAAAATGCTAAATTGAAACGTTGCACTCTCTCTCCTCCAAGAAAGGTGCTAGGCAGGAATTGTCTTGCTGGTCCTACTTGCCCTGGCAGTCATTGCAGATAAACAGCAAGACTGGGGCTCTACTCTTTCCTAGCCTTGCAAACAGCCAGTGCAGTTCCTCTCCCTCGTGAGCGCCAAACTCCTCAATTGAAACGTTGCACTCTCTCTCCTCCAAGAAAGGTGCTAGGCAGGAATTGTGTTGCTGGTCCTCACTTGCCCTGGCAGTCATTGCAGAGAAACAGCAAGACTGGGGCTCTGCTCTTTCGTAGCCTTGGAAACAGCCAGTGCAGGTCCTCTCCCTCTTGAGCGCCAAACTGCTAACTTGAAACGTTGCACACTCTCTCCTCCAAGGAAGGTGTTAGGCAGGAGTTCTATTGCTGGTCCTCACTTGCCCTGGCAGCCATTGCAGAAAATCAGCAAGACTGGGGCTCTGCTCTTTCCTAGCCTTTTATACATCCAATGCAGTTCCTCTCCGTCGTGAGCGCCAAAGTGCTAAATTGAAAAGTTGCACTCTCTCTCCTCCAAGGAAGGTGGTAGGCAGGAATTGTCTTGCTGGTCCTACTTGCCCTGGCAGTCATTGCAGATAATCAGCAAGACTGGGGCTCTGCTCTTTCCTAGCCTTGCAAAGAGGCAATGCAGTTCCTCTCCCTCGTGAGTGCCGAAATCCTCAATTAAAACGTTGCACTCTCTCTCCTCCAAGGAAGGTGCAAGGCAGGAATTGTCTTGCTGGTCCTACTTGCCCTGGCAGTCATTGCAGATAAAAAGCAAGACTGGGGCTCTGCTCTTTCCTAGCCTTTTATACATCCAATGCAGTTCCTCTCCCTCGTGAGCGCCAAAGTGCTAAATTGAAACGTTGCACTCTCTCTCCTCCAAGGAAGGTGCTAGGCAGGAATTGTCTTGCTGGTCCTCGTTTGCCCTGGCAGTCATTGCAGAGAACAGCAAGACTGGGGCTCTGCTCTTTCCTAGCCTTGCAAAGAGGCTATGCAGTTCCTCTCCCTCGTGAGCGCCAAAGTGCTCAATTGAAAAGTTGCACTGTCTCTCCTCCAAGGAAGGTGGTAGGCAGGAATTGTCTTGCTCGTCCTACTTGCCCTGGCAGTCATTGCAGATAATTAGCAAGACTGGGGCTCTGCTCTTTCCTAGCCTTGCAAAGAGGCAATGCAGTTCCTCTCCCTCGTGAGCACCAAACTCCTCAATTGAAACCATGCACTCTCTCTCCTCAAGGAAGGTGGTAGGCAGGAATTGTCTTGCTGGTCCTACTTGCCCTGGCAGTTATTGCAGATAAACAGCAAGACTGGGGCTCTACTCTTTCCTAGACTTGCAAACAGCCAGTGCAGTTCCTCTCCCTCGTGAGCGCCAAACTCCTCAATTGAAACGTTGCACTCTCTCTCCTCCAAGGAAGGTGCTAGGCAGGAATTGTCTTGCTGGTCCTACTTGCCCTGGCAGTCATTGCAGAGAACAGCAAGACTGGGGCTCTGCTCTTTCCTAGCCTTGTATACATCCAATGCATTTCCTCTCCCTCGTGAGCGACAAACTCCTCAATTGAAACGTTGCACTCTCTCTCCTCCAAGGAAGGTGCTAGGCAGGAATTGTCTTGCTGGTCCTACTTGCCCTGGCAGTCATTGCAGATAAACAGCAAGACTGGGGCTCTACTCTTTCACAGCCTTGCAAACAGCCAGTGCAGTTCCTCTCCCTCGTGAGCGCCAAACTCCTCAATTGAAACGTTGCACTCTCTCTCCTCCAAGGAAGGTGGTAGGCAGGAATTGTCTTGCTGGTCCTACTTGCCCTGGCAGTCATTGCAGAGAACAGCAAGACTGGGGCTCTGCTCTTTCCTAGCCTTGTATACATCCAATGCAGTTCCTCTCCGTCGTGAGCGCCAAAGTGCTAAATTGAATCGTTGCACTTTCTCTCCTCCAAGAAAGGTGCTAGGCAGGAATTCTCTTGCTGGTCCTCACTTGCCCTGGCAGTCATTGCAGAGAAACAGCAAGACTGGGGCTCTGCTCTTTCGTACCCTTGGAAACAGCCAGTGCAGGTCCTCTCCCTCTTGAGCGCCAAACTGCTAACTTGAAACGTTGCACACTCTCTCCTCCAAGGAAGGTGTTAGGCAGGAGTTCTATTGCTGGTCCTCACTTGCCCTGGCAGCCATTGCAGATAATCAGCAAGACTGGGGTCTGCTCTTTCCTAGCCTTTTATACATCCAATGCAGTTCCTCTCCGTCGTGAGCGCCAAAGTGCTAAATTGAAAAGTTGCACTCTCTCTCCTCCAAGGAAGGTGGTAGGCAGGAATTGTTTTGCTGGTCCTACTTGCCCTGGCAGTCATTGCAGAGAAACAGCAAGACTGGGGCTCTGCTCTTTCCTAGCCTTGCAAAGAGGCAATGCAGTTCCTCTCCCTCGTGAGTGCCGAAATCCTCAATTAAAACGTTGCACTCTCTCTCCTCCAAGGAAGGTGCAAGGCAGGAATTGTCTTGCTGGTCCTACTTGCCCTGGCAGTCATTGCAGATAAAAAGCAAGACTGGGGCTCTGCTCTTTCCTAGCCTTTTATACATCCAATGCAGTTCCTCTCCCTCGTGAGCGCCAAACTCCTCAATTGAAACGTTGCACTCTCTCTCCTCCAAGGAAGGTGCTAGGCAGGAATTGTCTTGCTGGTCCTCACTTGCCCTGGCAGTCGTTGCAGATAAACAGCAAGATTGTGGCTCTGCTCTTTCCTAGCCTTGCAAAGAGGCAATGCAGTTCCTCTCCCTCGTGAGTGCCGAACTCCTCAATTAAAACGTTGCACTCTCTCTCCTCCAAGGAAGGTGCTAGGCAGGAATTGTGTTGCTGGTCCTACTTGCCCTGGCATTCATTGCAGATAAAAAGCAAGACTGGGGCTCTGCTCTTTCCTAGCCTTGTATAGATCCAATGCAGTTCCTCTCCCTCGTGAGCACCAAGCTCCGCAATTGAAACCATGCAGTCTCTCTCCTCAAGGAAGGTGCTAGGCAGGAATTCTATTGCTGGTCCTCACTTGCCCTGGCAGCCATTGCAGAGAAACAGCAAGACTGGGGCTCTGCTCTTTCCTAGCCTTGCAAACAGCCAGTGCAGTTCCTCTCCCTCGTGAGCGCCAAACTCCTCAATTGAAACATTGCACTCTCTCTCCTCAAGGACGGTGTTAGGCAGGAATTGTCTTCCTGGTCCTCAGTTGCCGTGGCACTCATTGCAGAGAAACAGCAAGACTGGGGCTCTGCTCTTTCCTAGCCTTGCATATATATGCAATGCAGTTCCTCTCCCTCGTGAGCGCCAAAGTGCTAAATTGAAACGTTGCACTCTCTCTCCTCGAAGGAAGGTGGTAGGAAGGAATTGTCTTGCTGGTCCTCACTTGCCCTGTTAATCGTTGCAGATAAACAGCAAGACTGGGGCTCTGCTCTTTCCTAGCCTTGCAAACAGCCAGTGCAGTTCCTCTCCCTCGTGAGCACCAAACTCCTCAATTGAAACCATGCACTCTCTCTCCTCAAGGAAGGTGCTAGGCAGGAATTGTCTTGCTGGTCCTCACTTGCCCTGGCAGTCGTTACAGATAAACAGCAAGACTGGGGCTCTGCTCTTTCCTAGACTTGCAAACATCCAGTGCAGTTTCTCCCCCCTGAGCGCCAGACTGCTAAGTTGAAACGTTGCACTCTCTCTCCTCTAAGGAAGGTGCTAGGCAGGAATTGTCTTGCTGGTCCTCACTTGCCCTGGCACTCATTGCAGAGAAACAGCAAGACTGGGGCTCTGCTCTTTCCTAGCCTTACAAACAGCAAGTGCAGTTCCTCTCGCTCGTAAGCGGCAAACTCCTCATTTGAAACGTTGCACTCTCTCTCCTCCAAGGAAGGTCCTAGGCAGGAATTGTCTTGCTGGTCCTCACTTGCCCTGGCAGTCATTGCAGAGAAACAGCAAGACTGGGGCTCTGCTCTTTCCTAGCCTTGCAAACAGCCAATGCAGTTCCTCTCCCTCGTGAGCGCCAAACTCCTCAATTGAAACGTTGCACTCTCTCTCCTCAAGGACGGTGTTAGGCAGGAATTGTCCTCCTGGTCCTCACTTGCCCTGGCACTCATTGGAGAGAAAGAGCAAGACTGGGGCTCTGCTCTTTCCTAGCCTTGTATACATCCAATGCAGTTCCTCTCCGTCGTGAGCACCGAAGTGCTAAATTGAAACGTTGCACTCTCTCTCCTCCAAGGAAGGTACTAGGCAGGAATTGTCTTGCTGGTCTTCACTTGCCCTGGCAGTCATTGCAGAGAAACAGCTAGACTGGGGCTCTGCTCTTTGCTAGCCTTGCAAACAGCCAGAGCAGTTTCTCTCCCTCGTGAGCGCCAAAGTCCTAAATTGAAACGTTGCACTCTCTCTCCTCCAAGGAAGGTGCTAGGCAGGAATTGTCTTGCTGGTCCTACTTGCCCTGGCAGTCATTGCAGAGAACAGCAAGACTGGGGCTGTGCTCTTTCCTAGCCTTGTATACATCCAATGCAGTTTCTCTCCGTCGTGAGCGCCAAAGTGCTAAATTGAATCGTTGCACTCTCTCTCCTCCAAGGAAGGTGCTAGGCAGGAATTGTCTTGCTGGTCCTCACTTGCCCTGTTAGTCGTTGCAGATAAACAGCAAGACTGGGGCTCTGCTCTTTCCTAGCCTTTTACACATCCAATGAAGTTCCTCTCCCTCGTGAGCGCCAAAGTGCTAAATTGAAACGTTGCACTCTCTCTCCTCCAAGGAAGGTGCTAGGCTGGAATTGTCTTGCTGGTCCTACTTGCCCTGGCAGTCATTGCAGAGAAACAGCAAGACTGGGGCTCTACTCTTTCCTAGCGTTGCAAACAGCCAATGCAGTTCCTCTCCCTCGTGAGCGCCAAAATGCTAAATTGAAACGTTGCACTCTCTCTCCTCCAAGGAAGGTGGTAGGCAGGAATTGTCTTGCTGGTCCTCACTTGCCCTGTTAGTCGTTGCAGAGAAACAGCAAGACTGGGGCTCTACTCTTTCCTCGCCTTACAAACAGCAAGTGCAGTTCCTCTCGCTCGTAAGCGGCAAACTCCTCAATTGAAACGTTGCACTCTCTCTCCTCCAAGGAAGTTCCTAGGCAGGAATTGTCTTGCTGGTCCTCACTTGCCCTGGCAGTCATTGCAGATAAACAGCAAGACTGGGGCTCTGCTCTTTCCTAGCCTTGCAAACAGCCAATGCAGTTCCTCTACCTCGTGAGCGCCAAACTCCTCAATTGAAACATTGCACTCTCTCTCCTCAAGGACGGTGTTAGGCAGGAATTGTCTTGCTGGTCCTACTTGCCCTGGCACTCATTGCAGATAAACAGCAAGACTGGGGCTCTGCTCTTTCCTAGCCTTGCAAACAGGCAATGCAGTTCCTCTCCCTCGTGAGCGCCAAAATGCTAAATTGAAACGTTGCACTCTCTCTCCTCCAAGGAAGGTTATAGGCAGGAATTGTCTTGCTGGTCCTCACTTGCCCTGGCAGTCATTGCAGAGAAACAGCAAGACTGGGGCTCTGCTCTTTCCTAGCCTTACAAACAGCCAGTGCAGTTCCTCTCCCTCGTGAGCACCAAACTCCTCAATTGAAACGTTGCACTCTCTCTCCTCCAAGGAAGGTGCTAGACAGGAATTGTCGTGCTGGTCCTCACTTTCCCTGGCAGTCATTGCAGAGAAACAGCTAGACTGGGGCTCTGCTCTTTCCTAGCCTTGCAAACAGCCAGAGCAGTTCCTCTCCCTCGTGAGCGCCAAAGTGCTAAATTGAAACGTTGCACTCTCTCTCCTCCAAGGAAGGTGCTAGGCAGGAATTGTCGTGCTGGTCCTCACTTGCCCTGGCAGTCGTTGCAGATAAACAGCAAGACTGGGGCTCTGCTCTTTCCTCGCCTTGCAAACAGCGAGTGCAGTTCCTCTCCCTCGTGAGCGCCAAACTCCTCAATTGAATCATTGCACTCTCTCTCCTCAAGGACGGTGTTAGGCAGGAATTCTCTTCCTGTTCCTCACTTGCCCTGGCACTCATTGCAGAGAAACAGCAAGACTGGGGCTCTGCTCTTTCCTAGCCTTGCAAACACCCAATGCAGTTCCTCTCCCTCGCGAGCGCCAAACTCCTCAATTGAAACGTTGCACCCTCTCTCCTCCAAGGAAGGTGCTAGGCAGGAATTGTCTTGCTGGTCCTCACTTGCCCTGGCTGTCATTGCAGATAAACAGCAAGACTGGGGCTCTGCTCTTTCCTAGCCTTGCAAACAGCCAATGCACTTCCTCTACCTCGTGAGCGCCAAACTCCTCAATTGAAACATTGCACTCCCTCTCCTCAAGGACGGTGTTAGGCAGGAATTGTCTTGCTGGTCCTACTTCCCCTGGCACTCATTGCAGATAAATAGCAAGACTGGGGCTCTGCTCTTTCCTAGCCTTGCAAACAGGCAATGCAGTTCCTCTCCCTCGTGAGCGCCAAAATGCTAAATTGAAACGTTGCACTCTCTCTCCTCCAAGGAAGGTTATAGGCAGGAATTGTCTTGCTGGTCCTCACTTGCCCTGGCAGTCATTGCAGAGAAACAGCAAGACTGGGGCTCTGCTCTTTCCTAGCCTTACAAACAGCCAGTGCAGTTCCTCTCCCTCGTGAGCACCAAACTCCTCAATTGAAACGTTGCACTCTCTCTCCTCCAAGGAAGGTGCTAGACAGGAATTGTCGTCCTGGTCCTCACTTTCCCTGGCAGTCATTGCAGAGAAACAGCTAGACTGGGGCTCTGCTCTTTCCTAGCCTTGCAAACAGCCAGAGCAGTTCCTCTCCCTCGTGAGCGCCAAAGTGCTAAATTGAAACGTTGCACTCTCTCTCCTCCAAGGAAGGTGCTAGGCAGGAATTGTCTTGCTGGTCCTCACTTGCCCTGGCAGTCATTGCAGATAAACAGCAAGACTGGGGCTCTGCTCTTTCCTCGCCTTGCAAACAGCCAGTGCAGTTCCTATCCCTCGTGAGCACCAAACTCCTCAATTGACACCATGCACTCTCTCTCCTCAAGGAAGGTGCTAGGCATGAATTGTCTTGCTGTTCCTCACTTGCCCTGGCAGCCATTGCAGATAATCAGCAAGACTGGGGCTCTGCTCTTTCCTAGCCTTGCAAACAGCCAATGCAGTTCCTCTCCCTCGTGAGCGCCAAACTCCTCAATTGAATCATTGCACTCTCTCTCCTCAAGGACGGTGTTAGGCAGGAATTCTCTTCCTGGTCCTCACTTGCCCTGGCACTCATTGCAGAGAAACAGCAAGACTGGGGCTCTGCTCTTTCCTAGCCTTGTGTACATCCAATGCATTTCCTCTCCCTCGTGAGCGCCAAAATGCTAAATTGAAATGTTGCACCCTCTCTCCTCCAAGGAAGGTGCTAGGCAGGAATTGTCTGGCTGGTCCTCACTTGCCCTGGCAGTCGTTACAGATAAACAGCAAGACTGGGCCTCTGCTCTTTCCTAGCCTTACAAACAGCCAATGCAGTTCCTCTCCCTCGTGAGCCGCATACTCCAAAACTGAAACGTTGCACTCTCTCTCCTCCAAGGAAGGTACTAGGCAAGAATTGTCTTGCTGGTCCTCACTTGCCCTGGCAGTCATTGCAGAGAAACAGCTAGACTGGGGCTCTGCTCTTTCCTAGCCTTGCAAACAGCCAGAGCAGTTCCTCTCCCTCGTGAGCGCCAAAGTGCTAAATTGAAACGTTGCACTCTCTCTCCTCCAAGGAAGGTGCTAGGCAGGAATTGTCTTGCTGGTCCTCACTTCCCTGGCAGTCGTTGCAGATAAACAGGAAGACTGGGGCTCTGCTCTTTCCTAGACTTTTATACATCCAATGTAGTTCCTCTCCCTCGGGTGCGCCGAAGTGCTAAATTGAAACGTTGCACTCTCTCTCCTCCAAGGACGGTGCTAGGCAGGAATTGTCTTGCTGGTCCTCACTTGCCCTGGCAGCCATTGCAGAGAAACAGCAAGACTGGGGCTCTGCTATTTCCTAGCCTTACAAACAGGCAGTGCATTTCCTCTCCCTCATGAGCGCCAAGCTCCTCAACTGAAACGTTGCACTTTCTCTCCTCAAGGTCGGTGTTAGGCAGGAATTGTCTTGCTGGTCCTCACTTGCCCTGGCAGTCATTGCAGAGAAACAGCAAGACTGGGGCTCTGCTCTTTCCTAGCCTTGCAAACACGCACTCTGCTTATCCTCAGAGGCGTTCTCAAAACTGCGAAATGAAACGTTGCACTGTCTCTCTTCCAAGGAAGGTGCTAGGCAGGAATTGTCTTGCTGGTCCTCAGTTGCCCTGGCAGTCATTGCAGAGAAACAGCAAGACTGGGGCTCTGCTCTTTCCTAGCCTTGCAAACACCCAATGCACTTCCTGTCCCTCATGAGCGCCAAACTGCTAAGTTGAAACGTTGCACTTTCTCTCCTCAAAGGAAGGTGCTAGACAGGAATTGTCGTGCTGGTCCTCACTTGCCCTGGCAGTCATTGCAGAGAAACAGCAAGACTGGGTCTCTGCTCTTTCCTAGCCTTGCAAACACGCACTCTGCTTATCCTCAGAGGCGTTCTCCGAAGTGCGAAATGAAACGTTGCACTGTCTCTCCTCAAAGGAAGGTGCTAGGCAGGGATTGTCTTCCTGGTCCTCACTTTCCCTGGCAGTCATTGTAGATAAACAGCAAGACTGGGGCTCTGCTCTTTCCTAGCCTTGCAAACAGCCAATGCAGTTCCTCTCCCTCGTGAGCGCCAAAGTGCTAAATTGAAAAGTTGCACTGTCTCTCCTCCAAGGAAGGTGGTAGGCAGGAATTGTCTTGCTGGTCCTACTTGCCCTGGCAGTCATTGCAGATAATCAGCAAGACTGGGGCTCTGCTCTTTCCTAGCCTTGCAAAGAGGCAATGCAGTTCCTCTCCCTCGTGAGCACCAAACACCTCAATTGAAACCATGCACTCGCTCTCCTCAAGGAAGGTGGTAGGCAGGAATTGTCGTGCTGGTCCTCACTTGCCCTGGCAGTTATTGCAGATAAACAGCAAGACTGGGGCTGTACTCTTTCCTAGCCTTGCAAACAGCCAGTGCAGTTCCTCTCCCTCGTGAGCGCCAAACTCCTCAATTGAAACGTTGCACTCTCTCTCCTCCACGGAAGGTGCTAGACAGGAATTGTCGTGCTGGTCCTCACTTGCCCTGGCAGTCATTGCAGAGAAACAGCAAGACTGGGGCTCTGCTCTTTCCTAGGCTTGCAAACACCCAATGCAGTTCCTGTCCCTCGTGAGCGCCAAACTGCTAAGTTGAAACGTTGCACTTTCTCTCCTCAAAGGAAGGTGCTAGACAGGAATTGTCGTGCTGGTCCTCACTTGCCCTGGCAGTCATTGCAGAGAAACAGCAAGACTGGTGCTCTGCTCTTTCCTAGCCTTGCAAACACGTACTCTGCTTATCCTCAGAGGCGTTCTCCGAACTGCGAAATGAAACGTTGCAATGTCTCTCCTCCAAGGAAGGTGTTAGGCAGGAATTGTCTTGCTGGTCCTCACTTGCCCTGGCAGTCATTGCAGAGAAACAGCTAGACTGGGGCTCTGCTCTTTCCTAGCCTTGCAAACACCCATTGCAGTTCCTGTCCCTCGTGAGCGCCAAACTGCTAAGTTGAAACGTTGCACTCTCTCTCCTCAAAGGAAGGTGCTAGGCAGGAAGTGTCGTGCTGGTCCTCACTTGCCCAGGCAGTCATTCCAGAGAAGCAGCAAGTCTGGGGCTCTGCTCTTTCCTAGCCTTGCAAACACGCACTCTGCTTATCCTCAGAGGCGTTGTCCGAACAGTGAAATGAAACGTTGCACTGTCTCTCCTCCAAGGAAGGTGCTAGGCACGAATTGTCTTGCTGGTCCTCACTTGCCCTGGCAGTCATTGCAGAGAAACAGCAAGACTGGGGCTCTGCTCTTTCCTAGCCTTGCAATCAGCCAATGCAGTTCCTCTCCCTCGTGAGGGCCAAAATGCTAAATTGAAACGTTGCACTCTCTCTCCTACAAGGAAGGTGCTAGGCAGGAATTGTCTTGCTGGTCCTCACTTGCCCTGGCAGTCATTGCAGAGAAATAGCAAGACTGGGGCTCTGCTCTTTCCTAGCCTTGCAAACACCCAATGCAGTTCCTGTCCCTCGTGAGCGCCAAACTGCTAAGTTGAAACGTTGCACTTTCTCTCCTCAAAGGAAGGTGCTAGACAGGAATTGTCGTGCTGGTCCTCACTTGCCCTGGGAGTCATTGCAGAGAAACAGCAAGACTGGGGCTCTGCTCTTTCCTAGCCTTGCAAACACGCACTCTGCTTATCCTCAGAGCCGTTCTCCGAAGTGCGAAATGAAACGTTGCACTGCCTCTACTCAAAGGAAGGTGCTAGGCAGGGATTGTCTTGCTGGTCCTCACTTGCCCTGGCAGTCATTGCACAGAAACAGCAAGATTGGGGCTCTGCTCTTTCGTAGACTTGCAAACAGCCAATCCAGTTCCTCTCCCTCGTAGAGCGCCAAACTCCTATATTGAAACGTTGCACTCTGTCTACTCCTAGGAAGGTGCTAGGCATGAATTGTTTTGCTGGTCCTCACTTGCCCTGGCAGTCATTGCAGAGAAACAGCAAGACTGGGGCTCTGCTCTTTCCTAGCCTTGCAAACACCCAATGCAGTTCCTGTCCCTCGTGAGCGCCAAACTGCTAAGTTGAAACGTTGCACTTTCTCTTTTCAAAGGAAGGTGCTAGACAGGAATTGTCGTGCTGGTCCTCACTTGCCCTGGCAGTCATTGCAGAGAAACAGCAAGACTGGGGCTCTGCTCTTTCCTAGCCTTGCAAACACGCACTCTGCTTATCCTCAGAGGCGTTCTCCGAACTGCGAAATGAAACGTTGCACTGTCTCTCCTCCAAGGAAGGTGCTAGGCAGGAATTGTCTTGCTGGTCCTCACTTGCCCTGGCAATCATTGCAGAGAAACAGCAAGACTGGGGCCCTGCTCTTTCCTAGCCTTGCAATCAGCCAATGCAGTTCCTCTCCCTCGTGAGTGCCAAAATGCTAAATTGAAACGTTGAACTCTCTCTCCTCCAAGGAAGGTGCTAGGCAGGAATTGTCTTGCTGGTCCTCTCTTGCCCTGGCAGTCATTGCAGAGAAACAGCAAGACTGGGGCTCTGCTCTTTCCTAGCCTTGCAATCAGCCAATGCAGTTCCTCTCCCTCGTGAGAGCCAAAATGCTAAATTGAAACGTTGCACTCTCTCTCCTCCAAGGAAGGTGCTAGGCAGGAATTGTCTTGCTGGTCCTCACTTGCCCTGGCAGTCATTGCAGAGAAACAGCAAGACTGGGGCTCTGCTCTTTCCTAGCCTTGCAAACACCCAATGCACTTCCTGTCCCTCGTGAGCGCCAAACTGCTAAGTTGAAACGTTGCACTTTCTCTCCTCAAAGGAAGGTGCTAGACAGGAATTGTCGTGCTGGTCCTCACTTACCCTGGCAGTCATTGCACAGAAACAGCAAGATTGGGGCTCTGCTCTTTCGTAGACTTGCAAACAGCCAATCAAGTTCCTCTCCCTCGTAGAGCGCCAAACTCCTATATTGAAAAGTTGCACTCTGTCTACTCCTAGGAAGGTGCTAGGCATGAATTGTTTTGCTGGTCCTCGCTTGTCCTGGCAGACATTGCAGAGAAACAGCAAGACTGGGGCTCTGCTCCTTCCTAGCCTTGCAAAAACCTAATGCAGTGCCTGTCCCTCGTGAGCGCCAAACAGCTAAGTTGAAATATTGCACTCTCTCTCCTCCAAGGAAGGTGGTAGCCAGGAATTGTCGTGCTGGTCCTCACTTGCCCTGGCAGTCATTGCAGAGAAACAGCAAGACTGGGGCTCTGCTCTTTCCTAGGCTTGAAAACACGCACCCTGCTTATTCTCACTCTGGTTCTCCGAAGTGTGAAATGAAACGTTGCACTGGCTCTTTTCCAAGGAAGGTGCTAGGCAGGAATTGTCGTGCTGGTCCTCACTTGCCCTGGCAGTCATTGCAGACAAACAGCAAGACTGGGGCTCTGCTCATCCTAGGCTTGCAAACACGCACTCTGCTTATCCTCAGAGTCGCTCTCCGAAGTGCGAAATGAAACGTTGCACTCTCTCTCCTCCAAGGAAGATGCTAGGCAGGAATTGTCTTGCTGGTCCTCACTTGCCCTGGCAGTCATTGCAGAGAAACAGCAAGCCTGGGGCTCTGCTCTTTCCTAGCCTTGCAAACACCCAATGCAGTTCCTGTCCCTCGTGAGCGCCAAACTGCTAAGTTGAAACGTTGCACTGTCTCTCCTCCAAGGAAGGTGCTAGACAGGAATTGTCGTGCTGGTCCTCACTTGCCCTGGCAGTCATTGCAGAGAAACAGCAAGACTGGGGCTCTGCTCTTTCCTAGCCTTGCAAACACGCACTCTGCTTATCCGCTAGAGGCGTTCTCCGAAGTGCGAAATGAAACGTTGCACTCTCTCTCCTCCAAGGAAGGTGCTAGGCAGGAATTGTCGTGCTGGTCCTCACTTGCCCTGGCAGTCATTGCAGAGAAACAGCAAGACTAGGGCTCTGCTCTTTCCTAGCCTTGCAATCAGCCAATGCAGTTCCTCTCCCTCGTGAGCGCCAAAATGCTAAATTGAAACGTTGCACTCTCTCTCCTCCAAGGAAGGTGCTAGGCAGGAATTGTCTTGATGGTCCTCACTTGCCCTGGCAGTCATTGCAGAGAAACAGCAAGACTGGGGCTCTGCTCTTTTCTAGCCTTGCAAACACCCAGTGCAGTTCCTGTCCCTCGTGAGCGCCAAACTGCTAAGTTGAAACGTTGCACTTTCTCTCCTCAAAGGAAGGTGCTAGACAGAAATTGTCGTGCTGGTCCTCACTTGCCCTGGCAGTCATTGCAGAGAAACAGCAAGACTGGGGCTCTGCTCTTTCCTAGCCTTGCAAACACGCACTCTGCTTATCCTCAGAGGCGTTCTCCGAAGTTCGAAATGAAACGTTGCACTGTCTCTCCTCCAAGGAAGGTGCTAGGCAGGAATTGTCTTGCTGGTCCTCACTTGCCCTGGCAATCATTGCAGAGAAACAGCAAGACTGGGGCCCTGCTCTTTCCTAGCCTTGAAATCAGCCAATGCAGTTCCTCTCCCTCGTGAGCGCCAAAATGCTAAATTGAAACGTTGCACTCTCTCTCCTCCAAGGAAGGTGCTAGGCAGGAATTGTCTTGCTGGTCCTCCCTTGCTCTGGCAGTCATTGCAGAGAAACAGCAAGACTAGGGCTCTGCTCTTTCCTAGCCTTGCAATCAGCCAATGCAGTTCCTCTCCCTCGTGAGCGCCAAAATGCTAAATTGAATCGTTGCACTGTCTCTCCTCCAAGGAAGGTGCTAGGCATGAATTGTCTTGCTGGTCCTCACTTGCCCTGGCAGTCATTGCAGAGAAACAGCATGACTGGTGCTCTGCTCTTTCCTAGCCTTGCAAACACCCAATGCAGTTCCTGTCCCTCGTGAGCGCCAAACTACTAAGTTGAAACGTTGCACTGGCTCTCCTCCAAGGAAGGTGCTAGGCAGGAATTGTCTTGCTGGTCCTCACTTGCCCTGGCAGTCATTGCAGAGAAACAGCAAGACTGGGGCTCTGCTCTTTCCTAGCCTTGCAAACACCCAATGCAGTTCCTCTCCCTCGTGAGCGCCAAACTGCTAAGTTGAAACGTTGCACTCTCTCTCCTCCAAGGAAGGTGGTAGGCAGGAATTGTCGTGCTGGTCCTCACTTGCTCTGGCAGTCATTGCAGAGAAGCAGCAAGACTGGGGCTCTGCTCTTTCCTAGGCTTGAAAACACGCACTCTGCTTATTCTCACTCTGGTTCTCCGAACTGCGAAATGAAACGTTGCACTGGCACTTTTCCAAGGAAGGTGCTAGGCAGGAATTGTCTTGCTGGTCCTCACTTGCCCTGGCAGTCATTGCAGAGAAACAGCAAGACTGGGGCTCTGCTCTTTCCTAGCCTTGCAAACACCCAATGCAGTTCCTGTCCCTCGTGAGCGCCAAACTGCTAAGTTGAAACGTTGAACTCTCTCTCCTCAAAGGAAGGTGCTAGGCAGGAATTGTCGTGCTGGTCCTCACTTGCCCTGGCAGTCATTGCAGACAAACAGCAAGACTGGGGCTCTGCTCTTTCCTAGCCTTGCAAACACGCACTCTGCTTATCCTCAGAGTCGTTCTCCGAACTGCGAAATGAAACGTTGCACTGGCTGTCTTCCAAGGAAGGTGCTAAGCAGGAATTGTCTTGCTGGTCCTCACTTGCCCTGGCAGTCATTGCAGAGAAACAGCAACACTGGGGCTCTGCTCTTTCCTAGCCTTGAAACACGCACTCTGCTTATCCTCTGTGTCGTTCTCCGAAGTGCGAAATGAAACGTTGCACTGTCTCTCCTCCAAGGAAGGTGCTAGGCAGGGATTGTCTTGCTGGTCCTCACTTGCCCTGGCAGTCATTGCACAGAAACAGCAAGATTGGGGCTCTGCTCTTTCGTAGACTTGCAAACAGCCAATCCAGTTCCTCTCCCTCGTAGAGCGCCAAACTCCTATATTGAAACGTTGCACTCTGTCTACTCCTAGGAAGATGCTAGGCATGAATTGTTTTGCTGGTCCTCACTTGCCCTGGCAGTCATTGCAGAGAAACAGCAAGACTGGGGCTCTGCTCTTTCCTAGCCTTGCAAAGAGGCAATGCAGTTCCTCTCCCTCGTGAGCACCAAACTCCTCAATTGAAACCATGCACTCTCTCTCCTCAAGGAAGGTGGTAGGCAGGAATTGTCTTGCTGGTCCTACTTGCCCTGGCAGTTATTGCAGATAAACAGCAAGACTGGGGCTGTACTCTTTCCTAGCCTTGCAAACAGCCAGTGCAGTTCCTCTCCCTCGTGAGCGCCAAACTCCTCAATTGAAACGTTGCACTCTCTCTCCTCCACGGAAGGTGCTAGACAGGAATTGTCGTGCTGGTCCTCACTTGCCCTGGCAGTCATTGCAGAGAAACAGCAAGACTGGGGCTCTGCTCTTTCCTAGCCTTGCAAACACGCACTCTGCTTATCCTCAGAGGAGTTCTCAAAACTGCGAAATGAAACGTTGCACTGTCTCTCTTCCAAGGAAGGTGCTAGGCAGGAATTGTCTTGCTGGTCCTCAGTTGCCCTGGCAGTCATTGCAGAGAAACAGCAAGACTGGGGCTCTGCTCTTTCCTCGCCTTGCAAACACCCAATGCACTTCCTGTCCCTCATGAGCGCCAAACTGCTAAGTTGAAACGTTGCACTTTCTCTCCTCAAAGGAAGGTGCTAGACAGGAATTGTCGTGCTGGTCCTCACTTGCCCTGGCAGTCATTGCAGAGAAACAGCAAGACTGGGTCTCTGCTCTTTCCTAGCCTTGCAAACACGCACTCTGCTTATCCTCAGAGGCGTTCTCCGAAGTGCGAAATGAAACGTTGCACTGTCTCTCCTCAAAGGAAGGTGCTAGGCAGGGATTGTCTTCCTGGTCCTCACTTTCCCTGGCAGTCATTGTAGAAAAACAGCAAGACTGGGGCTCTGCTCTTTCCTAGCCTTGCAAACAGCCAATGCAGTTCCTCTCCCTCGTGAGCGCCAAAGTGCTAAATTGAAATGTTGCACTGTCTCTCCTCCAAGGAAGGTGGTAGGCAGGAATTGTCTTGCTGGTCCTACTTGCCCTGGCAGTCATTGCAGATAATCAGCAAGACTGGGGCTCTGCTCTTTGCTAGCCTTGCAAAGAGGCAATGCAGTTCCTCTCCCTCGTGAGCACCAAACTCCTCAATTGAAACCATGCACTCTCTCTCCTCAAGGAAGGTGGTAGGCAGGAATTATCTTGCTGGTCCTACTTGCCCTGGCAGTTATTGCAGATAAACAGCAAGACTGGGGCTGTACTCTTTCCTAGCCTTGCAAACAGCCAGTGCAGTTCCTCTCCCTTGTGAGCGCCAAACTCCTCAATTGAAACGTTGCACTCTCTCTCCTCCACGGAATGTGCTAGACAGGAATTGTCGTGCTGGTCCTCACTTGCCCTGGCAGTCATTGCAGAGAAACAGCAAGACTGGGGCTCTGCTCTTTCCTAGCCTTGCAAACACGCACTCTGCTTATCCTCAGAGGAGTTCTCAAAACTGCGAAATGAAACGTTGCACTGTCTCTCTTCCAAGGAAGGTGCTAGGCAGGAATTGTCTTGCTGGTCCTCAGTTGCCCTGGCAGTCATTGCAGAGAAACAGCAAGACTGGGGCTCTGCTCTTTCCTAGCCTTGCAAACACCCAATGCACTTCCTGTCCCTCATGAGCGCCAAACTGCTAAGTTGAAACGTTGCACTTTCTCTCCTCAAAGGAAGGTGCTAGACAGGAATTGTCGTGCTGGTCCTCACTTGCCCTGGCAGTCATTGCAGAGAAACAGCAAGACTGGGTCTCTGCTCTTTCCTAGCCTTGCAAACACGCACTCTGCTTATCCTCAGAGGCGTTCTCCGAAGTGCGAAATGAAACGTTGCACTGTCTCTCCTCAAAGGAAGGTGCTAGGCAGGGATTGTCTTCCTGGCCCTCACTTTCCCTGGCAGTCATTGTAGATAAACAGCAAGACTGGGGCTCTGCTCTTTCCTAGCCTTGCAAACAGCCAATGCAGTTCCTCTCCCTCGTGAGCGCCAAAGTGCTAAATTGAAAAGTTGCACTGTCTCTCCTCCAAGGAAGGTGGTAGGCAGGAATTGTCTTGCTGGTCCTACTTGCCCTGGCAGTCATTGCAGATAATCAGCAAGACTGGGGCTCTGCTCTTTCCTAGCCTTGCAAAGAGGCAATGCAGTTCCTCTCCCTCGTGAGCACCAAACTCCTCAATTGAAACCATGCACTCTCTCTCCTCAAGGAAGGTGGTAGGCAGGAATTGTCTTGCTGGTCCTACTTGCCCTGGCAGTTATTGCAGATAAACAGTAAGACTGGGGCTGTACTCTTTCCTAGCCTTGCAAACAGCCAGTGCAGTTCCTCTCCCTCGTGAGCGCCAAACTCCTCAATTGAAACGTTGCACTCTCTCTCCTCCACGGAAGGTGCTAGACAGGAATTGTCGTGCTGGTCCTCACTTGCCCTGGCAGTCATTGCAGAGAAACAGCAAGACTGGGGCTCTGCTCTTTCCTAGCCTTGCAAACACGCACTCTGCTTATCCTCAGAGGAGTTCTCCGAACAGTGAAATGAAACGTTGCACTGTCTCTCCTCCAAGGAAGGTGGTAGGCAGGAATTGTCGTGCTGGTCCTCACTTGCCCTGGCAGTCATTGCAGAGAAACAGCAAGACTGGGGCTCTGCTCTTTCCTAGGCTTGCAAACACCCAATGCAGTTCCTGTCCCTCGTGAGCGCCAAACTGCTAAGTTGAAACGTTGCACTCTCTCTCCTCAAAGGAAGGTGCTAGGCAGGAAGTGTCGTGCTGGTCCTCACTTGCCCAGGCAGTCATTCCAGAGAAGCAGCAAGTCTGGGGCTCTGCTCTTTCCTAGCCTTGCAAACACGCACTCTGCTTATCCTCAGAGGCGTTGTCCGAACAGTGAAATGAAACGTTGCACTGTCTCTCCTCCAAGGAAGGTGCTAGGCACGAATTGTCTTGCTGGTCCTCACTTGCCCTGGCAGTCATTGCAGAGAAACAGCAAGACTGGGGCTCTGCTCTTTCCTAGCCTTGCAATCAGCCAATGCAGTTCCTCTCCCTCGTGAGGGCCAAAATGCTAAATTGAAACGTTGCACTCTCTCTCCTACAAGGAAGGTGCTAGGCAGGAATTGTCTTGCTGGTCCTCACTTGCCCTGGCAGTCATTGCAGAGAAACAGCAAGACTGGGGCTCTGCTCTTTCCTAGCCTTGCAAACACCCAATGCAGTTCCTGTCCCTCGTGAGCGCCAAACTGCTAAGTTGAAACGTTGCACTTTCTCTCCTCAAAGGAAGGTGCTAGACAGGAATTTTCGTGCTGGTCCTCACTTGCCCTGGCAGTCATTGCAGAGAAACAGCAAGACTGGGGCTCTGCTCTTTCCTAGCCTTGCAAACACGCACTCTGCTTATCCTCAGAGCCGTTCTCCGAAGTGCGAAATGAAACGTTGCACTGCCTCTACTCAAAGGAAGGTGCTAGGCAGGGATTGTCTTGCTGGTCCTCACTTGCCCTGGCAGTCATTGCACAGAAACAGCAAGATTGGGGCTCTGCTCTTTCGTAGACTTGCAAACAGCCAATCCAGTTCCTCTCCCTCGTAGAGCGCCAAACTCCTATATTGAAACGTTGCACTCTGTCTACTCCTAGGAAGGTGCTAGGCATGAATTGTTTTGCTGGTCCTCACTTGCCCTGGCAGTCATTGCAGAGAAACAGCAAGACTGGTGCTGTGCTCTTTCCTAGCCTTGCAAACACCCAATGCAGTTCCTGTCCCTCGTGAGCGCCAAACTGCTAAGTTGAAACGTTGCACTTTCTCTTTTCAAAGGAAGGTGCTAGAGAGGAATTGTCGTGCTGGTCCTCACTTGCCCTGGCAGTCATTGCAGAGAAACAGCAAGACTGGGGCTCTGCTCTTTCCTAGCCTTGCAAACACGCACTCTGCTTATCCTCAGAGGCGTTCTCCGAACTGCGAAATGAAACGTTGCACTGTCTCTCCTCCAAGGAAGGTGCTAGGCAGGAATTGTCTTGCTGGTCCTCACTTGCCCTGGCAATCATTGCAGAGAAACAGCAAGACTGGGGCCCTGCTCTTTCCTAGCCTTGCAATCAGCCAATGCAGTTCCTCTCCCTCGTGAGCGCCAAAATGCTAAATTGAAACGTTGCACTCTCTCTCCTCCAAGGAAGGTGCTGGGCAGGAATTGTCTTGCTGGTCCTCTCTTGCCCTGGCAGTCATTGCAGAGAAACAGCAAGACTGGGGCTCTGCTCTTTCCTAGCCTTGCAATCAGCCAATGCAGTTCCTCTCCCTCGTGAGAGCCAAAATGCTAAATTGAAACGTTGCACTCTCTCTCCTCCAAGGAAGGTGCTAGACAGGAATTGTCTTGCTGGTCCTCACTTGCCCTGGCAGAAATTGCAGAGAAACAGCAAGACTGGGGCTCTGCTCTTTCCTAGCCTTGCAAACACCCAATGCACTTCCTGTCCCTCGTGAGCGCCAAACTGCTAAGTTGAAACGTTGCACTTTCTCTCCTCAAAGGAAGGTGCTAGACAGGAATTGTCGTGCTGGTCCTCACTTACCCTGGCAGTCATTGCACAGAAACAGCAAGATTGGGGCTCTGCTCTTTCGTAGACTTGCAAACAGCCAATCAAGTTCCTCTCCCTCGTAGAGCGCCAAACTCCTATATTGAAAAGTTGCACTCTGTCTACTCCTAGGAAGGTGCTAGGCATGAATTGTTTTGCTGGTCCTCGCTTGTCCTGGCAGACATTGCAGAGAAACAGCAAGACTGGGGCTCTGCTCCTTCCTAGCCTTGCAAAAACCTAATGCAGTGCCTGTCCCTCGTGAGCGCCAAACTGCTAAGTTGAAATATTGCACTCTCTCTCCTCCAAGGAAGGTGGTAGCCAGGAATTGTCGTGCTGGTCCTCACTTGCCCTGGCAGTCATTGCAGAGAAACAGCAAGACTGGGGCTCTGCTCTTTCCTAGGCTTGAAAACACGCACCCTGCTTATTCTCACTCTGGTTCTCCGAAGTGTGAAATGAAACGTTGCACTGGCTCTTTTCCAAGGAAGGTGCTAGGCAGGAATTGTCGTGCTGGTCCTCAGTTGCCCTGGCAGTCATTGCAGACAAACAGCAAGACTGGGGCTCTGCTCATCCTAGGCTTGCAAACACGCACTCTGCTTATCCTCAGAGTCGCTCTCCGAAGTGCGAAATGAAACGTTGCACTCTCTCTCCTCCAAGGAAGATGCTAGGCAGGAATTGTCTTGCTGGTCCTCACTTGCCCTGGCAGTCATTGCAGAGAAACAGCAACACTGGGGCTCTGCTCTTTCCTAGCCTTGCAAACACCCAATGCAGTTCCTGTCCCTCGTGAGCGCCAAACTGCTAAGTTGAAACGTTGCACTGTCTCTCCTCCAAGGAAGGTGCTAGACAGGAATTGTCGTGCTGGTCCTCACTTGCCCTGGCAGTCATTGCAGAGAAACAGCAAGACTGGGGCTCTGCTCTTTCCTAGCCTTGCAAACACGCACTCTGCTTATCCTCTAGAGGCGTTCTCCGAAGTGCGAAATGAAACGTTGCACTCTCTCTCCTCCAAGGAAGGTGCTAGGCAGGAATTGTCGTGCTGGTCCTCACTTGCCCTGGCAGTCATTGCAGAGAAACAGCAAGACTAGGGCTCTGCTCTTTCCTAGCCTTGCAATCAGCCAATGCAGTTCCTCTCCCTCGTGAGCGCCAAAATGCTAAATTGAAACGTTGCACTCTCTCTCCTCCAAGGAAGGTGCTAGGCAGGAATTGTCTTGATGGTCCTCACTTGCCCTGGCAGTCATTGCAGAGAAACAGCAAGACTGGGGCTCTGCTCTTTTCTAGCCTTGCAAACACCCAATGGAGTTCCTGTCCCTCGTGAGCGCCAAACTGCTAAGTTGAAACGTTGCACTTTCTCTTTTCAACGGAAGGTGCTAGACAGGAATTGTCGTGCTGGTCCTCACTTGCCCTGGCAGTCATTGCAGAGAAACAGCAAGACTGGGGCTCTGCTCTTTCCTAGGCTTGAAAACACGCACTCTGCTTATCCTCAGAGGCGTTCTCCGAAGTGCGAAATGAAACGTTGCACTGTCTCTCCTCCAAGGAAGGTGCTAGGCAGGAATTGTCTTGCTGGTCCTCACTTGCCCTGGCAATCATTGCAGAGAAACAGCAAGACTGGGGCCCTGCTCTTTCCTAGCCTTGCAATCAGCCAATGCAGTTCCTCTCCCTCGTGAGCGCCAAAATGCTAAATTGAAACGTTGCACTCTCTCTCCTCCAAGGAAGGTGCTAGGCAGGAATTGTCTTGCTGGTCCTCCCTTGCCCTGGCAGTCATTGCAGAGAAACAGCAAGACTGGGGCTCTGCTCTTTCCTAGCCTTGCAATCAGCCAATGCAGTTCCTCTCCCTCGTGAGCGCCAAAATGCTAAATTGAATCGTTGCACTGTCTCTCCTCCAAGGAAGGTGCTAGGCAGGAATTGTCTTGCTGGTCCTCACTTGCCCTGGCAGTCGTTGCAGAGAAACAGCAAGACTGGTGCTCTGCTCTTTCCTAGCCTTGCAAACACCCAATGCAGTTCCTGTCCCTCGTGAGCGCCAAACTACTAAGTTGAAACGTTGCACTGGCTCTCCTCCAAGGAAGGTGCTAGGCAGGAATTGTCTTGCTGGTCCTCACTTGCCCTGGCAGTCATTGCAGAGAAACAGCAAGACTGGGGCTCTGCTCTTTCCTAGCCTTGCAAACACCCAATGCAGTTCCTCTCCCTCGTGAGCGCCAAACTGCTAAGTTGAAACGTTGCACTCTCTCTCCTCCAAGGAAGGTGGTAGGTAGGAATTGTCGTGCTGGTCCTCACTTGCTCTGGCAGTCATTGCAGAGAAGCAGCAAGACTGGGGCTCTGCTCTTTCCTAGGCTTGAAAACACGCACTCTGCTTATTCTCACTCTGGTTCTCCGAACTGCGAAATGAAACGTTTCACTGGCATTTTCCAAGGAAGGTGCTAGGCAGGAATTGTCTTGCTGGTCCTCACTTGCCCTGGCAGTCATTGCAGAGAAACAGCAAGACTGGGGCTCTGCTCTTTCCTAGCCTTGCAAACACCCAATGCAGTTCCTCTCCCTCGTGAGCGCCAAACTGCTAAGTTGAAACGTTGAACTCTCTCTCCTCAAAGGAAGGTGCTAGGCAGGAATTGTCGTGCTGGTCCTCACTTGCCCTGGCAGTCATTGCAGACAAACAGCAAGACTGGGGCTCTGCTCTTTCCTAGCCTTGCAAACACGCACTCTGCTTATCCTCAGAGGCGTTCTCCGAACTGCGAAATGAAACGTTGCACTGGCTGTCTTCCAAGGAAGGTGCTAAGCAGGAATTGTCTTGCTGGTCCTCACTTGCCGTGGCAGTCATTGCAGAGAAACAGCAACACTGGGGCTCTGCTCTTTCCTAGCCTTGCAAACACGCACTCTGCTTATCCTCTGTGTCGTTCTCCGAAGTGCGAAATGAAACGTTGCACTGTCTCTCCTCCAAGGAAGGTGCTAGGCAGGGATTGTCTTGCTGGTCCTCACTTGCCCTGGCAGTCATTGCACAGAAACAGCAAGATTGGGGCTCTGCTCTTTCGTAGACTTGCAAACAGCCAATCCAGTTCCTCTCCCTCGTAGAGCGCCAAACTCCTATATTGAAACGTTGCACTCTGTCTACTCCTAGGAAGATGCTAGGCATGAATTGTTTTGCTGGTCCTCACTTGCCCTGGCAGTCATTGCAGAGAAACAGCAAGACTGGGGCTCTGCTCTTTCCTAGCCTTGCAAACACCCAATGCAGTTCCTGTCCCTCGTGAGAGCCAAACTGCTAAGTTGAAACGTTGCACTTTCTCTTTTCAAAGGAAGGTGCTAGACAGGAATTGTCGTGCTGGTCCTCACTTGCCCTGGCAGTCATTGCAGAGAAACAGCAAGACTGGGGCTCTGCTCTTTCCTAGCCTTGCAAACACGCACTCTGCTTATCCTCAGAGGCGTTCTCCGAACTGCGAAATGAAACGTTGCACTGTCTCTCCTCAAAGGAAGGTGCTAGGCAGGAATTGTCTTGCTGGTCCTCACTTGCCCTGGCAATCATTGCAGAGAAACAGCAAGACTGGGGCCCTGCTCTTTCCTAGCCTTGCAATCAGCCAATGCAGTTCCTCTCCCTCGTGAGCGCCAAAATGCTAAATTGAAACGTTGCACTCTCTCTCCTCCAAGGAAGGTGCTAGGCAGGAATTGTCTTGCTGGTCCTCACTTGCCCTGGCAGTCATTGCAGAGAAACAGCAAGACTGGGGCTCTGCTCTTTCCTAGCCTTGCAATCAGCCAATGCAGTTCCTCTCCCTCGTGAGCGCCAAAATGCTAAATTGAAACGTTGCACTCTCTCTCCTCAAAGGAAGGTGCAAGGCAGGAATTGTCGTGCTGGTCCTCACTTGCCCTGGCAGTCATTGCAGACAAACAGCAAGACTGGGGCTCTGCTCTTTCCTAGCCTTGCAAACACGCACTCTGCTTATCCTCAGAGTCGCTCTCCGAAGTGCGAAATGAAACGTTGCACTCTCTCTCCTCCAAGGAAGGTGCTAGGCAGGAATTGTCTTGCTGGTCCACACTTGCCCTGGCAGTCATTGCAGACAAACAGCAAGACTGGGGCTCTGCTCTTTCCTAGCCTTGCAAACACGGACTCTGCTTATCCTCAGAGTCGTTCTCCGAACTGCGAAATGAAACGTTGCACTGGCTGTCTTCCAAGGAAGGTGCTAAGCAGGAATTGTCTTGCTGGTCCTCACTTGCCCTGGCAGTCATTGCAGAGAAACAGCAACACTGGGGCTCTGCTCTTTCCTAGCCTTGCAATCAGCCAATGCAGTTCCTCTCCCTCGTGAGCGCCAAAATGCTAAATTGAAACGTTGCACTCTCTCTCCTCCAAGGAAGGTGCTAGGCAGGAATTGTCTTGTTGGTCCTCACTTGCCCTGGCAGTCATTGCAGAGAAAGAGCAAGACTGGGGCTCTGCTCTTTCCTAGCCTTGCAAACACGCACTCTGCTTATCCTCAGAGGCGTTCTCCGAACAGCGAAATGAAACGTTGCACTCTCTGTACTCCAAGGAACGTGCTAGGCAGGAATTGTCTTGCTGGTCCTCACTTGCCCTGGCAGTCATTGCAGAGAAACAGCAAGACTGGGGCTCTGCTCTTTCCTAGCCTTGCAAACACCCAATGCAGTTCCTCTCCCTCGTGAGCGCCAAACTGCTAAGTTGAAACGTTGCACTCTCTCTCCTCCAAGGAAGGTGGTAGGCAGGAATTGTCGTGCTGGTCCTCACTTGCTCTGGCAGTCATTGCAGAGAAACAGCAAGACTGGGGCTCTGCTCTTTCCTAGCCTTGCAAACACGCACTCTGCTTCTTCTCAGAGTCGTTCTCCGAACTGCGAAATGAAACGTTGCACTGTCTCTCCTCCAAGGAAGGTGATAGGCAGGAACTGTCTTGCTGGTCCTCACTTGCCCTGGCAGTCATTACAGAGAAACAGCAAGACTGGGGCTCTGCTCTTTCCTAGCCTTGCAAACACCCAATGCAGTTCCTCTCCCTCGTGAGCGCCAAACTGCTAAGCTGAAACGTTGCACTCTCTCTCCTCCAAGGAAGGTGGTAGGCAGGAATTGTCGTGCTGGTCCTCACTTGCTCTGGCAGTCATTGCAGAGAAACAGCAAGACTGGGGCTCTGCCCTTTCCTAGGCTTGAAAACACGCACTCTGCTTATTCTCACTCTGGTTCTCCCGAACTGCGAAATGAAACGTTGCACTGGCACTTTTCCAAGGAAGGTGCTAGGCAGGAATTGTCTTGCTGGTCCTCACTTGCCCTGGCAGTCATTGCAGAGAAACAGCAAGACTGGGGCTCTGCTCTTTCCTAGCCTTGGAAACACCCAATGCAGTTCCTGTCCCTCGTGAGCGCCAAACTGCTAAGTTGAAACGTTGCACTGTCTCTCCTCCAAGGAAGGTGCTAGACAGGAATTGTCGTGCTGGTCCTCACTTGCCCTGGCAGTCATTGCAGAGAAACAGCAAGGCTGGGGGTCTGCTTTTTCCTAGGCTTGAAAACACGCACTCTGCTTATTCTCACTCTGGTTCTCCGAACTGCGAAATGAAACGTTGCACTGTCTCTCCTCCAAGGAAGGTGGTAGGCAGGAATTGTCTTGCTGGTCCTCACTTGCCCTGGCAGCCATTGCAGAGAAACAGCAAGACTGGGGCTCTGCTCTTTCCTAGCCTTGCAATCAGCCAATGCAGTTCCTCTCCCTCGTGAGCGCCAAAATGCTAAATTGAAACGTTGCACTCTCTCTCCTCCAAGGAAGGTGCTAGGCAGGAATTGTCTTGCTGGTCCTCACTTGCCCTGGCAGTCATTGCAGAGAAACAGCAAGACTGGGGCTCTGCTCTTTCCTAGCCTTGCAAACACGCACTCTGATTATCCTCAGAGGCGTTCTCCGAACAGCGAAATGAAACGTTGCACTCACTGTACTCCAAGGAAGGTGCTAGGCAGGAATTGTCTTGCTGGTCCTCACTTGCCCTGGCAGTCATTGCAGAGAAACAGCAAGACTGGGGCTCTGCTCTTTCCTAGCCTTGCAAACACCCAATGCAGTTCCTGTCCCTCGTGAGCGCCAAACTGCTAAGTTGAAACGTTGCACTCTCTCTCCTCAAAGGAAGGTGCTAGGCAGGAATTGTCGTGCTGGTCCTCACTTGCCCTGGCAGTCATTGCAGACAAACAGCAAGACTGGGGCTCTGCTCTTTCCTAGCCTTGCAAACACGGACTCTGCTTATCCTCAGAGTCGCTCTCCGAAGTGCGAAATGAAACGTTGCACTCACTGTACTCCAAGGAACGTGCTAGGCAGGAATTGTCTTGGTGGTCCTCACTTGCCCTGGCAGTCATTGCAGAGAAACAGCAAGACTGGGGCTCTGCTCTTTCCTAGCCTTGGAAACACCCAATGCAGTTCCTGTCCCTCGTGAGCGCCAAACTGCTAAGTTGAAACGTTGCACTGTCTCTCCTCCAAGGAAGGTGCTAGACAGGAATTGTCGTGCTGGTCCTCACTTGCCCTGGCAGTCATTGCAGAGAAACAGCAAGGCTGGGGGTCTGCTTTTTCCTAGGCTTGAAAACACGCACTCTGCTTATTCTCACTCTGGTTCTCCGAACTGCGAAATGAAACGTTGCACTGTCTCTCCTCCAAGGAAGGTGGTAGGCAGGAATTGTCTTGCTGGTCCTCACTTGCCCTGGCAGCCATTGCAGAGAAACAGCAAGACTGGGGCTCTGCTCTTTCCTAGCCTTGCAATCAGCCAATGCAGTTCCTCTCCCTCGTGAGCGCCAAAATGCTAAATTGAAACGTTGCACTCTCTCTCCTCCAAGGAAGGTGCTAGGCAGGAATTGTCTTGCTGGTCCTCACTTGCCCTGGCAGTCATTGCAGAGAAACAGCAAGACTGGGGCTCTGCTCTTTCCTAGCCTTGCAAACACGCACTCTGATTATCCTCAGAGGCGTTCTCCGAACAGCGAAATGAAACGTTGCACTCACTGTACTCCAAGGAAGGTGCTAGGCAGGAATTGTCTTGCTGGTCCTCACTTGCCCTGGCAGTCATTGCAGAGAAACAGCAAGACTGGGGCTCTGCTCTTTCCTAGCCTTGCAAACACCCAATGCAGTTCCTGTCCCTCGTGAGCGCCAAACTGCTAAGTTGAAACGTTGCACTCTCTCTCCTCAAAGGAAGGTGCTAGGCAGGAATTGTCGTGCTGGTCCTCACTTGCCCTGGCAGTCATTGCAGACAAACAGCAAGACTGGGGCTCTGCTCTTTCCTAGCCTTGCAAACACGGACTCTGCTTATCCTCAGAGTCGCTCTCCGAAGTGCGAAATGAAACGTTGCACTCACTGTACTCCAAGGAACGTGCTAGGCAGGAATTGTCTTGGTGGTCCTCACTTGCCCTGGCAGTCATTGCAGAGAAACAGCAAGATTGGGGCTCTGCTCTTTCGTAGACTTGCAAACAGCCAATGCAGTTCCTCTCCCTCGTAGAGCGCCAAACTCCTATATTGAAACGTTGCACTCTGTCTACTCCTAGGAAGGCGCTAGGCATGAATTGTTTTGCTGACCCTCACTTGCCCTGGCATTCATTGCAGACAAACAGCAAGACTGGGGCTCTGCTCTTTCCTAGCCTTGCAAACACCCAATGCAGTTCCTCTCTCTCGTGAGCGCCAAACTGCTAAGTTGAAACGTTGCACTCTCTCTCCTCCAAGGAAGGTGGTAGGCAGGAATTGTCGTGCTGGTCCTCACTTGCTCTGGCAGTCATTGCAGAGAAACAGCAAGACTGGGGCTCTGCTCTTTCCTAGTCTTGAAAACACGCACTCTGCTTATTCTCACTCTGGTTCTCCGAACTGCGAAATGAAACGTTGCACTGGCACTTTTCCAAGGAAGGTGCTAGGCAGGAATTGTCTTGCTGGTCCTCACTTGCCCTGGCAGTCATTGCAGAGAAACAGCAAGACTGGGGCTCTGCTCTTTCCTAGCCTTGCAAACACCCAATGCAGTTCCTGTCCCTCGTGAGCGCCAAACTGCTAAGTTGAAACGTTGCACTCTCTCTCCTCAAAGGAAGGTGCTAGGCAGGAATTGTCGTGCTGGTCCTCACTTGCCCTGGCAGTCATTGCAGACAAACAGCAAGACTGGGGCTCTGCTCTTTCCTAGCCTTGCAAAAACGGACTCTGCTTATCCTCAGAGTCGCTCTCCGAAGTGCGAAATGAAACGTTGCACTCTCTCTCCTCCAAGGAAGGTGGTAGGCAGGAATAGTCTTGCTGGTCCTCACTTGTCCTGGCAGTCATTGCAGAGAAACAGCAAGACTGGGGCTCTGCTCTTTCCTAGCCTTGCAAACACGCATTCTGCTTCTTCTCAGAGTCGTTCTCCGAACTGCGAAATGAAACGTTGCACTGTCTCTCCTCCAAGGAAGGTGATAGGCAGGAACTGTCTTGCTGGTCCTCACTTGCCCTGGCAGTCATTGCAGAGAAACAGCAAGACTGGGGCTCTGCTCTTTCCTAGCCTTGCAAACACCCAATGCAGTTCCTCTCCCTCGTGAGCGCCAAACTGCTAAGCTGAAACGTTGCACTCTCTCTCCTCCAAGGAAGGTGGTAGGCAGGAATTGTCGTGCTGGTCCACACTTGCCCTGGCAGTCATTGCAGAGAAACAGCAAGACTGGGGCTCTGCTCTTTCCTAGCCTTGCAAACACGCACTCTGCTTATCCTCAGAGTCGTTCTCCGAACTGCGAAATGAAACGTTGCACTGGCTGTCTTCCAAGGAAGGTGCTAAGCAGGAATTGTCTTGCTGGTCCTCACTTGCCCTGGCAGTCATTGCAGAGAAACAGCAACACTGGGGCTCTGCTCTTTCCTAGCCTTGCAATCAGCCAATGCAGATCCTCTCCCTCGTGAGCGCCAAAATGCTAAATTGAAACGTTGCACTCTCTCTCCTCCAAGGAAGATGCTAGGCAGGAATTGTCTTGCTGGTCCTCACTTGCCCTGGCAGTCATTGCAGACAAACAGCAAGACTGGGGCTCTGCTCTTTCCTAGCCTTGCAAACACGGACTCTGCTTATCCTCAGAGTCGCTCTCCGAAGTGCGAAATGAAACGTTGCACTCTCTCTCCTCCAAGGAAGGTGGTAGGCAGGAATTGTCTTGCTGGTCCTCACTTGTCCTGGCAGTCATTGCAGAGAAACAGCAAGACTGGGGCTCTGCTCTTTCCTAGCCTTGCAAACACCCAATGCAGTTCCTCTCCCTCGTGAGCGCCAAACTGCTAAGTTAAAACGTTGCACTCTCTCTCCTCCAAGGAAGGTGGTAGGCAGGAATTGTCGTGCTGGTCCACACTTGCCCTGGCAGTCATTGCAGAGAAACAGCAAGACTGGGGCTCTGCTCTTTCCTAGCCTTGCAAACACGCACTCTGCTTATCCTCAGAGTCGTTCTCCGAACTGCGAAATGAAACGTTGCACTGGCTGTCTTCCAATGAAGGTGCTAAGCAGGAATTGTCTTGCTGGTCCTCACTTGCCCTGGCAGTCATTGCAGAGAAACAGCAACACTGGGGCTCTGCTCTTTCCTAGCCTTGCAATCAGCCAATGCAGATCCTCTCCCTCGTGAGCGCCAAAATGCTAAATAGAAACGTTGCACTCTCTCTCCTCCAAGGAAGGTGCTAGGCAGGAATTGTCTTGCTGGTCCTCACTTGCCCTGGCAGTCATTGCAGAGAAACAGCAAGACTGGGGCTCTGCTCTTTCCTAGCCTTGCAAACACGCACTCTGCTTATCCTCAGAGCCGTTCTCCGAACAGCGAAATGAAACGTTGCACTCACTGTACTCCAAGGAACGTGCTAGGCAGGAATTGTCTTGGTGGTCCTCACTTGCCCTGGCAGTCATTGCAGAGAAACAGCAAGATTGGGGCTCTGCTCTTTTGTAGACTTGCAAACAGCCAATGCAGTTCCTCTCCCTCGTAGAGCGCCAAACTCCTATATTGAAACGTTGCACTCTGTCTACTCCTAGGAAGGCGCTAGGCATGAATTGTTTTGCTGATCCTCACTTGCCCTGGCATTCATTGCAGACAAACAGCAAGACTGGGGCTCTGCTCTTTCCTAGCCTTGCAAACACCCAATGCAGTTCCTCTCTCTCGTGAGCGCCAAACTGCTAAGTTGAAACGTTGCACTCTCTCCCCTCCAAGGAAGGTGCTAGGCAGGAATTGTCTTGCTGGTCCTCACTTGCCCTGGCAGTCATTGCAGACAAACAGCAAGACTGGGGCTCTGCTCTTTCCTAGCCTTGCAAACACGGACTCTGCTTATCCTCAGAGTCGCTCTCCGAAGTGCGAAATGAAACGTTGCACTCTCTCTCCTCCAAGGAAGGTGGTAGGCAGGAATTGTCTTGCTGGTCCTCACTTGTCCTGGCAGTCATTGCAGAGAAACAGCAAGACTGGGGCTCTGCTCTTTCCTAGCCTTGCAAACACCCAATGCAGTTCCTCTCCCTCGTGAGCGCCAAACTGCTAAGTTAAAACGTTGCACTCTCTCTCCTCCAAGGAAGGTGGTAGGCAGGAATTGTCGTGCTGGTCCTCACTTGCTCTGGCAGTCATTGCAGAGAAACAGCAAGACTGGGGCTCTGCTCTTTCCTAGCCTTGCAAACACGCACTCTGCTTCTTCTCAGAGTCGTTCTCCGAACTGCGAAATGAAACGTTGCACTGTCTCTCCTCCAAGGAAGGTGATAGGCAGGAACTGTCTTGCTGGTCCTCACTTGCCCTGGCAGTCATTGCAGAGAAACTGCAAGACTGGGGCTCTGCTCTTTCCTAGCCTTGCAGACACCCAATGCAGTTCCTCTCCCTCGTGAGCGCCAAACTGCTAAGCTGAAACGTTGCACTCTCTCTCCTCCAAGGAAGGTGGTAGGCAGGAATTGTCGTGCTGGTCCACACTTGCCCTGGCAGTCATTGCAGAGAAACAGCAAGACTGGGGCTCTGCTCTTTCCTAGCCTTGCAAACACGCACTCTGCTTATCCTCAGAGTCGTTCTCCGAACTGCGAAATGAAACGTTGCACTGGCTGTCTTCCAAGGAAGGTGCTAAGCAGGAATTGTCTTGCTGGTCCTCACTTGCCCTGGCAGTCATTGCAGAGAAACAGCAACACTGGGGCTCTGCTCTTTCCTAGCCTTGCAATCAGCCAATGCAGATCCTCTCCCTCGTGAGCGCCAAAATGCTAAATAGAAACGTTGCACTCTCTCTCCTCCAAGGAAGGTGCTAGGCAGGAATTGTCTTGCTGGTCCTCACTTGCCCTGGCAGTCATTGCAGAGAAACAGCAAGACTGGGGCTCTGCTCTTTCCTAGCCTTGCAAACACGCACTCTGCTTATCCTCAGAGGCGTTCTCCGAACAGCGAAATGAAACGTTGCACTCACTGTACTCCAAGGAACGTGCTAGGCAGGAATTGTCTTGGTGGTCCTCACTTGCCCTGGCAGTCATTGCAGAGAAACAGCAAGATTGGGGCTCTGCTCTTTTGTAGACTTGCAAACAGCCAATGCAGTTCCTCTCCCTCGTAGAGCGCCAAACTCCTATATTGAAACGTTGCACTCTGTCTACTCCTAGGAAGGCGCTAGGCATGAATTGTTTTGCTGATCCTCACTTGCCCTGGCATTCATTGCAGACAAACAGCAAGACTGGGGCTCTGCTCTTTCCTAGCCTTGCAAACACCCAATGCAGTTCCTCTCTCTCGTGAGCGCCAAACTGCTAAGTTGAAACGTTGCACTCTCTCCCCTCCAAGGAAGGTGGTAGGCAGGAATTGTCGTGCTGGTCCTCACTTGCTCTGGCAGTCATTGCAGAGAAACAGCAAGACTGGGGCTCCGCTCTTTCCTAGGCTTGAAAACACGCACTCTGCTTATTCTCACTCTGGTTCTCCGAACTGCGAAATGAAACGTTGCACTGGCACTTTTCCAAGGAAGGTGCTAGGCAGGAATTGTCTTGCTGGTCCTCACTTGCCCTGGCAGTCATTGCAGAGAAACAGCAAGACTGGGGCTCTGCTCTTTCCTAGCCTTGCAAACACCCAATGCAGTTCCTGTCCCTCGTGAGCGCCAAACTGCTAAGTTGAAACGTTGCACTCTCTCTCCTCAAAGGAAGGTGCTAGGCAGGAATTGCCGTGCTGGTCCTCACTTGCCCTGGCAGTCATTGCAGACAAACAGCAAGACTGGGGCTCTGCTCTTTCCTAGCCTTGCAAACACGGACTCTGCTTATCCTCAGAGTCGCTCTCCGAAGTGCGAAATGAAACGTTGCACTCTCTCTCCTCCAAGGAAGGTGCTAGGCAGGAATTGTCTTGCTGGTCCACACTTGCCCTGGCAGTCATTGCAGACAAACAGCAAGACTGGGGCTCTGCTCTTTCCTAGCCTTGCAAACACGCACTCTGCTTATCCTCAGAGTCGTTCTCCGAACTGCGAAATGAAACGTTGCACTGGCTGTCTTCCAAGGAAGGTGCTAAGCAGGAATTGTCTTGCTGGTCCTCACTTGCCCTGGCAGTCATTGCAGAGAAACAGCAACACTGGGGCTCTGCTCTTTCCTAGCCTTGCAATCAGCCAATGCAGTTCCTCTCCCTCGTGAGCGCCAAAATGTTAAATTGAATCGTTGCACTCTCTCTCCTCCAAGGAAGGTGCTAGGCAGGAATTGTCTTGCTGGTCCTCACTTGCCCTGGCAATCATTGCAGAGAAACAGCAAGACTGGGGCCCTGCTCTTTCCTAGCCTTGCAATCAGCCAATGCAGTTCCTCTGCCTCGTGAGCGCCAAAATGCTAAATTGAAACGTTGCACTCTCTCTCCTCCAAGGAAGGTGCTAGGCAGGAATTGTCTTGCTGGTCCTCACTTGCCCTGGCAGTCATTGCACAGAAACAGCAAGACTGGGGCTCTGCTCTTTCCTAGCCTTGCAAACACCCAATGCACTTCCTGTCCCTCGTGAGCGCCAAACTGCGAAGTTGAAACGTTGCACTCTCTCTCCTCAAAGGAAGGTGCTAGACAGGAATTGTCGTGCTGGTCCTCACTTGCCGTGGCAGTCATTGCAGAGAAACAGCAAGACTGGGTCTCTGCTCTTTCCTAGCCTTGCAAACACGCACTCTGCTTATCCTCAGAGGCGTTCTCCGAAGTGCGAAATGAAACGTTGCACTGTCTCTCCTCAAAGGAAGGTGCTAGGCAGGGATTGTCTTGCTGGTCCTCACTTTCCCTGGCAGTCATTGTAGATAAACAGCAAGACTGGGGCTCTGCTCTTTCCTAGCCTTGCAAACAGCCAATGCAGTTCCTCTCCCTCGTGAGCGCCAAACTGCTAAGTTGAAACGTTGCACTCTCTCTCCTCCAAGGAAGGTGCTAGGCAGGAATTGTCTTGCTGGTCCTCACTTGCCCTGGCAGTCATTGCAGAGAAACAGCAAGACTGGGGCTCTGCTCTTTCGTAGCATTGCAAACAGCCAATGCAGTTCCTCTCCCTCGTAGAGCGCCAAACTCCTATATTGAAACGTTGCACTCTGTCTACTCCTAGGAAGGCGCTAGGCATGAATTGTTTTGCTGGTCCTCACTTGCCCTGGCATTCATTGCAGACAAACAGCAAGACTGGGGCTCTGCTCTTTCCTAGCCTTGCAAACACCCAATGCAGTTCCTCTCTCTCGTGAGCGCCAAACTGCTAAGTTGAAACGTTGCACTCTCTCTCCTCCAAGGAAGGTGGTAGGCAGGAATTGTCGTGCTGGTCCTCACTTGCTCTGGCAGTCATTGCAGAGAAACAGCAAGACTGGGGCTCTGCTCTTTCCTAGGCTTGAAAACACGCACTCTGCTTATTCTCACTCTGGTTCTCCGATCTGCGAAATGAAACGTTGCACTGGGACTTTTCCAAGGAAGGTGCTAGGCAGGAATTGTCTTGCTGGTCCTCACTTGCCCTGGCAGTCATTGCAGAGAAACAGCAAGACTGGGGCTCTGCTCTTTCCTAGCCTTGCAAACACCCAATGCAGTTCCTGTCCCTGGTGAGCGCCAAACTGCTAAGTTGGAACGTTGCACTCTCTCTCCTCCAAGGAAGGTGCTAGGCAGGAATTGTCGTGCTGGTCCTCACTTGCCCTGGCAGTCATTGCAGACAAACAGCAAGACTGGGGCTCTACTCTTTCCTAGCCTTGCAAACACGGACTCTGCTTATCCTCAGAGTCGCTCTCCGAAGTGCGAAATGAAACGTTGCACTCTGTCTACTCCTAGGAAGGCGCTAGGCATGAATTGTTTTGCTGGTCCTCACTTGCCCTGGCAGTCATTGCAGAGAAACAGCAAGACTGGGGCTCTGCTCTTTCCTACCCTTGCAAACACGCACTCTGCTTATCCTCAGAGTCGCTCTCCGAAGTGCGAAATGAAACGTTGCACTCTCTCTCCTCCAAGGAAGGTGCTAGGCAGGAATTGTCTTGCTGGTCCTCACTTGCCCTGGCAGTCATTGCAGAGAAACAGCAAGACTGGGGCTCTGCTCTTTCCTAGCCTTGCAAACACGCACTCTGCTTATCCTCAGAGGCGTTCTCCGAACAGCGAAATGAAACGTTGCACTCACTGTACTCCAAGGAACGTGCTAGGCAGGAATTGTCTTGGTGGTCCTCACTTGCCCTGGCAGTCATTGCAGAGAAACAGCAAGATTGGGGCTCTGCTCTTTCCTAGCCTTGCAAACACCCAATGCAGTTCCTGTCCCTCGTGAGCGCCAAACTGCTAAGTTGAAACGTTGCACTCTCTCTCCTCCAAGGAAGGTGCTAGGCAGGAATTGTCTTGCTGGTCCTCACTTGCCCTGGCAGTCATTGCAGACAAACAGCAAGACTGGGGCTCTGCTCTTTCCTAGCCTTGCAAACACCCAATGCAGTTCCTCTCCCTCGTGAGCGCCAAACTGCTAAGCTGAAACGTTGCACTCTCTCTCCTCCAAGGAAGGTGGTAGGCAGGAATTGTCGTGCTGGTCCACACTTGCCCTGGCAGTCATTGCAGAGAAACAGCAAGACTGGGGCTCTGCTCTTTCCTAGCCTTGCAAACACGCACTCTGCTTATCCTCAGAGTCGTTCTCCGAACTGCGAAATGAAACGTTGCACTGGCTGTCTTCCAAGGAAGGTGCTAAGCAGGAATTGTCTTGCTGGTCCTCACTTGCCCTGGCAGTCATTGCAGAGAAACAGCAACACTGGGGCTCTGCTCTTTCCTAGCCTTGCAATCAGCCAATGCAGTTCCTCTCCCTCGTGAGCGCCAAAAGCTAAATTGAAACGTTGCACTCTCTCTCCTCCAAGGAAGGTTCTAGGCAGGAATTGTCTTGCTGGTCCTCACTTGCCCTGGCAGTCATTGCAGAGAAACAGCAACACTGGGGCTCTGCTCTTTCGTAGACTTGCAAACAGCCAATGCAGTTCCTCTCCCTCGTAGAGCGCCAAACTCCTATATTGAAACGTTGCACTCTGTCTACTCCTAGGAAGGCGCTAGGCATGAATTGTTTTGCTGGTCCTCACTTGCCCTGGCATTCATTGCAGACAAACAGCAAGACTGGGGCTCTGCTCCTTCCTAGCCTTGCAAACACCCAATGCAGTTCCTCTCTCTCGTGAGCGCCAAACTGCTAAGTTGAAACGTTGCACTCTCTCTCCTCCAAGGAAGGTGGTAGGCAGGAATTGTCGTGCTGGTCCTCACTTGCTCTGGCAGTCATTGCAGAGAAACAGCAAGACTGGGGCTCTGCTCTTTCCTAGGCTTCAAAACACGCACTCTGCTTATTCTCACTCTGGTTCTCCGAACTGCGAAATGAAACGTTGCACTGGCACTTTTCCAAGGAAGGTGCTAGGCAGGAATTGTCGTGCTGGTCCTCACTTGCCCTGGCAGTCATTGCAGACAAACAGCAAGACTGGGGCTCTGCTCTTTCCTAGCCTTGCAAACACGGACTCTGCTTATCCTCAGAGTCGCTCTCCGAAGTGCGAAATGAAACGTTGCACTCTCTCTCCTCCAAGGAAGGTGCTAGGCAGGAATTGTCTTGCTGGTCCTCACTTGCCCTGGCAGTCATTGCAGAGAAACAGCAAGACTGGGGCTCTGCTCTTTCCTAGCCTTGCAAAACCCAATGCAGTTCCTCTCCCTCGTGAGCGCCAAACTGCAAAGTTGAAACGTTGCACTGTCTCTCCTCCAAGGAAGGTGCTAGACAGGAATTGTCGTGCTGGTCCTCACTTGCCCTGGCAGTCATTGCAGAGAAACAGCAAGACTGGGGCTCTGCTCTTTCCTAGGCTTGAAAACACGCACTCTGCTTACTCTCGCTCTGGTTCTCCGAACTGCGAAATGAAACGTTGCACTGGCACTTTTCCAAGGAAGGTGCTAGGCAGGAATTGTCTTGCTGGTCCTCACTTGCCCTGGCAGTCATTGCAGAGAAACAGCAAGACTGGGGCTCTGCTCTTTCCTAGCCTTGCAAACACCCAATGCAGTTCCTCTCGTGAGCGCCGAAGTGCTAAGTTGAAACGTTGCACTCTCTCTCCTCCAAGGAAGGTGCTAGGCAGGAATTGTCGTGCTGGTCCTCACTTGCCCTGGCAGTCATTGCAGAGAAACAGCAAGACTGGGGCTCTGCTCTTTCCTAGCCTTGCAAACACCCAATGCAGTTCCTGTCCCTCGTGAGCGCCAAACTGCAAAGTTGAAACGTTGCACTCTCTCTCCTCAAAGGAAGGTGCTAGGCAGGAATTGTCTTGCTGGTCCTCACTTGCCCTGGCAGTCATTGCAGACAAACAGCAAGACTGGGGCTCTGCTCTTTCCTAGCCTTGCAAACACGGACTCTGCTTATCCTCAGAGTCGCTCTCCGAAGTGCGAAATGAAACGTTGCACTCTCTCTCCTCCAAGGAAGGTGCTAGGCAGGAATTGTCTTGCTGGTCCTCACTTGCCCTGGCAGTCATTGCAGAGAAACAGCAAGACTGGGGCTCTGCTCTTTCCTAGCCTTGCAAACACCCAATGCAGTTCCTCTCCCTCGTGAGCGCCAAACTGCTAAGCTGAAACGTTCCACTCTCTCTCCTCCAAGGAAGGTGGTAGGCAGGAATTGTCGTGCTGGTCCTCACTTGCTCTGGCAGTCATTGCAGAGAAACAGCAAGACTGGGGCTCTGCTTTCCTAGGCTTGAAAACACGCACTCTGCTTATTCTCACTCTGGTTCTCCGAACTGCGAAATGAAACGTTGCACTGGCACTTTTCTAAGGAAGGTGCTAGGCAGGAATTGTCTTGCTGGTCCTCACTTGCCCTGGCAGTCATTGCAGACAAACAGCAAGACTGAGGCTCTGGTCTTTCCTAGCCTTGCAAACACGCACTCTGCTTATCCTCAGAGGCGTTCTCCGAACAGCGAAATGAAACGTTGCACTGTCTCTCCTCCAAGGAAGGTGCTAGGCAGGAATTGTCTTGCTGGTCCTCACTTGCCCTGGCAGTCATTGCAGAGAAACAGCAAGATTGGGGCTCTGCTCTTTCCTAGCCTTGCAAACACCCAATGCAGTTCCTGTCCCTCGTGAGCGCCAAACTGCTAAGTTGAAACGTTGCACTCTCTCTCCTCAAAGGAAGGTGCTAGGCAGGAATTGTCGTGCTGGTCCTCACTTGCCCTGGCAGTCATTGCAGACAAACAGCAAGACTGGGGCTCTGCTCTTTCCTAGCCTTGCAAACAGCCAATGCAGTTCCTGTCCCTCGTGAGCGCCAAACTGCTAAGTTGAAACGTTGCACTCTCTCTCCTCAAAGGAAGGTGCTAGGCAGGAATTGTCTTGCTGGTCATCACTTGCCCTGGCAGTCATTGCAGACAAACAGCAAGACTGGGGCTCTGCTCTTTCCTAGCCTTGCAAACACGGACTCTGCTTATCCTCAGAGACGCTCTCCGAAGTGCGAAATGAAACGTTGCACTCTCTCTCCTCCAAGGAAGGTGCTAGGCAGGAATTGTCTTGCTGGTCCTCACTTGCTCTGGCAGTCATTGCAGAGAAACAGCAAGACTGGGGCTCTGCTCTTTCCTAGGCTTGAAAACACGCACTCTGCTTATTCTCACTCTGGTTCTCCGAACTGCGAAATGAAACGTTGCACTGGCACTTTTCCAAGGAAGGTGCTAGGCAGGAATTGTCTGGCTGGTCCTCACTTGCCCTGGCAGTCATTGCAGAGAAACAGCAAGACTGGGGCTCTGCTCTTTCCTAGCCTTGCAAACACCCAATGCAGTTCCTGTCCCTCGTGAGCGCCAAAGTGCTAAGTTGAAACGTTGCACTCTCTCTCCTCAAAGGAAGGTGCTAGGCAGGAATTGTCGTGCTGGTCCTCACTTGCCCTGGCAGTCATTGCAGACAAACAGCAAGACTGGGGCTCTGCTCTTTCGTAGCCTTGCAAACACGGACTCTGCTTATCCTCAGAGTCGCTCTCCGAAGTGCGAAATGAAACGTTGCACTCTCTCTCCTCCAAGGAAGGTGCTAGGCAGGAATTGTCGTGCTGGTCCTCACTTGCCCTGGCAGTCATTGCAGAGAAACAGCAAGACTGGGGCTCTGCTCTTTCCTAGCCTTGCAATCAGCCAATGCAGTTCCTGTCCCTTGTGAGCGCCAAGCTGCTAGGTTGAAACGTTGCACTCTCTCTCCTCCAAGGAAGGTGCTAGACAGGAATTGTCGTGCTGGTCCTCACTTGCCCTGGCAGTCATTGCAGAGAAACAGCAAGACTGGTGCTCTGCTCTTTCCTAGCCTTGCAATCAGCCAATGCAGTTCCTCTCTCTCGTGAGCGCCAAAATGCTAAATTGAAACGTTGCACTCTCTCTCCTCCAAGGAAGGTGCTAGGCAGGAATTGTCTTGCTGGTCCTCACTTGCCCTGGCAGTCATTGCAGAGAAACAGCAAGACTGGGGCTCTGCTCTTTCCTAGCCTTGCAAACAGCCAATGAAGTTCCTCTTCCTCGTAGAGCGCCAAACTCCTATATTGAAACGTTGCACTCTGTCTACTGCTAGGAATGTGCTAGGCAGGAATTGTCTTGCTGGTCCTCACTTGCCCTGGCAGTCATTGCAGAGAAACAGCAAGACTGGGGCTCTGCTCTTTCCTAGCCTTGCAAACACGCACTTTGCTTTTCCTCAGAGGCGTTCTCCGAAGTGCGAAATGAAACGTTGCACTGTCTCTCCTCCAAGGAAGGTGCTAGGCAGGAATTGTCTTGCTGGTCCTCACTTGCCCTGGCAGTCATTGCAGAGAAACAGCAAGACTGGGGCTCTGCTCTTTCCTAGCATTGCAAACACCCAATGCAGTTCCTGTCCCTCGTGAGCGCCAAACTGCTAAGTTGAAACGTTGCACTGTCTCTCCTCCAAGGAAGGAGATAGACAGGAATTGTTTTGCTGGTCCTCACTTGCCCTGGCAGTCATTGCAGAGAAACAGCAAGACTGGGGCTCTGCTCTTTCCTAGCCTTGCAATCAGCCAATGCAGTTCCTCTCCCTCGTGAGCGCCAAACTGCTAAGTTAAAACGTTGCACTCTCTCTCCTCCAAGGAAGGTGGTAGGCAGGAATTGTCGTGCTGGTCCTCACTTGCTCTGGCAGTCATTGCAGAGAAACAGCAAGACTGGGGCTCTGCTCTTTCCTAGCCTTGCAAACACGCACTCTGCTTCTTCTCAGAGTCGTTCTCCGAACTGCGAAATGAAACGTTGCACTGTCTCTCCTCCAAGGAAGGTGATAGGCAGGAACTGTCTTGCTGGTCCTCACTTGCCCTGGCAGTCATTGCAGAGAAACTGCAAGACTGGGGCTCTGCTCTTTCCTAGCCTTGCAGACACCCAATGCAGTTCCTCTCCCTCGTGAGCGCCAAACTGCTAAGCTGAAACGTTGCACTCTCTCTCCTCCAAGGAAGGTGGTAGGCAGGAATTGTCGTGCTGGTCCACACTTGCCCTGGCAGTCATTGCAGAGAAACAGCAAGACTGGGGCTCTGCTCTTTCCTAGCCTTGCAAACACGCACTCTGCTTATCCTCAGAGTCGTTCTCCGAACTGCGAAATGAAACGTTGCACTGGCTGTCTTCCAAGGAAGGTGCTAAGCAGGAATTGTCTTGCTGGTCCTCACTTGCCCTGGCAGTCATTGCAGAGAAACAGCAACACTGGGGCTCTGCTCTTTCCTAGCCTTGCAATCAGCCAATGCAGATCCTCTCCCTCGTGAGCGCCAAAATGCTAAATAGAAACGTTGCACTCTCTCTCCTCCAAGGAAGGTGCTAGGCAGGAATTGTCTTGCTGGTCCTCACTTGCCCTGGCAGTCATTGCAGAGAAACAGCAAGACTGGGGCTCTGCTCTTTCCTAGCCTTGCAAACACGCACTCTGCTTATCCTCAGAGGCGTTCTCCGAACAGCGAAATGAAACGTTGCACTCACTGTACTCCAAGGAACGTGCTAGGCAGGAATTGTCTTGGTGGTCCTCACTTGCCCTGGCAGTCATTGCAGAGAAACAGCAAGATTGGGGCTCTGCTCTTTTGTAGACTTGCAAACAGCCAATGCAGTTCCTCTCCCTCGTAGAGCGCCAAACTCCTATATTGAAACGTTGCACTCTGTCTACTCCTAGGAAGGCGCTAGGCATGAATTGTTTTGCTGATCCTCACTTGCCCTGGCATTCATTGCAGACAAACAGCAAGACTGGGGCTCTGCTCTTTCCTAGCCTTGCAAACACCCAATGCAGTTCCTCTCTCTCGTGAGCGCCAAACTGCTAAGTTGAAACGTTGCACTCTCTCCCCTCCAAGGAAGGTGGTAGGCAGGAATTGTCGTGCTGGTCCTCACTTGCTCTGGCAGTCATTGCAGAGAAACAGCAAGACTGGGGCTCTGCTCTTTCCTAGGCTTGAAAACACGCACTCTGCTTATTCTCACTCTGGTTCTCCGAACTGCGAAATGAAACGTTGCACTGGCACTTTTCCAAGGAAGGTGCTAGGCAGGAATTGTCTTGCTGGTCCTCACTTGCCCTGGCAGTCATTGCAGAGAAACAGCAAGACTGGGGCTCTGCTCTTTCCTAGCCTTGCAAACACCCAATGCAGTTCCTGTCCCTCGTGAGCGCCAAACTGCTAAGTTGAAACGTTGCACTCTCTCTCCTCAAAGGAAGGTGCTAGGCAGGAATTGCCGTGCTGGTCCTCACTTGCCCTGGCAGTCATTGCAGACAAACAGCAAGACTGGGGCTCTGCTCTTTCCTAGCCTTGCAAACACGGACTCTGCTTATCCTCAGAGTCGCTCTCCGAAGTGCGAAATGAAACGTTGCACTCTCTCTCCTCCAAGGAAGGTGCTAGGCAGGAATTGTCTTGCTGGTCCACACTTGCCCTGGCAGTCATTGCAGACAAACAGCAAGACTGGGGCTCTGCTCTTTCCTAGCCTTGCAAACACGCACTCTGCTTATCCTCAGAGTCGTTCTCCGAACTGCGAAATGAAACGTTGCACTGGCTGTCTTCCAAGGAAGGTGCTAAGCAGGAATTGTCTTGCTGGTCCTCACTTGCCCTGGCAGTCATTGCAGAGAAACAGCAACACTGGGGCTCTGCTCTTTCCTAGCCTTGCAATCAGCCAATGCAGTTCCTCTCCCTCGTGAGCGCCAAAATGTTAAATTGAATCGTTGCACTCTCTCTCCTCCAAGGAAGGTGCTAGGCAGGAATTGTCTTGCTGGTCCTCACTTGCCCTGGCAATCATTGCAGAGAAACAGCAAGACTGGGGCCCTGCTCTTTCCTAGCCTTGCAATCAGCCAATGCAGTTCCTCTGCCTCGTGAGCGCCAAAATGCTAAATTGAAACGTTGCACTCTCTCTCCTCCAAGGAAGGTGCTAGGCAGGAATTGTCTTGCTGGTCCTCACTTGCCCTGGCAGTCATTGCACAGAAACAGCAAGACTGGGGCTCTGCTCTTTCCTAGCCTTGCAAACACCCAATGCACTTCCTGTCCCTCGTGAGCGCCAAACTGCGAAGTTGAAACGTTGCACTTTCTCTCCTCAAAGGAAGGTGCTAGACAGGAATTGTCGTGCTGGTCCTCACTTGCCGTGGCAGTCATTGCAGAGAAACAGCAAGACTGGGTCTCTGCTCTTTCCTAGCCTTGCAAACACGCACTCTGCTTATCCTCAGAGGCGTTCTCCGAAGTGCGAAATGAAACGTTGCACTGTCTCTCCTCAAAGGAAGGTGCTAGGCAGGGATTGTCTTGCTGGTCCTCACTTTCCCTGGCAGTCATTGTAGATAAACAGCAAGACTGGGGCTCTGCTCTTTCCTAGCCTTGCAAACAGCCAATGCAGTTCCTCTCCCTCGTGAGCGCCAAACTGCTAAGTTGAAACGTTGCACTCTCTCTCCTCCAAGGAAGGTGCTAGGCAGGAATTGTCTTGCTGGTCCTCACTTGCCCTGGCAGTCATTGCAGAGAAACAGCAAGACTGGGGCTCTGCTCTTTCGTAGCATTGCAAACAGCCAATGCAGTTCCTCTCCCTCGTAGAGCGCCAAACTCCTATATTGAAACGTTGCACTCTGTCTACTCCTAGGAAGGCGCTAGGCATGAATTGTTTTGCTGGTCCTCACTTGCCCTGGCATTCATTGCAGACAAACAGCAAGACTGGGGCTCTGCTCTTTCCTAGCCTTGCAAACACCCAATGCAGTTCCTCTCTCTCGTGAGCGCCAAACTGCTAAGTTGAAACGTTGCACTCTCTCTCCTCCAAGGAAGGTGGTAGGCAGGAATTGTCGTGCTGGTCCTCACTTGCTCTGGCAGTCATTGCAGAGAAACAGCAAGACTGGGGCTCTGCTCTTTCCTAGGCTTGAAAACACGCACTCTGCTTATTCTCACTCTGGTTCTCCGATCTGCGAAATGAAACGTTGCACTGGGACTTTTCCAAGGAAGGTGCTAGGCAGGAATTGTCTTGCTGGTCCTCACTTGCCCTGGCAGTCATTGCAGAGAAACAGCAAGACTGGGGCTCTGCTCTTTCCTAGCCTTGCAAACACCCAATGCAGTTCCTGTCCCTGGTGAGCGCCAAACTGCTAAGTTGGAACGTTGCACTCTCTCTCCTCCAAGGAAGGTGCTAGGCAGGAATTGTCGTGCTGGTCCTCACTTGCCCTGGCAGTCATTGCAGACAAACAGCAAGACTGGGGCTCTACTCTTTCCTAGCCTTGCAAACACGGACTCTGCTTATCCTCAGAGTCGCTCTCCGAAGTGCGAAATGAAACGTTGCACTCTCTCTCCTCCAAGGAAGGCGCTAGGCAGGAATTGTCTTGCTGGTCCTCACTTGCCCTGGCAGTCATTGCAGAGAAACAGCAAGACTGGGGCTCTGCTCTTTCCTACCCTTGCAAACACGCACTCTGCTTATCCTCAGAGTCGCTCTCCGAAGTGCGAAATGAAACGTTGCACTCTCTCTCCTCCAAGGAAGGTGCTAGGCAGGAATTGTCTTGCTGGTCCTCACTTGCCCTGGCAGTCATTGCAGAGAAACAGCAAGACTGGGGCTCTGCTCTTTCCTAGCCTTGCAAACACGCACTCTGCTTATCCTCAGAGGCGTTCTCCGAACAGCGAAATGAAACGTTGCACTCACTGTACTCCAAGGAACGTGCTAGGCAGGAATTGTCTTGGTGGTCCTCACTTGCCCTGGCAGTCATTGCAGAGAAACAGCAAGATTGGGGCTCTGCTCTTTCCTAGCCTTGCAAACACCCAATGCAGTTCCTGTCCCTCGTGAGCGCCAAACTGCTAAGTTGAAACGTTGCACTCTCTCTCCTCCAAGGAAGGTGCTAGGCAGGAATTGTCTTGCTGGTCCTCACTTGCCCTGGCAGTCATTGCAGACAAACAGCAAGACTGGGGCTCTGCTCTTTCCTAGCCTTGCAAACACCCAATGCAGTTCCTCTCCCTCGTGAGCGCCAAACTGCTAAGCTGAAACGTTGCACTCTCTCTCCTCCAAGGAAGGTGGTAGGCAGGAATTGTCGTGCTGGTCCACACTTGCCCTGGCAGTCATTGCAGAGAAACAGCAAGACTGGGGCTCTGCTCTTTCCTAGCCTTGCAAACACGCACTCTGCTTATCCTCAGAGTCGTTCTCCGAACTGCGAAATGAAACGTTGCACTGGCTGTCTTCCAAGGAAGGTGCTAAGCAGGAATTGTCTTGCTGGTCCTCACTTGCCCTGGCAGTCATTGCAGAGAAACAGCAACACTGGGGCTCTGCTCTTTCCTAGCCTTGCAATCAGCCAATGCAGTTCCTCTCCCTCGTGAGCGCCAAAAGCTAAATTGAAACGTTGCACTCTCTCTCCTCCAAGGAAGGTTCTAGGCAGGAATTGTCTTGCTGGTCCTCACTTGCCCTGGCAGTCATTGCAGAGAAACAGCAACACTGGGGCTCTGCTCTTTCGTAGACTTGCAAACAGCCAATGCAGTTCCTCTCCCTCGTAGAGCGCCAAACTCCTATATTGAAACGTTGCACTCTGTCTACTCCTAGGAAGGCGCTAGGCATGAATTGTTTTGCTGGTCCTCACTTGCCCTGGCATTCATTGCAGACAAACAGCAAGACTGGGGCTCTGCTCCTTCCTAGCCTTGCAAACACCCAATGCAGTTCCTCTCTCTCGTGAGCGCCAAACTGCTAAGTTGAAACGTTGCACTCTCTCTCCTCCAAGGAAGGTGGTAGGCAGGAATTGTCGTGCTGGTCCTCACTTGCTCTGGCAGTCATTGCAGAGAAACAGCAAGACTGGGGCTCTGCTCTTTCCTAGGCTTCAAAACACGCACTCTGCTTATTCTCACTCTGGTTCTCCGAACTGCGAAATGAAACGTTGCACTGGCACTTTTCCAAGGAAGGTGCTAGGCAGGAATTGTCGTGCTGGTCCTCACTTGCCCTGGCAGTCATTGCAGACAAACAGCAAGACTGGGGCTCTGCTCTTTCCTAGCCTTGCAAACACGGACTCTGCTTATCCTCAGAGTCGCTCTCCGAAGTGCGAAATGAAACGTTGCACTCTCTCTCCTCCAAGGAAGGTGCTAGGCAGGAATTGTCTTGCTGGTCCTCACTTGCCCTGGCAGTCATTGCAGAGAAACAGCAAGACTGGGGCTCTGCTCTTTCCTAGCCTTGCAAACACCCAATGCAGTTCCTCTCCCTCGTGAGCGCCAAACTGCAAAGTTGAAACGTTGCACTGTCTCTCCTCCAAGGAAGGTGCTAGACAGGAATTGTCGTGCTGGTCCTCACTTGCCCTGGCAGTCATTGCAGAGAAACAGCAAGACTGGGGCTCTGCTCTTTCCTAGGCTTGAAAACACGCACTCTGCTTACTCTCGCTCTGGTTCTCCGAACTGCGAAATGAAACGTTGCACTGGCACTTTTCCAAGGAAGGTGCTAGGCAGGAATTGTCTTGCTGGTCCTCACTTGCCCTGGCAGTCATTGCAGAGAAACAGCAAGACTGGGGCTCTGCTCTTTCCTAGCCTTGCAAACACCCAATGCAGTTCCTCTCGTGAGCGCCGAAGTGCTAAGTTGAAACGTTGCACTCTCTCTCCTCCAAGGAAGGTGCTAGGCAGGAATTGTCGTGCTGGTCCTCACTTGCCCTGGCAGTCATTGCAGAGAAACAGCAAGACTGGGGCTCTGCTCTTTCCTAGCCTTGCAAACACCCAATGCAGTTCCTGTCCCTCGTGAGCGCCAAACTGCAAAGTTGAAACGTTGCACTCTCTCTCCTCAAAGGAAGGTGCTAGGCAGGAATTGTCTTGCTGGTCCTCACTTGCCCTGGCAGTCATTGCAGACAAACAGCAAGACTGGGGCTCTGCTCTTTCCTAGCCTTGCAAACACGGACTCTGCTTATCCTCAGAGTCGCTCTCCGAAGTGCGAAATGAAACGTTGCACTCTCTCTCCTCCAAGGAAGGTGCTAGGCAGGAATTGTCTTGCTGGTCCTCACTTGCCCTGGCAGTCATTGCAGAGAAACAGCAAGACTGGGGCTCTGCTCTTTCCTAGCCTTGCAAACACCCAATGCAGTTCCTCTCCCTCGTGAGCGCCAAACTGCTAAGCTGAAACGTTCCACTCTCTCTCCTCCAAGGAAGGTGGTAGGCAGGAATTGTCGTGCTGGTCCTCACTTGCTCTGGCAGTCATTGCAGAGAAACAGCAAGACTGGGGCTCTGCTTTCCTAGGCTTGAAAACACGCACTCTGCTTATTCTCACTCTGGTTCTCCGAACTGCGAAATGAAACGTTGCACTGGCACTTTTCCAAGGAAGGTGCTAGGCAGGAATTGTCTTGCTGGTCCTCACTTGCCCTGGCAGTCATTGCAGACAAACAGCAAGACTGAGGCTCTGGTCTTTCCTAGCCTTGCAAACACGCACTCTGCTTATCCTCAGAGGCGTTCTCCGAACAGCGAAATGAAACGTTGCACTGTCTCTCCTCCAAGGAAGGTGCTAGGCAGGAATTGTCTTGCTGGTCCTCACTTGCCCTGGCAGTCATTGCAGAGAAACAGCAAGATTGGGGCTCTGCTCTTTCCTAGCCTTGCAAACACCCAATGCAGTTCCTGTCCCTCGTGAGCGCCAAACTGCTAAGTTGAAACGTTGCACTCTCTCTCCTCAAAGGAAGGTGCTAGACAGGAATTGTCGTGCTGGTCCTCACTTGCCCTGGCAGTCATTGCAGACAAACAGCAAGACTGGGGCTCTGCTCTTTCCTAGCCTTGCAAACAGCCAATGCAGTTCCTGTCCCTCGTGAGCGCCAAACTGCTAAGTTGAAACGTTGCACTCTCTCTCCTCAAAGGAAGGTGCTAGGCAGGAATTGTCTTGCTGGTCATCACTTGCCCTGGCAGTCATTGCAGACAAACAGCAAGACTGGGGCTCTGCTCTTTCCTAGCCTTGCAAACACGGACTCTGCTTATCCTCAGAGTCGCTCTCCGAAGTGCGAAATGAAACGTTGCACTCTCTCTCCTCCAAGGAAGGTGCTAGGCAGGAATTGTCTTGCTGGTCCTCACTTGCTCTGGCAGTCATTGCAGAGAAACAGCAAGACTGGGGCTCTGCTCTTTCCTAGGCTTGAAAACACGCACTCTGCTTATTCTCACTCTGGTTCTCCGAACTGCGAAATGAAACGTTGCACTGGCACTTTTCCAAGGAAGGTGCTAGGCAGGAATTGTCTGGCTGGTCCTCACTTGCCCTGGCAGTCATTGCAGAGAAACAGCAAGACTGGGGCTCTGCTCTTTCCTAGCCTTGCAAACACCCAATGCACTTCCTGTCCCTCGTGAGCGCCAAACTGCTAAGTTGAAACGTTGCACTCTCTCTCCTCAAAGGAAGGTGCTAGACAGGAATTGTCGTGCTGGTCCTCACTTGCCCTGCCCGTCATTGCAGACAAACAGCAATACTGGGGCTCTGCTCTTTCCTAGCCTTGCAAACAGGGACTCTGCTTATCCTCAGAGTCGCTCTCCGAAGTGCGAAATGAAACGTTGCACTCTCTCTCCTCCAAGGAAGGTGCTAGGCAGGAATTGTCTTGCTGGTCCTCACTTGCCCTGGCAGTCATTGCAGAGAAACAGCAAGACTGGGGCTCTGCTCTTTCCTAGCCTTGCAAAAACCCAATGCAGTTCCTGTCCCTCGTGAGCGCCAAACTGCTAAGTTGAAACGTTGCACTGTCTCTCCTCCAAGGAAGGTGCTAGACAGGAATTGTCGTGCTGGTCCTCACTTGCCCTGGCAGTCATTGCAGAGAAACAACAAGACTGGGGCTCTGCTCTTTCCTAGCCTTCCAATCAGCCAATGCAGTTCCTCTCCCTCGTGAGCGCCAAAATGCTAAATTGAAACGTTGCACTCTCTCTCCTCCAAGGAAGGTGCTAGTCAGGAATTGTCTTCCTGGTCCTCACTTGCCCTGGCAGTCATTGCAGAGAAACAGCAAGACTGGGGCTCTGCTCTTTCCTAGCCTTGCAAACACGCACTCTGCTTCTTCTCAGAGTCGTTCTCCGAACTACGAAATGAAACGTTGCACTCTCTCTCCTCCAAGGAAGGTGGTAGGCAGGAATTGTCGTGCTGGTCCTCACTTGCTCTGGCAGTCATTGCAGAGAAACAGCAAGACTGGGGCTCTGCTTTCCTAGGCTTGAAAACACGCACTCTGCTTATTCTCACTCTGGTTCTCCGAACTGCGAAATGAAACGTTGCACTGGCACTTTTCCAAGGAAGGTGCTAGGCAGGAATTGTCTTGCTGGTCCTCACTTGCCCTGGCAGTCATTGCAGAGAAACAGCAAGACTGGGGCTCTGCTGTTTCCTAGCCTTGCAAACACCCAATGCAGTTCCTGTCCCTCGTGAGCGCCAAAGTGCTAAGTTGAAACGTTGCACTCTCTCTCCTCAAAGGAAGGTGCTAGGCAGGAATTGTCGTGCTGGTCCTCACTTGCCCTGGCAGTCATTGCAGACAAACAGCAAGACTGGGGCTCTGCTCTTTCCGAGCCTTGCAAACACGCACTCTGCTTATCCTCAGAGGCGTTCTCCGAACTGCGAAATGAAACGTTGCACTCACTGTACTCCAAGGAAGGTGCTAGGCAGGAATTGTCTTGCTGGTCCTCACTTGCCCTGGCAGTCATTGCAGAGAAACAGCAAGATTGGGGCTCTGCTCTTTCCTAGCCTTGCAAACACCCAATGCAGTTCCTGTCCCTCGTGAGCGCCAAACTGCTAAGTTGAAACGTTGCACTCTCTCTCCTCAAAGGAAGGTGCTAGGCAGGAATTGTTGTGCTGGTCCTCACTTGCCCTGGCAGTCATTGCAGACAAACAGCAAGACTGGGGCTCTGCTCTTTCCTAGCCTTGCAAACAGCCAATGCAGTTCCTGTCCCTCGTGAGCGCCAAACTGCTAAGTTGAAACGTTGCACTCTCTCTCCTCAAAGGAAGGTGCTAGGCAGGAATTGTCGTGCTGGTCCTCACTTGCCCTGGCAGTCATTGCAGACAAACAGCAAGACTGGGGCTCTGCTCTTTCCTAGCCTTGCAAACACGGACTCTGCTTATCCTCAGAGTCGCTCTCCGAAGTGCGAAATGAAACGTTGCACTCTCTCTACTCCAAGGAAGGTGCTAGGCAGGAATTGTCTTGCTGGTCCTCACTTGCTCTGGCAGTCATTGCAGAGAAACAGCAAGACTGGGGCTCTGCTCTTTCCTAGGCTTGAAAACACGCACTCTGCTTATTCTCACTCTGGTTCTCCGAACTGCGAAATGAAACGTTGCACTGGCACTTTTCCAAGGAAGGTGCTAGGCAGGAATTGTCTGGCTGGTCCTCACTTGCCCTGGCAGTCATTGCAGAGAAACAGCAAGACTGGGGCTCTGCTCTTTCCCAGCCTTGCAAACACCCAATGCAGTTCCTGTCCCTCGTGAGCGCCAAAGTGCTAAGTTGAAACGTTGCACTCTCTCTCCTCCAAGGAAGGTGCTAGTCAGGAATTGTCTTCCTGGTCCTCACTTGCCCTGGCAGTCATTGCAGAGAAACAGCAAGACTGGGGCTCTGCTCTTTCCTAGCCTTGCAAACACCCAATGCAGTTCCTGTCCCTCGTGAGCGCCAAACTGCTAAGTTGAATCGTTGCACATTCTCTTTTCAAAGGAAGGTGCTAGACAGGAATTGTCGTGCTGGTCCTCACTTGCCCTGGCAGTCATTGCAGAGAAACAGCAAGGCTGGGGCTCTGCTTTTTCCTAGCCTTGCCAACACGCACTCTGCTTATCCTCAGAGTCGTTCTCAAAACTGCGAAACGAAACGTTGCACTCTCTCTCCTCCAAGGAAGGTGCTAGGCAGGAATTGTCTTGCTGGTCCTCACTTGCCCTGGCAGTCATTGCAGAGAAAAAGCAAGACTGGGGCTCTGCTCTTTCCTAGCCTTGCAAACACGCACTCTGCTTATCCTCAGAGTCGTTCTCCGAAGTGCGAAATGAAACGTTGCACTGTCTCTCCTCCAAGGAAGGTGCTAGGCAGGAATTGTCTTGCTGGTCCTCACTTGCCCTGGCAGTCATTGCAGAGAAACAGCAACACTGGGGCTCTGCTCTTTCTTAGCCTTGCAAACAGCCAATGAAGTTCCTCTTCCTCGTAGAGCGCCAAACTCCTATATTGAAACGTTGCACTCTGTCTACTGCTAGGAATGTGCTAGGCAGGAATTGTCTTGCTGGTCCTCACTTGCCCTGGCAGTCATTGCAGAGAAACAGCAAGACTGGGGCTCTGCTCTTTCCTAGCCTTGCAAACACGCACTCTGCTTATCCTCAGAGGCATTCTCAAAACTGCGAAACGAAACGTTGCACTGTCTCTCCTCGAAGGAAGGTACTAGGCAGGAATTGTCTTGCTGGTCCTCACTTGCCCTGGCAGGCATTGCAGAGAAACACCAAGACTGGGGCTCTGCTCTTTCCTAGCCTTGCAAACACCCAATGCAGTTCCTCTCCCTCGTTAGCGCCAAAATGCTAAATTGAAACGTTGCACTCTCTCTCCTCCAAGGAAGGTGCTAGGCAGGAATTGTCTTGCTGGTCCTCACTTGCCCTGGCAGTCATTGCAGAGAAACAGCAAGACTGGGGCTCTGCTCTTTCCTAGCCTTGCAAACACGCACTCTGCTTCTTCTCAGAGTCGTTCTCCGAACTGCGAAATGAAACGTTGCACTGTCTCTCCTCCAAGGAAGGTGATAGGCAGGAACTGTCTTGCTGGTCCTCACTTGCCCTGGCAGTCATTGCAGAGAAACAGCAAGACTGGGGCGCTGCTCTTTCCTAGCCTTGCAAACACGCACTCTGCTTCTTCTCAGAGTCGTTCTCCGAACTGCTAAGTTGAAACGTTGCACTCTCTCTCCTCCAAGGAAGGTGGTAGGCAGGAATTGTCGTGCTGGTCCTCACCTGCTCTGGCAGTCATTGCAGAGAAACAGCAAGACTGGGGCTCTGCTCTTTCCTAGGCTTGAAAACACGCACTCTGCTTATTCTCACTCTGGTTCTCCGAACTGCGAAATGAAACGTTGCACTGGCAATTTTCCAAGGAAGGTGCTAGGCAGGAATTGTCTGGGTGGTCCTCACTTGCCCTGGCAGTCATTGCAGAGAAACATCAAGACTGGGGCTCTGCTCTTTCCTAGCCTTGCAAACACCCAATGCAGTTCCTGTCCCTCGTGAGCGCCAAACTGCTAAGTTGAAACGTTGCACTTTCTCTTTTCAAAGGAAGGTGCTAGACAGGAATTGTCGTGCTGGTCCTCACTTGCCCTGGCAGTCATTGCAGAGAAACAGCAAGGCTGGGGCTCTGCTTTTTCCTAGGCTTGAAAACACGCACTCTGCTTATTCTCACTCTGGTTCTCCGAACTGCGAAATGAAACATTGCACTGGCTCTTTTCCAAGGGAGGTGCTAAGCAGGAATTGTCTTGCTGGTCCTCACTTGCCCTGGCAGTCATTGCAGAGAAACAGCAAGACTGGGGCTCTGCTCTTTCCTAGCCTTGCAAACACGCACTCTGCTTATCCTCAGAGGCATTCTCAAAACTGCGAAACGAAACGTTGCACTGTCTCTCCTCGAAGGAAGGTACTAGGCAGGAATTGTCTTGCTGGTCCTCAGTTGCCCTGGCAGGCATTGCAGAGAAACAGCAAGACTGGGGCTCTGCTCTTTCCTAGCCTTGCAAACACCCAATGCAGTTCCTCTCCCTCGTGAGCGCCAAACTGCTAAGTTGAAACGTTGCACTCTCTCTCCTCCAAGGAAGGTGGTAGGCAGGAATTGTCGTGCTGGTCCTCACTTGCTCTGGCAGTCATTGCAGAGAAACAGCAAGACTGGGGCTCTGCTCTTTCCTAGGCTTGAAAACACGCACTCTGCTTATTCTCACTCTGGTTCTCCGAACTGCGAAATGAAACGTTGCACTGGCACTTTTCCAAGGAAGGTGCTAGGCAGGAATTGTCTGGCTGGTCCTCACTTGCCCTGGCAGTCATTGCAGAGAAACAGCAAGACTGGGGCTCTGCTCTTTCCTAGCCTTGCAATCAGCCAATGCAGTTCCTGTCCCTTGTGAGCGCCAAGCTGCTAGGTTGAAACGTTGCACTCTCTCTCCTCCAAGGAAGGTGCTAGACAGGAATTGTCGTGCTGGTCCTCACTTGCCCTGGCAGTCATTGCAGAGAAACAGCAAGACTGGTGCTCTGCTCTTTCCTAGCCTTGCAATCAGCCAATGCAGTTCCTCTCCCTCGTGAGCGCCAAAATGCTAAATTGAAACGTTGCACTCTCTCTCCTCCAAGGAAGGTGCTAGGCAGGAATTGTCTTGCTGGTCCTCACTTGCCCTGGCAGTCATTGCAGAGAAACAGCAAGACTGGGGCTCTGCTCTTTCCTAGCCTTGCAAACAGCCAATGAAGTTCCTCTTCCTCGTAGAGCGCCAAACTCCTATATTGAAACGTTGCACTCTGTCTACTCCTAGGAAGGTGCTAGGCAGGAATTGTCTTGCTGGTCCTCACTTGCCCTGGCAGTCATTGCGGAGAAACAGCAAGACTGGGGCTCTGCTCTTTCCTAGCCTTGCAAACACGCACTCTGCTTTTCCTCAGAGGCGTTCTCCGAAGTGCGAAATGAAACGTTGCACTGTCTCTCCTCCAAGGAAGGTGCTAGGCAGGAATTGTCTTGCTGGTCCTCACTTGCCCTGGCAGTCATTGCAGAGAAACAGCAAGACTGGGGCTCTGCTCTTTCCTAGCATTGCAAACACCCAATGCAGTTCCTGTCCCTCGTGAGCGCCAAACTGCTAAGTTGAAACGTTGCACTGTCTCTCCTCCAAGGAAGGAGATAGACAGGAATTGTCTTGCTGGTCCTCACTTGCCCTGGCAGTCATTGCAGAGAAACAGCAAGACTGGGGCTCTGCTCTTTCCTAGCCTTGCAATCAGCCAATGCAGTCCCTCTCCCTCGTGAGCGCCAAAATGCTAAATTGAAGCGTTGTACTCTCTCTCCTCCAAGGAAGGTGCTAGCCAGGAATTGTCTTCCTGGTCCTCACTTGCCCTGGCAGTCATTGCAGAGAAACAGCAAGACTGGGGCTCTGCTCTTTCCTAGCCTTGCAAACACCCAATGCAGTTCCTGTCCCTCGTGAGCGCCAAACTGCTAAGTTGAAACGTTGCACTTTCTCTTTTCAAAGGAAGGTGCTAGACAGGAATTGTCGTGCTGGTCCTCACTTGCCCTGGCAGTCATTGCACAGAAACAGCAAGACTGGGGCTCTGCTCTTTCCTAGCCTTGCAATCAGCCAATGCAGTTCCTCTCCCTCGTGAGCGCCAAAATGCTAAATTGAAACGTTGCACTCTCTCTCCTCCAAGGAAGGTGCTAGGCAGGAATTGTCTTGCTGGTCCTCACTTGCCCTGGCAGTCATTGCAGAGAAACAGCAAGACTGGGGCTCTGCTCTTTCCTAGCCTTGCAAACACGCACTCTGCTTTTCCTCAGAGGCGTTCTCCGAAGTGCGAAATGAAACGTTGCACTGTCTCTCCTCCAAGGAAGGTGCTAGGCAGGAATTGTCTTGCTGGTCCTCACTTGCCCTGGCAGTCATTGCAGAGAAACAGCAAGACTGTGGCTCTGCTCTTTCCTAGCATTGCAAACACCCAATGCAGTTCCTGTCCCTCGTGAGCGCCAAACTGCTAAGTTGAAACGTTGCACTGTCTCTCCTCCAAGGAAGGTGCTAGACAGGAATTGTCTTGCTGGTCCTCACTTGCCCTGGCAGTCATTGCAGAGAAACAGCAAGACTGGGGCTCTGCTCTTTCCTAGCCTTGCAATCAGCCAATGCAGTTCCTCTCCCTCGTGAGCGCCAAAATGCTAAATTGAAGCGTTGCACTCTCTCTCCTCCAAGGAAGGTGCTGGCAGGAATTGTCTTCCTGGTCCTCACTTCCCTGGCAGTCATTGCAGAGAAACAGCAAGACTGGGGCTCTACTCTTTCCTAGCCTTGCAAACACCCAATGCAGTTCCTGTCCCTCGTGAGCGCCAAACTGCTAAGTTGAAACGTTGCACTTTCTCTTTTCAAAGGAAGGTGCTAGACAGGAATTGTCGTGCTGGTCCTCACTTGCCCTGGCAGTCATTGCAGAGAAACAGCAAGGCTGGGGCTCTGCTTTGTCCTAGGCTTGAAAACACGCACTCTGCTTATTCTCACTCTGGTTCTCCGAACTGCGAAATGAAACATTGCACTGGCTCTTTTCCAAGGGAGGTGCTAAGCAGGAATTGTCGTGCTGGTCCTCACTTGCCCTGGCAGTCATTGCAGAGAAACAGCAAGACTGGGGCTCTGCTCTTTCCTAGCCTTGCAAACACGCACTCTGCTTATCCTCAGAGTCGTTCTCAAAACTGCGAAACGAAACGTTGCACTGTCTCTCCTCCAAGGAAGGTGGTAGGCAGGAATTGTCTTGCTGGTCCTCACTTGCCCTGGCAGTCATTGCAGAGAAACAGCAAGACTGGGGCTCTGCTCTTTCCTACCCTTGCAAACACGCACTCTGCTTATCCTCAGAGTCGTTCTCCGAAGTGCGAAATGAAACGTTGCACTGGCCCTCTTCCAAGGAAGGTGCTAAGCAGGAATTGTCTTGCTGGTCCCCACTTGCCCTGGCAGTCATTGCAGAGAAACAGCAACACTGGGGCTCTGCTCTTTCCTAGCCTTGCAATCAGCCAATGCAGTTCCTCTCCCTCGTGAGCGCCAAAATGCTAAATTGAAACGTTGCACTCTCTCTCCTCCAAGGAAGGTGCTAGGAAGGAATTGTCTTGCTGGTCCTCACTTGCCCTGGCAGTCATTGCAAAGAAACAGCAAGTCTGGGGCTCTGCTCTTTCATAGGCTTGAAAACACGCACTCTGCTTATTCTCACTCTGGTTCTCCGAACTGCGAAATGAAACGTTGCACTGGCTCTTTTCCAAGGAAGGTGCTAGGCAGGAATTGTCTTGCTGGTCCTCACTTGCCCTGGCAGTCATTGCAGAGAAACAGCAACACTGGGGCTCTGCTCTTTCCTAGCCTTGCAAACAGCCAATGAAGTTCCTCTTCCTCGTAGAGCGCCAAACTCCTATATTGAAACGTTGCACTCTGTCTACTGCTAGGAATGTGCTAGGCAGGAATTGTCTTGCTGGTCCTCACTTGCCCTGGCAGTCATTGCAGAGAAACAGCAAGACTGGGGCTCTGCTCTTTCCTAGCCTTGCAAACACGCACTCTGCTTTTCCTCAGAGGCGTTCTCCGAAGTGCGAAATGAAACGTTGCACTGTCTCTCCTCCAAGGAAGGTGCTAGGCAGGAATTGTCTTGCTGGTCCTCACTTGCCCTGGCAGTCATTGCAGAGAAACAGCAAGACTGTGGCTCTGCTCTTTCCTAGCATTGCAAACACCCAATGCAGTTCCTGTCCCTCGTGAGCGCCAAACTGCTAAGTTGAAACGTTGCACTGTCTCTCCTCCAAGGAAGGTGCTAGGCAGGAATTGTCTTGCTGGTCCTCACTTGCCCTGGCAGTCATTGCAGAGAAACAGCAAGACTGGGGCTCTGCTCTTTCCTAGCCTTGCAATCAGCCAATGCAGTTCCTCTCCCTCGTGAGCGCCAAAATGCTAAATTGAAACGTTGCACTCTCTCTCCTCCAAGGAAGGTGCTAGGCAGGAATTGTCTTGCTGGTCCTCACTTGCCCTGGCAGTCATTGCAGAGAAACAGCAAGACTGGGGCTCTGCTCTTTCCTAGCCTTGCAAACACCCAATGCAGTTCCTGTCCCTCGTGAGCGCCAAACTGCTAAGTTGAAACGTTGCATTTTCTCTTTTCAAAGGAAGGTGCTAGACAGGAATTGTCGTGCTGGTCCTCACTTGCCCTGGCAGTCATTGCAGAGAAACAGCAAGGCTGGGGCTCTGCTTTTTCCTAGGCTTGAAAACACGCACTCTGCTTATTCTCACTCTGGTTCTCCGAACTGCGAAATGAAACGTTGCACTGGCTCTTTTCCAAGGGAGGTGCTAAGCAGGAATTGTCGTGCTGGTCCTCACTTGCCCTGGCAGTCATTGCAGAGAAACAGCAAGACTGGGGCTCTGCTCTTTCCTAGCCTTGCAAACACGCGCTCTGCTTATCCTCAGAGTCGTTCTCAAAACTGCGAAACGAAACGTTGCACTGTCTCTCCTCCAAGGAAGGTGGTAGGCAGGACTTGTCTTGCTGGTCCTCACTTGCCCTGGCAGTCATTGCAGAGAAACAGCAAGACTGGGGCTCTGCTCTTTCCTAGCCTTGCAAACACGCACTCTGCTTATCCTCAGAGTCGTTCTCCGAACTGCGAAATGAAACGTTGCACTGGCTCTCTTCCAAGGAAGGTGCTAAGCAGGAATTGTCTTGCTGGTCCTCACTTGCCCTGGCATTCATTGCAGAGAAACAGCAACACTGGGGCTCTGCTCTTTCCTAGCCTTGCAATCAGCCAATGCAGTTCCTCTCCCTCGTGAGCGCCAAAATGCTAAATTGAAACGTTGCACTCTCTCTCCTCCAAGGAAGGTGCTAGGAAGGAATTGTCTTGCTGGTCCTCACTTGCCCTGGCAGTCATTGCAGAGAAACAGCAAGTCTGCGGCTCTGCTCTTTCATAGGCTTGAAAACACGCACTCTGCTTATTCTCACTCTGGTTCTCCGAACTGCGAAATGAAACGTTGCACTGGCTCTTTTCCAAGGAAGGTGCTAGGCAGGAATTGTCTTGCTGGTCCTCACTTGCCCTGGCAGTCATTGCAGAGAAACAGCAAGACTGGGGCTCTGCTCTTTCCTAGCCTTGCAATCAGCCAATGCAGTTCCTCTCCCTCGTGAGCGCCAAAATGCTAAATTGAAACGTTGCACTCTCTCTCCTCCAAGGAAGGTGCTAGGCAGGAATTGTCTTGCTGGTCCTCACTTGCCCTGGCAGTCATTGCAGAGAAACAGCAAGACTGGGGCTCTGCTCTTTCCTAGCCTTGCAAACACCCAATGCAGTTCCTGTCCCTCGTGAGCGCCAAACTGCTAAGTTGAAACGTTGCACTCTCTCTCCTCAAAGGAAGGTGCTAGGCAGGAATTGTCGTGCTGGTCCTCACTTGCCCTGGCAGTCATTGCAGACAAACAGCAAGACTGGGGCTCCGCTCTTTCCTAGCCTTGCAAACACGGACTCTGCTTATCCTCAGAGTCGCTCTCCGAAGTGCGAAATGAAACGTTGCACTCTCTCTCCTCCAAGGAAGGTGCTAGACAGGAATTGTCGTGCTGGTCCTCACTTGCCCTGGCAGTCATTGCAGAGAAACAGCAAGACTGGGGCTCTGCTCTTTCCTAGCCTTGCAAAGACCCAATGCAGTTCCTGTCCCTCGTGAGCGCCAAACTGCTAAGTTGAAACGTTGCACTGTCTCTCCTCCAAGGAAGGTGCTAGACAGGAATTGTCGTGCTGGTCCTCACTTGCCCTGGCAGTCATTGCAGAGAAACAGCAAGACTGGGGCTCTGCTCTTTCCTAGCCTTGCAAACACCCAATGCAGTTCCTGTCCCTCGTGAGCGCCAAACTGCTAAGTTGAAACGTTGCAGTTTCTCTTTTCAAAGGAAGGTGCTAGACAGGAATTGTCGTGCTGGTCCTCACTTGCCCTGGCAGTCATTGCAGAGAAACAGCAAGACTGGGGCTCTGCTCTTTCCTAGCCTTGCAAACACGCACACTGCTTGTTCTCAGAGTCGTTCTCCGAACTGCGAAATGAAACGTTGCACTGTCTCTCCTCCAAGGAAGGTGGTAGGCAGGAATTGTCTTGCTGGTCCTCACTTGCCCTGGCAGTCATTGCAGAGAAACAGCAAGACTGGCGCTCTGCTCTTTCCTATCCTTGCAATCAGCCAATGCAGTTCCTCTCCCTCGTTAGCGCCAAAATGCTAAATTGAAACGTTGCACTCTCTCTCCTCCAAGGAAGGTGCTAGGCAGGAATTGTCTTGCTGGTCCTCACTTGCCCTGGCAGTCATTGCAGAGAAACAGCAAGACTGGGGCTCTGCTCTTTCCTAGCCTTGCAAACACGCAGTCTGCTTCTTCTCAGAGTCGTTCTCCGAACTGCGAAATGAAACGTTGCACTGTCTCTCCTCCAAGGAAGGTGATAGGCAGGAACTGTCTTGCTGGTCCTCACTTGCCCTGGCAGTCATTGCAGAGAAACAGCAAGACTGGGGCTCTGCTTTTTCCTAGCCTTGCAAACACCCAATGCAGTTCCTCTCCCTCGTGAGCGCCAAACTGCTAAGTTGAAACGTTGCACTCTCTCTCCAAGGAACTTGGTAGGCAGGAATTGTCGTGCTGGTCCTCACTTGCCCTGGCAGTCATTGCAGAGAAACAGCAAGGCTGGGGCTCTGCTTTTTCCTAGGCTTGAAAACACGCACTCTGCTTATTCTCACTCTGGTTCTCCGAACTGCGAAATGAAACGTTGCACTGGCACTTTTACAAGGAAGATGCTAGGCAGGAATTGTCTTGCTGGTCCTCACTTGCCCTGGCAGTCATTGCAGAGAAACAGCAAGACTGGGGCTCTGCTCTTTCCTAGCCTTGCAAACACGCACTCTGCTTTTCCTCAGAGGCGTTCTCCGAAGTGGGAAATGAAACATTGCACTGTCTCTCCTCCAAGGAAGGTGCTAGGCAGGAATTCTCTTGCTGGTCCTCACTTGCCCTGGCAGTCATTGCAGAGAAACAGCAAGACTGGGGCTCTGCTCTTTCCTAGCCTTGCAAACACGCACTCTGCTTTTCCTCAGAGGCGTTCTCCGAAGTGCGAAATGAAACGTTGCACTGTCTCTCCTCCAAGGAAGGTGGTAGGCAGGAATTGTCTTGCTGGTCCTCACTTGCCCTGGCAGTCATTGCAGAGAAACAGCAAGACTGGGGCTCTGCTCTTTCCTAGCCTTGCAATCAGCCAATGCAGTTCCTCTCCCTCGTTAGCGCCAAAATGCTAAATTGAAACGTTGCACTCTCTCTCCTCCAAGGAAGGTGCTAGGCAGGAATTGTCTTGCTGGTCCTCACTTGCCCTGGCAGTCATTGCAGACAAACAGCAAGACTGGGGCTCTGCTCTTTCCTAGCCTTGCAAACACGCACTCTGCTTCTTCTCAGAGTCGTTCTCCGAACTGCGAAATGAAACGTTGCACTGTCTCTCCTCCAAGGAAGGTGATAGGCAGGAACTGTCTTGCTGGTCCTCACTTGCCCTGGCAGTCATTGCAGAGAAACAGCAAGACTGGGGCTCTGCTCTTTCCTAGCCTTGCAAACACCCAATGCAGTTCCTCTCCCTCGTGAGCGCCAAACTGCTAAGTTGAAACGTTGCACTCTCTCTCCTCCAAGGAAGGTGGTAGGCAGGAATTGTCGTACTGGTCCTCACTTGCTCTGGCAGTCATTGCAGAGAAACAGCAAGACTGGGGCTCTGCTCTTTCCTAGCCTTGCAAACACCCAATGCAGTTCCTGTCCCTCGTGAGCGCCAAACTGCAAAGTTGAAACGTTGCACTGGCTCTCCTCCAAGGAAGGTGCTAGACAGGAATTGTCGTGCTGGTCCTCACTTGTCCTGGCAGTCATTGCAGAGAAACAGCAAGACTGGGGCTCTGCTCTTTCCTAGCCTTGCAATCAGCCAATGCAGTTCCTCTCCCTCGTGAGCGCCAAAATGCTAAATTGAAACGTTGCACTCTCTCTCCTCCAAGGAAGGTGCTAGGCAGGAATTGTCTTGCTGGTCCTCACTTGCCCTGGCAGTCATTGCAGTGAAACAGCAAGACTGGGGCTCTGCTCTTTCCTAGCCTTGCAAACACCCAATGCAGTTCCTGTCCCTCGTGAGCGCCAAACTGCTAAGTTGAAACGTTGCACTTTCTCTTTTCAAAGGAAGGTGCTAGACAGGAATTGTCGTGCTGGTCCTCACTTGCCCTGGCAGTCATTGCAGAGAAACAGCAAGACTGGGGCTCTGCTCTTTCCTAGCCTTGCAATCAGCCAATGCAGTTCCTCTCCCTCGTTAGCGCCAAAATGCTAAATTGAAACGTTGCACTCTCTCTCCTCCAAGGAAGGTGCTAGGCAGGAATTGTCTTGCTGGTCCTCACTTGCCCTGGCAGTCATTGCAGACAAACAGCAAGACTGGGGCTCTGCTCTTTCCTAGCCTTGCAAACACGCACTCTGCTTCTTCTCAGAGTCGTTCTCCGAACTGCGAAATGAAACGTTGCACTGTCTCTCCTCCAAGGAAGGTGATAGGCAGGAACTGTCTTGCTGGTCCTCACTTGCCCTGGCAGTCATTGCAGAGAAACAGCAAGACTGGGGCTCTGCTCTTTCCTAGCCTTGCAAACACCCAATGCAGTTCCTCTCCCTCGTGAGCGCCAAACTGCTAAGTTGAAACGTTGCACTCTCTCTCCTCCAAGGAAGGTGGTAGGCAGGAATTGTCGTACTGGTCCTCACTTGCTCTGGCAGTCATTGCAGAGAAACAGCAAGACTGGGGCTCTGCTCTTTCCTAGCCTTGCAAACACCCAATGCAGTTCCTGTCCCTCGTGAGCGCCAAACTGCAAAGTTGAAACGTTGCACTGTCTCTCCTCCAAGGAAGGTGCTAGACAGGAATTGTCGTGCTGGTCCTCACTTGCCCTGGCAGTCATTGCAGAGAAACAGCAAGACTGGGGCTCTGCTCTTTCCTAGCCTTGCAATCAGCCAATGCAGTTCCTCTCCCTCGTGAGCGCCAAAATGCTAAATTGAAACGTTGCACTCTCTCTCCTCCAAGGAAGGTGCTAGGCAGGAATTGTCTTGCTGGTCCTCACTTGCCCTGGCAGTCATTGCAGTGAAACAGCAAGACTGGGGCTCTGCTCTTTCCTAGCCTTGCAAACACCCAATGCAGTTCCTGTCCCTCGTGAGCGCCAAACTGCTAAGTTGAAACGTTGCACTTTCTCTTTTCAAAGGAAGGTGCTAGACAGGAATTGTCGTGCTGGTCCTCACTTGCCCTGGCAGTCATTGCAGAGAAACAGCAAGACTGGGGCTCTGCTCTTTCCTAGCCTTGCAAACACGCACTCTGCTTCTTCTCAGAGTCGTTCTCCGAACTGCGAAATGAAACGTTGCACTCTCTCTCCTCCAAGGAAGGTGCTAGGCAGGAATTGTCTTGCTGGTCGTCACTTGCCCTGGCAGTCATTGCAGAGAAACAGCAAGACTGGGGCTCTGCTCTTTCCTAGCCTTGCAAACACCCAATGCAGTTCCTGTCCCTCGTGAACACCAAACTACTAAGTTGAAACGTTGCACTGGCTCTCCTCCAAGGAAGGTGCTAGACAGGAATTGTCGTGCTGGTCCTCACTTGCCCTGGCAGTCATTGCAGAGAAACAGCAAGGCTGGGGCTCTGCTTTTTCCTAGGCTTGAAAACACGCACTCTGTTTATTCTCACTCTGGTTCTCCGAACTGCGAAATGAAACGTTGCACTGGCTCTTTTCCAAGGAAGGTGCTAAGCAGGAATTGTCGTGCTGGTCCTCACTTGCCCTGGCAGTCATTGCAGAGAAACAGCAAGACTGGGGCTCTGCTCTTTCCTAGCCTTGCAAACACGCACTCTGCTTATCCTCAGAGTCGTTCTCAAAACTGCGAAACGAAACGTTACACTGTCTCTCCTCCAAGGAAGGTGGTAGGCAGGAATTGTCTTGCTGGTCCTCACTTGCCCTGGCAGTCATTGCAGAGAAACAGCAAGACTGGGGCTCTGCTCTTTCCTAGCCTTGCAAACACGCACTCTGCTTATCCTCAGAGGCGTTCTCCGAACTGCGAAATGAAACGTTGCACTCTCTCTCCTCCAAGGAAGGTGCTAGGCAGGAATTGTCTTGCTGGTCGTCACTTGCCCTGGCAGTCATTGCAGAGAAACAGCAAGACTGGGGCTCTGCTCTTTCCTAGCCTTGCAAACACCCAATGCAGTTCCTGTCCCTCGTGAACACCAAACTACTAAGTTGAAACGTTGCACTGGCTCTCCTCCAAGGAAGGTGCTAGACAGGAATTGTCGTGCTGGTCCTCACTTGCCCTGGCAGTCATTGCAGAGAAACAGCAAGGCTGGGGCTCTGCTTTTTCCTAGGCTTGAAAACACGCACTCTGTTTATTCTCACTCTGGTTCTCCGAACTGCGAAATGAAACGTTGCACTGGCTCTTTTCCAAGGAAGGTGCTAAGCAGGAATTGTCGTGCTGGTCCTCACTTGCCCTGGCAGTCATTGCAGAGAAACAGCAAGACTGGGGCTCTGCTCTTTCCTAGCCTTGCAAACACGCACTCTGCTTATCCTCAGAGTCGTTCTCAAAACTGCGAAACGAAACGTTACACTGTCTCTCCTCCAAGGAAGGTGGTAGGCAGGAATTGTCTTGCTGGTCCTCACTTGCCCTGGCAGTCATTGCAGAGAAACAGCAAGACTGGGGCTCTGCTCTTTCCTAGCCTTGCAAACACGCACTCTGCTTATCCTCAGAGGCGTTCTCCGAAGTGCGAAATGAAACGTTGCACTGGCTCTCTTCCAAGGAAGGTGCTAAGCAGGAATTGTCTTGCTGGTCCTCACTTGCCCTGGCAGTCAATGCAGAGAAACAGCAACACTGGGGCTCTGCTCTTTCCTAGCCTTGCAAACACCCAATGCAGTTCCTGTCCCTCGTGAGCGCCAAACTGCAAAGTTGAAACGTTGCACTGTCTCTCCTTCAAGGAAGGTGCTAGACAGGAATTGTCGTGCTGGTCCTCACTTGCCCTGGCAGTCATTGCAGAGAAACAGCAAGACTGGGGCTCTGCTCTTTCCTAGCCTTGCAATCAGCCAATGCAGTTCCTCTCCCTTGTGAGCGCCAAAATGCTAAATTGAAACGTTGCACTCTCTCTCCTCCAAGGAAGGTGCTAGGCAGGAATTGTCTTGCTGGTCCTCACTTGCCCTGGCAGTCATTGCAGTGAAACAGCAAGACTGGGGCTCTGCTCTTTCCTAGCCTTGCAAACACCCAATGCAGTTCCTGTCCCTCGTGAGCGCCAAACTGCTAAGTTGAAACGTTGCAGTTTCTCTTTTCAAAGGAAGGTGCTAGGCAGGAATTGTCGTGCTGGTCCTCACTTGCCCTGGCAGTCATTGCAGAGAAACAGCAAGACTGGGGCTCTGCTCTTTCCTAGCCTTGCAAACACGCACTCTGCTTATCCTCAGAGTCGTTCTCAAAACTGCGAAACGAAACGTTACACTGTCTCTCCTCCAAGGAAGGTGGTAGGCAGGAATTGTCTTGCTGGTCCTCACTTGCCCTGGCAGTCATTGCAGAGAAACAGCAAGACTGGGGCTCTGCTCTTTCCTAGCCTTGCAAACACGCACTCTGCTTATCCTCAGAGGCGTTCTCCGAACTGCGAAATGAAACGTTGCACTCTCTCTCCTCCAAGGAAGGTGCTAGGCAGGAATTGTCTTGCTGGTCGTCACTTGCCCTGGCAGTCATTGCAGAGAAACAGCAAGACTGGGGCTCTGCTCTTTCCTAGCCTTGCAAACACCCAATGCAGTTCCTGTCCCTCGTGAACACCAAACTACTAAGTTGAAACGTTGCACTGGCTCTCCTCCAAGGAAGGTGCTAGACAGGAATTGTCGTGCTGGTCCTCACTTGCCCTGGCAGTCATTGCAGAGAAACAGCAAGGCTGGGGCTCTGCTTTTTCCTAGGCTTGAAAACACGCACTCTGTTTATTCTCACTCTGGTTCTCCGAACTGCGAAATGAAACGTTGCACTGGCTCTTTTCCAAGGAAGGTGCTAAGCAGGAATTGTCGTGCTGGTCCTCACTTGCCCTGGCAGTCATTGCAGAGAAACAGCAAGACTGGGGCTCTGCTCTTTCCTAGCCTTGCAAACACGCACTCTGCTTATCCTCAGAGTCGTTCTCAAAACTGCGAAACGAAACGTTACACTGTCTCTCCTCCAAGGAAGGTGGTAGGCAGGAATTGTCTTGCTGGTCCTCACTTGCCCTGGCAGTCATTGCAGAGAAACAGCAAGACTGGGGCTCTGCTCTTTCCTAGCCTTGCAAACACGCACTCTGCTTATCCTCAGAGGCGTTCTCCGAAGTGCGAAATGAAACGTTGCACTGGCTCTCTTCCAAGGAAGGTGCTAAGCAGGAATTGTCTTGCTGGTCCTCACTTGCCCTGGCAGTCAATGCAGAGAAACAGCAACACTGGGGCTCTGCTCTTTCCTAGCCTTGCAAACACCCAATGCAGTTCCTGTCCCTCGTGAGCGCCAAACTGCAAAGTTGAAACGTTGCACTGTCTCTCCTTCAAGGAAGGTGCTAGACAGGAATTGTCGTGCTGGTCCTCACTTGCCCTGGCAGTCATTGCAGAGAAACAGCAAGACTGGGGCTCTGCTCTTTCCTAGCCTTGCAATCAGCCAATGCAGTTCCTCTCCCTTGTGAGCGCCAAAATGCTAAATTGAAACGTTGCACTCTCTCTCCTCCAAGGAAGGTGCTAGGCAGGAATTGTCTTGCTGGTCCTCACTTGCCCTGGCAGTCATTGCAGTGAAACAGCAAGACTGGGGCTCTGCTCTTTCCTAGCCTTGCAAACACCCAATGCAGTTCCTGTCCCTCGTGAGCGCCAAACTGCTAAGTTGAAACGTTGCAGTTTCTCTTTTCAAAGGAAGGTGCTAGGCAGGAATTGTCGTGCTGGTCCTCACTTGCCCTGGCAGTCATTGCAGAGAAACAGCAAGACTGGGGCTCTGCTCTTTCCTAGCCTTGCAAACACGCACTCTGCTTCTTCTCAGAGTCGTTCTCCGAACTGCGAAATGAAACGTTGCACTCTCTCTCCTCCAAGGAAGGTGCTAGGCAGGAATTGTCTTGCTGGTCGTCACTTGCCCTGGCAGTCATTGCAGAGAAACAGCAAGACTGGGGCTCTGCTCTTTCCTAGCCTTGCAAACACCCAATGCAGTTCCTGTCCCTCGTGAACGCCAAACTACTAAGTTGAAATGTTGCACTGGCTCTCCTCCAAGGAAGGTGCTAGACAGGAATTGTCGTGCTGGTCCTCACTTGCCCTGGCAGTCATTGCAGAGAAACAGCAAGGCTGGGGCTCTGCTTTTTCCTAGGCTTGAAAACACGAACTCTGTTTATTCTCACTCTGGTTCTCCGAACTGCGAAATGAAACGTTGCACTGGCTCTTTTCCAAGGAAGGTGCTAAGCAGGAATTGTCGTGCTGGTCCTCACTTGCCCTGGCAGTCATTGCAGAGAAACAGCAAGACTGGGGCTCTGCTCTTTCCTAGCCTTGCAAACACGCACTCTGCTTATCCTCAGAGTCGTTCTCAAAACTGCGAAACGAAACGTTACACTGTCTCTCCTCCAAGGAAGGTGGTAGGCAGGAATTGTCTTGCTGGTCCTCACTTGCCCTGGCAGTCATTGCAGAGAAACAGCAAGACTGGGGCTCTGCTCTTTCCTAGCCTTGCAAACACGCACTCTGCTTATCCTCAGAGGCGTTCTCCGAAGTGCGAAATGAAACGTTGCACTGGCTCTCTTCCAAGGAAGGTGCTAAGCAGGAATTGTCTTGCTGGTCCTCACTTGCCCTGGCAGTCAATGCAGAGAAACAGCAACACTGGGGCTCTGCTCTTTCCTAGCCTTGCAAACACCCAATGCAGTTCCTGTCCCTCGTGAGCGCCAAACTGCAAAGTTGAAACGTTGCACTGTCTCTCCTCCAAGGAAGGTGCTAGACAGGAATTGTCGTGCTGGTCCTCACTTGCCCTGGCAGTCATTGCAGAGAAACAGCAAGACTGGGGCTCTGCTCTTTCCTAGCCTTGCAATCAGCCAATGCAGTTCCTCTCCCTCGTGAGCGCCAAAATGCTAAATTGAAACGTTGCACTCTCTCTCCTCCAAGGAAGGTGCTAGGCAGGAATTGTCTTGCTGGTCCTCACTTGCCCTGGCAGTCATTGCAGTGAAACAGCAAGACTGGGGCTCTGCTCTTTCCTAGCCTTGCAAACACCCAATGCAGTTCCTGTCCCTCGTGAGCGCCAAACTGCTAAGTTGAAACGTTGCAGTTTCTCTTTTCAAAGGAAGGTGCTAGACAGGAATTGTCGTGCTGGTCCTCACTTGCCCTGGCAGTCATTGCAGAGAAACAGCAAGACTGGGGGTCTGCTCTTTCCTAGCCTTCCAAACACGCACACTGCTTGTTCTCAGAGTCGTTCTCCGAACTGCGAAATGAAACGTTGCACTGTCTCTCCTCCAAGGAAGGTCGTAGGCAGGAATTGTCTTGCTGGTCCTCACTTGCCCTGGCAGTCATTGCAGAGAAACAGCAAGACTGGCGCTCTGCTCTTTCCTATCCTTGCAATCAGCCAATGCAGTTCCTCTCCCTCGTTAGCGCCAAAATGCTAAATTGAAACGTTGCACTCTCTCTCCTCCAAGGAAGGTGCTAGGCAGGAATTGTCTTGCTGGTCCTCACTTGCCCTGGCAGTAATTGCAGAGAAATAGCAAGACTGGGGCTCTGCTTTTTCCTAGCCTTGCAAACACCCAATGCAGTTCCTCTCCCTCGTGAGCGCCAAACTGCTAAGTTGAAACGTTGCACTCTCTCTCCAAGGAACTTGGGAGGCAGGAATTGTCGTGCTGGTCCTCACTTGCCCTGGCAGTCATTGCAGAGAAACAGCAAGGCTGGGGCTCTGCTTTTTCCTAGGCTTGAAAACACGCACTCTGCTTATTCTCACTCTGGTTCTCCGAACTGCGAAATGAAACGTTGCACTGGCACTTTTACAAGGAAGATGCTAGGCAGGAATTGTCTTGCTGGTCCTCACTTGCCCTGGCAGTCATTGCAGAGAAACAGCAAGACTGGGGCTCTGCTCTTTCCTAGCCTTGCAAACACGCACTCTGCTTTTCCTCAGAGGCGTTCTCCGAAGTGGGAAATGAAACATTGCACTGTCTCTCCTCCAAGGAAGGTGCTAGGCAGGAATTCTCTTGCTGGTCCTCACTTGCCCTGGCAGTCATTGCAGAGAAACAGCAAGACTGGGGCTCTGCTCTTTCCTAGCCTTGCAAACACGCACTCTGCTTTTCCTCAGAGGCGTTCTCCGAAGTGCGAAATGAAACGTTGCCCTGTCTCTCCTCCAAGGAAGGTGGTAGGCAGGAATTGTCTTGCTGGTCCTCACTTGCCCTGGCAGTCATTGCAGAGAAACAGCAAGACTGGGGCTCTGCTCTTTCCTAGCCTTGCAATCAGCCAATGCAGTTCCTCTCCCTCGTGAGCGCCAAAATGCTAAATTGAAACGTTGCACTCTCTCTCCTCCAAGGAAGGTGCTAGGCAGGAATTGTCTTGCTGGTCCTCACTTGCCCTGGCAGTCATTGCAGACAAACGGCAAGACTGGGGCTCTGCTCTTTCCTAGCCTTGCAAACACACACTCTGCTTCTTCTCAGAGTCGTTCTCCGAACTGCGAAATGAAACGTTGCACTGTCTCTCCTCCAAGGAAGGTGATAGGCAGGAACTGTCTTGCTGGTCCTCACTTGCCCTGGCAGTCATTGCAGAGAAACAGCAAGACTGGGGCTCTGCTCTTTCCTAGCCTTGCAAACACCCAATGCAGTTCCTCTCCCTCGTGAGCGCCAAACTGCTAAGTTGAAACGTTGCACTCTCTCTCCTCCAAGGAAGGTGGTAGGCAGGAATTGTCGTACTGGTCCTCACTTGCCCTGGCATTCATTGCAGAGAAACAGCAACACTGGGGCTCTGCTCTTTCCTAGCCTTGCAATCAGCCAATGCAGTTCCTCTCCCTCGTGAGCGCCAAAATGCTAAATTGAAACGTTGCACTCTCTCTCCTCCAAGGAAGGTGCTAGGAAGGAATTGTCTTGCTGGTCCTCACTTGCCCTGGCAGTCATTGCAGAGAAACAGCAAGTCTGCGGCTCTGCTCTTTCATAGGCTTGAAAACACGCACTCTGCTTATTCTCACTCTGGTTCTCCGAACTGCGAAATGAAACGTTGCACTGGCTCTTTTCCAAGGAAGGTGCTAGGCAGGAATTGTCTTGCTGGTCCTCACTTGCCCTGGCAGTCATTGCAGAGAAACAGCAAGACTGGGGCTCTGCTCTTTCCTAGCCTTGCAATCAGCCAATGCAGTTCCTCTCCCTCGTGAGCGCCAAAATGCTAAATTGAAACGTTGCACTCTCTCTCCTCCAAGGAAGGTGCTAGGCAGGAATTGTCTTGCTGGTCCTCACTTGCCCTGGCAGTCATTGCAGAGAAACAGCAAGACTGGGGCTCTGCTCTTTCCTAGCCTTGCAAACACCCAATGCAGTTCCTGTCCCTCGTGAGCGCCAAACTGCTAAGTTGAAACGTTGCACTCTCTCTCCTCAAAGGAAGGTGCTAGGCAGGAATTGTCGTGCTGGTCCTCACTTGCCCTGGCAGTCATTGCAGACAAACAGCAAGACTGGGGCTCCGCTCTTTCCTAGCCTTGCAAACACGGACTCTGCTTATCCTCAGAGTCGCTCTCCGAAGTGCGAAATGAAACGTTGCACTCTCTCTCCTCCAAGAAGGTGCTAGACAGGAATTGTCGTGCTGGTCCTCACTTGCCCTGGCAGTCATTGCAGAGAAACAGCAAGACTGGGGCTCTGCTCTTTCCTAGCCTTGCAAAGACCCAATGCAGTTCCTGTCCCTCGTGAGCGCCAAACTGCTAAGTTGAAACGTTGCACTGTCTCTCCTCCAAGGAAGGTGCTAGACAGGAATTGTCGTGCTGGTCCTCACTTGCCCTGGCAGTCATTGCAGAGAAACAGCAAGACTGGGGCTCTGCTCTTTCCTAGCCTTGCAAACACGCACACTGCTTGTTCTCAGAGTCGTTCTCCGAACTGCGAAATGAAACGTTGCACTGTCTCTCCTCCAAGGAAGGTGGTAGGCAGGAATTATCTTGCTGGTCCTCACTTGCCCTGGCAGTCATTGCAGAGAAACAGCAAGACTGGCGCTCTGCTCTTTCCTATCCTTGCAATCAGCCAATGCCAGTTCCTCTCCCTCGTTAGCGCCAAAATGCTAAATTGAAACGTTGCACTCTCTCTCCTCCAAGGAAGGTGCTAGGCAGGAATTGTCTTGCTGGTCCTCACTTGCCCTGGCAGTCATTGCAGAGAAACAGCAGACTGGGCTCTGCTCTTCCTAGCCTTGCAACACGCAGTCTGCTTCTTCTCAGAGTCGTTCTCCGAACTGCGAAATGAAACGTTGCACTGTCTCTCCTCCAAGAAGGTGATAGGCAGGAACTGTCTTGCTGGTCCTCACTTGCCCTGGCAGTCATTGCAGAGAAACAGCAAGACTGGGGCTCTGCTTTTTCCTAGCCTTGCAAACACCCAATGCAGTTCCTCTCCCTCGTGAGCGCCAAACTGCTAAGTTGAAACGTTGCACTCTCTCTCCAAGGAACTTGGTAGGCAGGAATTGTCGTGCTGGTCCTCACTTGCCCTGGCAGTCATTGCAGAGAAACAGCAAGGCTGGGGCTCTGCTTTTTCCTAGGCTTGAAAACACGCACTCTGCTTATTCTCACTCTGGTTCTCCGAACTGCGAAATGAAACGTTGCACTGGCACTTTTACAAGGAAGATGCTAGGCAGGAATTGTCTTGCTGGTCCTCACTTGCCCTGGCAGTCATTGCAGAGAAACAGCAAGACTGGGGCTCTGCTCTTTCCTAGCCTTGCAAACACGCACTCTGCTTTTCCTCAGAGGCGTTCTCCGAAGTGGGAAATGAAACATTGCACTGTCTCTCCTCCAAGGAAGGTGCTAGGCAGGAATTCTCTTGCTGGTCCTCACTTGCCCTGGCAGTCATTGCAGAGAAACAGCAAGACTGGGGCTCTGCTCTTTCCTAGCCTTGCAAACACCCAATGCAGTTCCTGTCCCTCGTGAGCGCCAAAACTGCAAGTTGAAACGTTGCACTGTCTCTCCTCCAAGGAAGGTGCTAGACAGGAATTGTCGTGCTGGTCCTCACTTGCCCTGGCAGTCATTGCAGAGAAACAGCAAGACTGGGGCTCTGCTCTTTCCTAGCCTTGCAATCAGCCAATGCAGTTCCTCTCCCTCGTGAGCGCCAAAATGCTAAATTGAAACGTTGCACTCTCTCTCCTCCAAGGAAGGTGCTAGGCAGGAATTGTCTTGCTGGTCCTCACTTGCCCTGGCAGTCATTGCAGTGAAACAGCAAGACTGGGCTCTGCTCTTTCCTAGCCTTGCAAACACCCAATGCAGTTCCTGTCCCTCGTGAGCGCCAACTGCTAAGTTGAAACGTTGCACTTTCTCTTTTCAAGGAAGGTGCTAGACAGGAATTGTCGTGCTGGTCCTCCACTTGCCCTGGCAGTCATTGCAGAGAAACAGCAAGACTGGGGCTCTGCTCTTTCCTAGCCTTGCAAACACGCACTCTGCTTCTTCTCAGAGTCGTTCTCCGAACTGCGAAATGAAACGTTGCACTCTCTCTCCTCCAAGGAAGGTGCTAGGCAGGAATTGTCTTGCTGTCGTCACTTGCCCTGGCAGTCATTGCAGAGAAACAGCAAGACTGGGCTCTGCTCTTTCCTAGCCTTTGCAAACACCCAATGCAGTTCCTGTCCTCGTGAACACAAACTACTAAGTTGAAACGTTGCACTGGCTCTCCTCCAAGGAAGGTGCTAGACAGGAATTGTCGTGCTGGTCCTCACTTGCCCTGGCAGTCATTGCCAGAGAAACAGCAAGGCTGGGGCTCTGCTTTTTCCTAGGCTTGAAAACACGCACTCTGTTTATTCTCACTCTGGTTCTCCGAACTGCGAAATGAACGTTGCACTGGCTCTTTTCCAAGGAAGTGCTAAGCAGGAATTGTCGTGCTGGTCCTCACTTGCCCTGGCAGTCATTGCAGAGAAACAGCAAGACTGGGCTCTGCTCTTTCCTAGCCTTGCAAACACGCACTCTGCTTATCCTCAGAGTCGTTCTCAAAACTGCGAAACGAAACGTTACACTGTCTCTCCTCCAAGGAAGGTGGTAGGCAGGAATTGTCTTGCTGGTCCTCACTTGCCCTGGCAGTCATTGCAGAGAAACAGCAAGACTGGGGCTCTGCTCTTCCTAGCCTTGCAAACACGCACTCTGCTTATCCTCAGAGGCGTTCTCCGAACTGCGAAATGAAACGTTGCACTCTCTCTCCTCCAAGGAAGGTGCTAGGCAGGAATTGTCTTGCTGGTCGTCACTTGCCCTGGCAGTCATTGCAGAGAAACAGCAAGACTGGGGCTCTGCTCTTTCCTAGCCTTGCAAACACCCAATGCAGTTCCTGTCCCTCG